>NC_028451.1:47073336-47219013 GCF_000263155.2 Setaria italica | reverse complement strand
ACAACTGTCGTCATCTGGAAGCCTCCGTTACTACTTACACCTCAACACACATCCTCCGTCAACCGCACTACACCTTCTAAAAAACCTACTCCTGTTTTTGATCGCGGCCCTTAACTTATTTCAACGTTTTTCTCTAACTGTTCGGTAATTTAACTAATTTTTCTTTCCCTCCTCAACCAAATTAATACTCCTAAAGGGTGGGGTCGGGACCCTTCATCTTCTAGGGGCAAAAAAAATCTTTCAATTCCCGCCCCCCCAAACAAAAAACCCCCCCCCCCCCCCCCCCCCCCCCGCCCCCCCAAAAAAAAAAGAAAGAAAGAAAAGAAATCCGCTGTCTGAGGTGTATTCCTCAAGAACTGTGGGTGGTTTTGCCCAAATATCGCGTCTGATCTTCTTTGTATCTTGAAAAATCAACTTCTAGATGTTAATGATTCAACGCATTGCTTTATTGATTGTGAATTCATTGTCATCTTTCTTGCCAAAAAAAAAGAACTCATGCCGTTGCCGTCTCAAGTAAATAATTTTGACAGAGACATGTCTGAAGAAAATGTTGGAACTAATCCATAACTAAGCAAAACGCAAAGTTCCTCAGTTGTCACCCCTTATGTTGACATGAGAGACAAACAACTGACAATTCTCATCCTCCTCTATTAATACATGCGGGGTAGAACTCCTGCGTGTTTCGAAAAAAATAACAACTGAAGGTTCTACTTTTGATTTCGTGTCAACTACTGATTGGATATCATCTAGGGCTTTCCTTTCAGAAAAAAATATCATCTAGAGCTACTAGGCAGCATTTTTCCAGTGTTAGTTTGAACCTTCAGTGTTAAGTTTATGCTGATGTCGTTTACTTCACACTTCCAATCCTCATCAATCAAAATCATATCATAGTCTACCAAGAGGAAATTCCACGGTAGTTCCACTGATAAAACCACTGAAGATGTTCCTTGATCAAAATTATCGACGAACAACTTATTTACCTGTATCAGTAAAATCTGACTGAAGAACTGTCTGCTCACCAATTCATCCCATGGACCAAATCAAAACCCAACAGCTCGGTGACACCTGGTAATAGTTCTTGCCAGGTTACCCTTTTCCTTTCCAGGTAAGAGCAGAGTAGCAATGGACACTGGACAGTAACACGAGCACAAGCCCTCACTGCATTGCATTGGGACAGGGACAGAGGCACACGCACAATCATCATACTACTACGTGCCTAGTGGGCGATCCTCTTGGTTGAAATGGGGAATCCTGCCACCAATTCCTGCCTGTCATTTGGCGCCCCACATCCAATTCAGCAACCCATCCTTCATTCAGAAAAAGAAAAAAGGCGAAGGTTTCAGGCTTTCAGCTCGCAGTCCATCCATGCCTATATATACCAGGCGCCCTACGGTGCGACGTGCTCGTCCTCGTCCAGCTCCGTAACCACCGGACAGAGCAGAGCACGCGCCATGAGGACCACCACCAGCACAGCGCTGCCGCTGGCAGCGGCGCTCTGCCTCGCGCTGCTGCTCCCCGGCGCGGCCGCCGCCACCAAGCCCCGGCTGCGGCAGGGCGACTACCTGAACCGGCTCCGCGGGTCGCCGGCGTCCGCGCGCCAGTCGTGGCAGCAGGCCGAGTCGTCGCTGGCGGTCGCGTCGCCGTCAACGGCGACGGACAGAGCGCAGCGGCACGCGTCGTCGCCGTCTTCCCCGCCGGCCGTGGGGCGCAAGGAGGACGACCGCGTGGACCGGCTGCCGGGGCAGCCCGACGGCGTGGACTTCGCGCAGTACGCCGGGTACGTGACGGTGGACGCGGCGGCGGGGCGCGCGCTGTTCTACTACCTCGCCGAGGCCGGCGGCGGCGCGTAGGCGTCGTCCAGGGCTCCGCTCCTCCTGTGGCTCAACGGCGGGCCCGGGTGCTCGTCGCTGGGGTACGGCGCCATGGAGGAGCTTGGCCCGTTTCGCGTGAAGAGCGACGGGAGGACGCTGTACCGGAACCCCTACGCGTGGAACGAGGCGGCGAACGTGCTGTTCCTGGAGAGCCCCGCCGGGGTGGGGTTCTCCTACTCCAACACGACGGCGGACTACGGCCGGAGCGGCGACAACAAGACCGCCGACGACGCGCTCCTGTTCCTGCTCAACTGGATGGAGAGGTTCCCCGAGTACAAGGGCCGCGAGTTCTACCTCGCCGGCGAGAGATACGCCGACCACTACGTCCCCCAGCTCGCCCACGCCATCCTCCGCCACGCCGCCACCGCCGGCAAGGCCTCCTCGCCCATCAACCTCAAAGGCATCATGGTATGCAGTGCGAAGCGCGTCAGATATATTACCGTGCATCGACACCAACCACCAATTGATTGGCGTGTCGTGTCGGGTCGGGTGGGACGATGAATAGTTACTGATGGATGTGCGTGTGATGGTGAAAGATTGGGAACGCGGTGATCAACGACGGGACGGACACCATGGGCATGTACGACTTCTTCTGGACGCACGCGCTCATCTCCGACGAGGCGGCGGAGGGCATCAGGAGGTACTGCAACTTCAGCGCCGGCGGGACGGACTCGGACAAGTGCGACGCGGCGACGACGGAGGCCGACGAGGCGCTGCAGGACATCGACATCTACAACATCTACGCGCCCAACTGCGAGTCCGCCGGACTCGTCACGCCGCCGATCACCCCGTCGGTATGATTACGATGTGCTGAGCTAATCATGGTTGATTAATTGAGCTAGCTAGTAGTACTAATTAATAATGACGTGTGGCTTGGATCTTACGTGATGGAGTACACATATAATGTGGCTGGCTGCAGATCGAGAGCTTTGATCCGTGCACGGATTATTACGTGGAGGCCTACCTCAACGACCCGGACGTGCAGAGGGCGCTCCACGCCAACGTCACCCGCCTCGACCACCCCTGGTCGGCATGCAGGTACACCCGGCCGGCCGTACACACACGCTCCCTCCGAGTATTTTTTTTTTCTTCTAAAATTTACTACCACTCTACCTCTCACTATTAGTTTTACTACGCATGACTTGGTCGGAAAAAAAAAATACGACGAGACCATCGAAGTGGTCCGGACGATCTCAAGTTCACAAATCACAACAGCTAGGCCCGGCACATGCGTATGATTGGCGCCATCGATCGAAACGACATCTCCACTGCTGGAGATATTTTTTTCCGATGCTAATTCCTGCACAACCTTGGAGTCAATCATTCATTCGTTCGGACAAGCCCTGGCTTACGCTACACGAAATGCACACCGGATTCCTTGAGCTGGATTATGGCATCCATGATAGGGATTAGGTGCGTGCCACACACATGCGTGCGCCGAAAAATTACTCTCGTCCATCATGAATAATTTGCTAGAATTTTGGCCGTAGCAGTATGATAATGAGGTAGGTGTAGCACGGGAACAGCGCAAAAAGGTTGTAGGTGGTTGCACGCTCAAAACCCTTCAAACTTTCACCTACTGCGAAACTTGTTCGAGTGAGTTGGCCAGGCGTGCAGAAATCGCCTCCCTGTAGAGATTGCTTCGGAGAAATTTTATATGGTTAGCAAATGTGAAGGCGAGGATTGCATGGTCACTAGTTTAGAGTTTCAGATTTGACCTTCAGGATTCCTAGCAAGATTTGATTTGACATCAACACCTGCATGTCTTTCATTCGTCCATAAATCCATGCCGTGATCCAACGCACATGACGAACAGCATTTCCCCCATGTTCTTTGGGATTTCGATTCTTTTGTATACATGGAGCAGTGTACTCCACATCCATCTTAATTCTTTCAGCAATACACATGGATCTTGGAAGTCCATGATGATTGATCCACTTGCTTCCTGCCCATCCTGCCTGCAAGAAATTATTGGGCCCATGTGCAAACGCAGTCATCTAGAACAGATAAATCAGATTAAAACATTATCTTCATTCTTCAACTCGTGGCGTTTATATATATTTTTTTAAAAAATATATTGCTCTTTTTCAGTGACGTCTTGAGACGGTGGACTGACAGCGCCACAACGGTCCTGCCTATCATACAGGAGCTCCTGAAGAACGACATCAGAGTCTGGGTCTACAGGTAGGCACAAACAGCTTTCAGATGCTTCAGTTTCACTGATGCAACAATTCAGCACGACTCACTGATGTTTTTGCAGTGGTGACACCGATGGGAGAGTGCCGGTCACTTCCAGCAGATACTCTGTCAACCAGCTCCAGCTCCCAGTCGCTGCTAAATGGAGGCCATGGTTCAGCAGCACTCAGGTGCTCACACCCTCACACTCTGCTCATCGCTTCCCTCACCCTTTCACTGCAACAAGCAGCAAAACATAAACACAAAAGCAATACAAACCATCTGTAGCTAGGTAATAAAAGTGAAGAATCACTCAGTTCATGAAGAAGGGCGTGGAAATACTCCGACGATGCTTTCGACGAATCTGAAAACTTTTTTTTTTGGAGTTTAGGTATCATGCGAAATAGCTTTTGTGGTGATCTTTTCAATCTTCTGAACCCAGGGTTCTGGAGAGGTGGGTGGCTACGTCGTGCAGTACAAGGGCAAGGAGAAGGGCAGCCTCAGCCTGGCAACCGTGAGAGGAGCCGGCCATGAGGTACCCAGCTACCAGCCGAAGAGAGCACTTGTGCTTGTTCAGAGTTTCCTTGCAGGCAAAAGTCTCCCTGACTGCAAGAAATGCGAACAGTCTTAGCATTTGGAACTCGGAAGTATACAGAGTGCATCAGCAGCATCACAATATGTATCCATTTCATTCAGCACATGAGAAGAAAGCGAAAGCGAACCAAGTTAGAGAATAGAAATATACGCACCTCATAGATCATGTAACTGCAGGTCTGCAAAGGTAATTATATAGTCACATAGAGAAATCTGTACACGAATGAAACCTATAAAATCTGAAAAGTAACCAGCAGAAATTTATGCTGCAAAGCTTCCATGTGTTACAGATATCGATCACAGGATGAAATTTATGGAGCATATGTACTGCTACTGCCAGGAGATAATATATTAAAGAGCAGTGCAGAATGGCTAAGTCACAGAAACCACAGTCGGCATCAGGGAAAGCAGTTCTTGCAGAAACAATGATTTTACTTCAACAGAAACAAATAGAGTATTCCTAGAAAAAGGCCAATTCCTTTCTCCAATAACAAATTTTCTCCCTCGAAACTACCAAACGATTCTGCTGTGCTTTTCAAGACGATACAAAAATGAGAGAGAAGAAAACAGTGGTTGCACATACATCACTGACTTCCTGATTCTCCCAAGATCGGTTACAGGCATGCAATGGCACGCTTTCTATATTTGGATGGCCATAACAATGGTGGCAACATCGCGTCATCTGATCATGTATAAATCACACTAATCCACAAATCTTGTGGCATGAATCAGCCTACAGTTTATTCTTCCCCTTGGCTCTCTATGTGGTTTACTGTTGGGGAACCTGCACCTGTCAATCCTTGCATCTTTTCGCAGACATAGACATAATGGGAGTCAGGATCCTCTGGAACAAATCCATCAGGGAGCCTACCCCTCTCCGTCAGTGGAACAGGATCCAGTACTTGCCTCCTTATCTTTCCAGTGAACCCAGGTCTTGCTGCAATACATTAAAACAGCAATGATGATGCCAACATATAAGTACTGTTTTCTTTACCCAGCAGGGATTTACACAGGCATCTGTTTTGATTGGTCATGCTAAATTGCTAATATTTATCCTCTTCCGAAACACAATATGGGGTAGCATGGACCAGTAATTCAGAATCAAAATACTAAATGTTGCACCACAGAAAGGGAACTAACAGAAGCAAATCCGTAGTGATTTTCTTTCCTAAAAAAAGATCTTGTTCTATGCGAAGAATATTACATGGGGGAATAAAGGTGTGTGGCTGATACAGGAACACCAATCTACTACTTGGGTCCAAAGCACCTTAGTAGATAAAATAAAAACATGGAAAATTGGCAATTGTTCTTCTATAACTCTTGCAACACTACATAATTTGATGAAATGAATTACGCATGTTAGTAACTTCATGTAACGGGACAGAATGTTCATGAGCAAACAGAAAAAACAACTCAGTTCTTAATTGCATTATGCAGGGAAAAAATAATTGAAGCCTTCTCCTAAGCATTGTACCACAATACAAAAGGAAAAGGAAAATTGCCATGATACACAAAAGTTACTGTCACTCTGAGAATATATCTGCAAAGCAAAAGGGTAAAAACTCAAGTTAAGATTCATACGTACGTAGAATGTAAAGTACAATTTTCCAATTGCATGCTGGTTGATTCAAATGAGGAACTCGCACTGATGGATCACCATATGTTATCTATAAGTTCAGGCATGAAAGTTGATCAGAATATATATCAAGGTTTTAACATATTAACAACTGTTGAGGCTGGACTGTGTATATACATATCTTAAGAAGAGGAATGGAAAATAATCTAGAATTCAGCCCTGAAATCGTCCTCAACAGCACTACTCAGAGCAAATGTACAGTGCTTACCAAAATAAAGACACCTCCTGGTCTAAGAAGCCTGCAAGCAAAGTACAACTGATAAGGCTGAAGGAATGTTGAAATTAACGAGATATCTTGGTGCAGATGAGACTGCAGAGTGATACTTCAGAGGAGCAGCAAGACACTAAAAAACCTGTCCACTTCCGAAACCATCTGAGCTGCACTGAGAGGAGCATCCACACCACACTATGAAAGGAGCAAGACCTCAATGTTGAAGAAGTCCAGAAATAAGCAAAAGGACACAGTGACTTATGTTAACATACTTACCATCAATGAGTCCAGGGTACCTAAGAACGTAAAAAAAAGTTAATTAAGTGAAACTGCAAATGAATGCCTGCAATTGCCAGAAATATAACACCACAGAAGAATGCATACCTTTATCAATTGCACAATCAAACGATTCATCAGGAAACATACTCATATCTCTGACATCCATGCGCAGGTCTGCAGGTCATAAGGATATCAATTGAAGGCAGATAGCATCTTCAACCAACAGGGAAAATGATAATCATGCAAGGATACATTGCAGCTGCGGAATGTTGAAATATTTCTTCCTCATCATCTCAATCACAACCGAAGAAATGTCAATGTTCACGATCTCCAAATAACCATCACTGACCATGTCCTCTGACATAACTACAGACAGCAGCGCAAGAAAGGGAAATCAGAATTAGTTAATTTGGACAGAGAATGTAGTTAAGGGGAAAAAACTGCTTCCAGATTGTTGGGGCATATCTCGGCAAGAAGAAAACAAACTCGTTCCTGCAGAACTACCCTGATAAGAGTTGATTAAGCTAATCTCAATTGTACAGCTATATACTATCCTAAAAAACAAATTATCCATCCAAGGTATTGGTTGTAGATGAGTGACTCTGCACTTAACACAAGAAAAATAGAAGAAACAATGCTTCAGTCCCATAGACATGGGTCATTCACTATTTTAGTACTCCCTCCGTCCCAAATTACTATTCGTTTTGGCTTTTCTAGATACATAGCAAAAGTTTTGTATCTAGAAAAATCAAAATGAATAGTAAGTTGGGACGGAGGGAGTACATAACAAGTGGCCTTGCCGTAGAGCAGCTCATAGCAACAAGATTCCATTCAAAGCAAGCAACATATCAAGGGCAGTGACCTATCACCAATGCTAACACGTGGGCTAACTGAGAATGACTTGCTAAAAAAGAACTGGGGGAGAGAATGACCCTGTCTGGTTGTCGTAATGATATGTAAGCAAAGATACAAAAAGAAGCGCAGCCAAATCACCAGGACACTTTTCCACAACCTACTGCGTGGCCAAACCCAAACAACGATTTCTATTCTATCGGTGCAAACTCTGCGTACGCAGGCAGGTACAAGTACAGAGAACCACCATCCATTCCCAGCTATATATGCATGAGCAAAAGAAGAAGAACAAAAGGACACAAGCTTTCTACTTTCGGGAAGAGGGGAATTCGAAAGCGAAGCAACCAACGGTAACTCCACTCTGTTCGTGCAGTCCTACTACCAACCAAGTGCAACAATTTCCTGAAGCAGCCAGCAATGAATTAACCGCGACCGATAGGATAGCAGCAGAGAGGGAGGAGCTGGATTGCGTACGTGCGGAGCCGCATCCAATCATGAGTAGCCGGGACGCCGGCGGCGCGAAGCGGCGGACGAAGGGGCGGAGCGCGTCGTAGCGCTGGTACCAGTCGTACGGCGCGCCGCCCTCCTCGACGTACCGCGCGTCCCAGTACTCCGCCTCCCCGTAGCTCAACGACCTCCCGGTGTTGCCGTCGCTCCCCTCGCCGTCGTCGGGCGGCGGCGGCGGCGACGACATCGCCGCTAGGACTAGCTAGGAGCAGAGGGTGAGGGAGCGGGGTTGCGAGTGGGGCGGATTGGGGGAGGAGGGAGAGGGAGGGAGGGAAGGTAGTAGTTGGGGGTGGGAGGAGCATCGCATCGGTGCGGTGCTCGCGCCCGCCCGCCCCCGAGCTTGGGACCAGCCGCCACCGCACGTCGCCGTCGTCGCCTGCCCAGTTGCTCCTCCTCCAATTTTTTTTTAAATTATTTCCTGTTTTTTTAGGAACCTTTTTTCTTTGGGTGATGATGTGTTACGGCCAGTCGGCCACCGTTCCGTTTTGGTTGGTACCGTGCGTGATTCTGTGGCTTTGTTTCCTCCACCACTGTTCGTTTCGTTTGTCCGTCCCTACCATTTTTGCTCATTTTTTCCCAAGCATTTTAACGGGTCGGGGTTATTCTCAGGCGTCAAGTGTCAGCACGTGGGCGCTATGGACGTGCGCAACTGCACTTGCAGCTTGCTCGTGAGTCATGTCATGGGAGAAAATCACCCTTGTTTGACAAGTGGGGATTTCAATAATTGTGTGAAAAAGGTCATTCTTCTGTGCTCCAAATAGGCTCATAAATATTGACAAGATAGTGTGTGTTACAGTGTTAGTGTTAGTATAAGTTTTAGGTCCCATAAAAAACCAACCATACGCCTTTTTATACTGAGAAGATAGAGAGACTCGCCCCCGCGTCGTCCCGCTGAGCGACACGGGCGGCTCCTCGAACCCCCGCCTCCCACTCTCCCTACCCTCGCCGCCGGAGTTGCCCGCCGAAAGCTCGGCGAGCAGCAAGGAGGGTGGCGGCGGGGCCATCAGCTCGTCACCCTCCTTTTCCTCCTCTCCCAACCCCTCCTTCCTTCCCTTCCTCTCTCCTTGTTGTAGCGTCGTGGGCATGGCCGGCGGCCAGATCCATGTAGGAGATGGCCAGATCCGCGCGGAGGGCATCCAGATCTGCGCTCTACCGGCGTTTCCCAGGCGTTCCCGGTGATGGGCGATGATGGCTTCTCCGTCAACGGTGGGGACAAGGCGGCAGCGCCGGCGGATGTCCGCCCCCCTCTCCCCTCCCCTCGGCGCAGCGCTGGCGACCCAGTCCTAGCGGCTGGACGTCGGATCTTGGCGTAGGTCGCCGGCTGCCAGTCAGCTCCCTCTACTACAGGAGGGGTCACGGGCGGCCTGGGTGGGTGGCTTTTCCTCCATCGCGTCTTGCGTCGTGAGGGTGCTCGAGGCCTGCGGCTGCTAGTGCGCTGGCTGCGAGGTGCGGGTGGCCTGCCACGGCGGGTAGTGTGTCGCTGTCGACGGAATCAATACGACGGAGTGGCTCGCGGCCCGGGGCTTTGGTAGCGACGGTGCGGCACCAGGGGCTACTACAAGGTGCCTTGTGTCCCTGTCGTCGTTTGCAAGGTCTTTGCGGAGGTGCATCGGCGGCGGCGTGGTGGCGTGGCCGGCAGTGGCTTGCTCGGGTGCATGTCAACGACACTGTGGTGGTGATGGCTGCGGCCAAGTGGAGGTGCGTTAGCAGCGCCATGGTGGTGTAGCTGACAGTATCAGCCCCTTCTTTGCACCGCCGGTCCACCGGG
The DNA here is from genome assembly GCF_000263155.2 of Setaria italica. Taxonomy (NCBI): domain Eukaryota; kingdom Viridiplantae; phylum Streptophyta; class Magnoliopsida; order Poales; family Poaceae; genus Setaria; species Setaria italica. The sequence goes on along the minus strand of NC_028451.1, from coordinate 47,209,120 downwards.
TCGGCTAGACTCTAACCACTTCCTCATGGGTAGACCGGTTGATGTTAAGGCGAAAGTCTGGATGGCGATGTCTGAGGGCGCCGATTCCTCATTGGAGGCATCCTCTCTAATCTCACCATCCTATGAGAATGCAGATGAAAATCTAACCCTTCTCGGGCCGCTGTCGACGGCGCTTCTAGCGTCGTGTCCTTCCTGAAGGTGACATCGGGCATTTTCTAACGTGGTGGTTCGGCATTCGTCGCTCGGCTGTGGCAGGGGTATCTCTTCCCTTTCTCATTTTTCTTTCTTTTTCAAAAAAGTGAAAATACAAAAAAGAAGTAGCAAGTGGTGGTGGCGATGGTATGGATATTGCAGGGATAACGCTTGGGTGGAGTGGCAGCTGGAGATGACCGGCTAGTATGGCTGAGTCTAAGTTGAGTGGAGTGATGTTGTGCGGCTTGTGTCGATGTCCTAATCTGGCCGACCAGAGTTGTTGCGGATCGTGTCGATGTCCCAACCCGACCGATTGTTGAGTTGAGTTGAGCATGTGTTGATGTTCCAATCCAATCTGCTTGTGTTGTTTTTTCTTCCATTTATTATTTTAACGTGTTTGTATTTTTTTAATATAATCGGCAGCTCTTTCGTTTAAAAAAAATACGCCCGTTAGCTGCGAGTCTGCAAGCCCGCAACGGGCCATGGCCCCAGGCCCCACCCAGCTCGATAACGGTTAACGAGCAGCTTCTAGCCTTCTAACGAACGCTTTGCACTGAAGAACGTGCTGGGCGGGCCAGAAGATAGCATCACCCACCCATCCGCAGCGGGATCTCTGGGGCCCACGGGGAGGGGAGGATTCGCAAGGCACGGCCTGGCCCAGCGCACAGCTCGCCTGTCACCCACAAGACCCTGCTGATCAACCGAACTGGTCCAGTGGTCCTATCTATCCTCTGATGGACCTGCAGGACCACGCTCGCTGCACGCACGGTCGAGCCGAGATAGCTTCCAAGCTATGCAGCCTGTCTGTGAGCATGGCCCGTTAACTGCTGAAGCCTGTCTGTGTAGTTTCAAAAAAAAAAAAAAGCCTGTCTGTCACCATGGCCCATTTGCTGCAAAACTCCACATTTCATTTCGAGCCAAACTTCTGTTTCACAAAAACCAGTGTGAGAATAGCCTCTATCAAGTTTTGGTAATTTATTATTTATATTTGAGGTATGCAGGCATAGAGTACAGCCAATGAGAATAAGGGGCTGTTTGGATACGAGGTGCTAAACTTTAACAGTGTCACATCGGATGTTCGGATGCTAATTAGGAGGACTAAACATGAGCTAATTATAAAACTAATTGCAGAACCTTGTGCTAATTCGCGAGACGAATCTATTGAGCCTAATTAATCCATCATTAGCAAATGGTTACTGTAGCACCACATTGTCAAATCATGGACTAATTAGGCTTAATAGATTCGTCTCGCGAATTATACTCCATCTGTGCAATTAGTTTTGTAATTAGCTTATGTTTAGTACTCCTAATTAGCATCCAAACATTCGATGTGATAGGTGTTAAACTTTAACGGGTGTTTCCCAAACACCCCCTAACAGTAATGAAAATTACAGTGATGAAGAAAGAATGTATGTTACCTTTTGTCCGAAGATATCCAATGCATTTACGCATACTGTACCATTTAGAAGCTCACTCAACTTGAATGGATGCCCCTGATATGATGCCGTTGCTGAATACATTTCTACTTCTTTGAGGCATGGGACACATCCTAAAGTCAACGGCAGATATGGAGATGACCATTAGCCACATATAAGTTGCTCCAGATTTAGAAGACAAACTAACACAAGGGCACGGTCGATCCAAATTTTTGTGTTTATCAAGTTACATATATATGAAAATTGTTGAAATGTCTAGTACAGTTTTCAACCCAGGAGTAGGAAATGCTTATAAGTTATACTCCTATGTACAGTCTCTTAATGTTTCAGTAATTGTTAGTCTGATTTTTTTTCCCTGAATTGAGCAGTTGACTGAATAGCACGCGGAACAAGCAATGCGACGCCATTGGAGACTTTGAGTGTGTTACTCCAACTGAAGAGCGCTGAATGATTAGATGCTTTCAGCTAAAATAAACCCGTAAAAAAGGTTTTAGTCTGAACACTGATGTTACTTTCGAAGGGAACATCCCTAACAATGATGATCCCCTGAGGGCACGATCTGATTCTGAAGGCACATCGGTGGAAGCATTGCTGATCAACAGCCCGTAAAGACCCATCCCAAAAATCAGCATGACAATTCCAGCAAGATACGATCTGCAAAACACCGATGCCACAAAAGCAGCAGTTTAGCGAGGCGACACAGACAAGCATTGCCACGGTAAACACTGTTGCTCGTGCTGATTGACTGAACAAATTAGGCTGGAAGCCTGGAAGAACATCTCACCGATGGCCTCGACGACTTTGAGGACCATCTGCCCCGAATGAACTCCCTTGACACAGCTCAACCAATCAGCGATCGCGAGGAGGGCCAGGAAGGCAGGAACCGGAAATCGAAGATCACCTGCAGCGCCCTGAACAGCATCGGCAGCAATTGAGCATGCGCATGGATAGAACATGAGAATGATTCCGTTTACTGCGAAATTTCGGTGATTGGCGCGGGGCTGGGGGAGTGAAGAGCTGAAGCTAGGGCTTCAGGATGGGGAGGGAATGGATCGGCCGGGCCTTGCGCTTGCAGGGAGAGAGGGCGGCAGCGGATCGCCGAGAAGAGGGGAGAGCTGCTGGCCTGCTGCCCATCTGGTCTGGAGCCCGGAGGGTAGGGCTTATTTGTTAATATACAGGGCTCTTTATGAAAAATATCGGATCGCGATTAATAGTCGCGATCCAAATGAGGGGTGTTTATGTAAAATATGTATCTGGTATTTTTCACAAAACCCCCTAATTTGGATCGCGACCAATAGTCGCGATCCGAATTAGGGGTGTTAATGCAAAACGGTGATCCGGTAATTTTTGTAAAACCCCCTGGCCGGCGAGACGGTGGCCGGCGAGGCGGCACTGCTGCCAGCCGGCGTCGCGATGCATCAGGCGACCGCCACGAGCTGGGGACATAGCGGCGGGAGAAGCCCCGCCGCCGGCCGGTGTGCCGGGGCCGCGCGGGCGGCGACCGCCGGCGCGACGCAGCCGCTCAGCAGGAGAGCCATATATCTCCTGGAGGATGGACGACCACAGACACGAGCGGCCGCTTCTAGCTGCTGCTCCTGCGGCTTCCTGGCACGTGCCGGTGAGGTTTCGAGCTGAGCAGCTGCACGCCGCGCCTTGCGTTGTGTGCGGCAGTGCGATAAATACTATTTGCACTTCTGTTCTCTGAAACCCTTTCAGGCAAAAGGCTTGGACACAAACATTTCTACTTCTTTGAGGGATGGGACACGACACATCCTAAAGTCGAAGGCAGATACGGAGATGACCAATAGCCACATATAAGTTGCTCCAGATTTAGATACAAACTAACTCAACTCTCTTATAAGAACAATGGGCAAATTCTAGAACCATGAGTTTTGAGTTAGGCACATCTATTTTGAATATTGTTTTGATGCCAGTATCACACTGGTAGAGATAAAGATATTGCAGCTGAGTGCATGTATTTGCAAGGAGATTATGTAGAGAAAATGCTGCGTTGTAAAGGATGAGACTTGTGAGAGAAAAAGATGTATTAGGATAATTACCAAAGAATAAGCTATTCACATCACACCATCGATCTGCATGTCTTGCCATTTCCTCATTGCTAACGACAAATGGGAGCCTTTTCAATCCCACTTGTAAGCTTTGGATCTTATACCATTCCATTTTCAATTGCTTCATTGACAAGCTGACCAATTTTTCTTGAGTAACTGTTGGTCAAGAAGAACAAAATGCAGAGTTTCGTGATGATAGACCTTCTGCAGGTAGCAACACAACATGCTCCTAATTGCTTCCGTTAAACTTAAACATGGCATAGCTTGATCCTCCACTGTGGGATCGGCAAAGGGTTCGCGAAGGAAGTCCTTGATATCTATGCTGAGTTGACTGACCATTTCGAAAAAAAATGCTGAGTTGACTGAGCAACCAAGGGAAATGTCTTCATCGTGCGGGCAAACAACCCACAAGTACCCGGATGAAGAGAAGGAGAAAGGTTTGGATCTGATTGAGAAGAAAACCGTTCATTGCCAACAGGAGTCCAGGTCTCCACTCTACTCCACTGGGCCATGGAAAGAGCTCCGATGCCGGGTTCGCATGTCAGGTTCCACGGCACTGAATAGGCACCTTCAATTCAACATCTGTCAGACAGTCACCCCATTGCTAAATGACATGTGGGCCCGGGGGCACAAAGCAGTAGAACAAGTGGCTAATTTTTCTCTTTTTTTTTAGTTTTTAACTGAAGCGAGTGGCTATGCGGCAATCAGAAGCGACCAACAACTCTACACCAAAAATTTCTAGGTACTTCAGTAGCTACAATAAATCTGATTCGATCATTTTACAATTTTACAGTCACAAATTCGGCATTGCACCCTCCTCATGGTCGCCCCTGTGGAGATTGTGCAGGATGTAGAGAGAAGCCGACGACAGGAAGATGCAGACCGAGTAGCTGAGGAGGTCCAGCCCTGTGGTTATCTTTACCATCTTGCTCCTCTCGAACATCTTAACCAGCAGAATCATCACAATGACATGCCCAACTTTTGTCTTGAGCTCGTCGAGGGACGTGATCTTCATCCACTTTGGCCGTTCCTGTATGAACAAGAACATAGCAATGAAGGGTTCCATGTAATTTCGTTGGCACACACACAAAACCATATTCTTTGAGAGTTTGCATGGTCCTTCTTTTGTTTCTCAAGTTTTATGAAAATTGTTCAAATGGCTAGTACAGTTTTCAACCCCAGGAGTAGGAAATGCTTATGTGCTAATATACAGTCTATTTAGTTTCAGTAATTGTTTCTTCGCAAAAAAAATCCAGTAATTGTTAGACTGATTCTTTTTCTTTCAGTAGTGTAGTAGTTAGTCTGAAACTCTGAATTGAGCAGTTAACTGAATAGCAAGCAGAACAAGCAATGCGACCCCATTGGAGACACGAGCGTATTAGTCCAACTGAAGAACGCTGATCGCTGAATGATTAAATGCTTTCAGCTGAAACTGAAACTTGTAAAAATGTTTGAACACTGACGTTACCTTCATAGCGAACATCCCGAACAACGATGATCCCCTGAGGGGGTCCGATTCTGAAGGCACATCGGTGGAGGCATTGCTGATGAACAGCCCGTAAAGACCCATGCCAAATATCAGCATGACTGTTCCAGCAAGATACACATCTGCAAAACACCGATGCCGCAAAAGCAGCATTCTAGCGAGGCGTCACAGACACGCTGCTCATGCTGATTGACTGAACAAGTTAGGCTGGAAGAACATCTCACCGATGGCCTCGACGACTTTGAGGACCATCTGCCCCGTATGAACTCCCTTGACACAGCTCGACCAATAAACTTGGTATGCCTCTTTGATGAAGACACAGCCCTGATCACGAGCAGACGTCAGATAAGCAGATCCATGAAATCCCGCTGCTCATCAACAGTAGCAGTAAAGCAATGACGCTTAAGAATTGTAATAACGCAGTCTGACAGCTTTCTGGTTCTCCCATTGAAAATTTGGGATTACACTAGCTAATCATCCCAAATTCAGCTTAGAATCAGTAGGCAGTAGCAGCCATGGAACAGGCAGGAATCCAAGATGACTTACGTTGAGGAAGCACAGCACAGAGCCAGCCAGCGACCCGGCGATCGCGAGGAGGGCCATGAACCGGAAATCGAAGATCACCTGCAGCACCACGAATAACATCAGCAGCAATTGAGCATGCGCCTGGATAGAGTCGCGAAGCTAGGGCTTCAGGATGGGGAGGGAATGGATCGGAAGTGCGCTTGCAGGGAGAGAGGGCGGCGCCCCCCCGGCGGCGGCGGCGGATCGCCGAGGAGAGGGGAGAGCTGCTGGCCAGCTGCCCATCTGGAGCCCGGAGGGTAGGGCTTATTTGTTAATAGCCAGGAGTCTTTATGCAAAAATTCGGATCGAGATTAATAATCATGATCCAAATTAGGGGTGTTTGTGTAAAACATGTATCTGGTAATTTCACAAAACCCCCTAATTTGGATCGCGATCGATCCAAATTAGGGGTCTTAGTGCAAGTGATCCGGTAATTTTCGTAAAACCCCCTGGCCGGCGAGACGGTGGCCGGCGAGGCGGCGCTCGTCGCGAACTCGCGATGCATCAGGGGAATCCGCCCGTCGACGGGGCACGCTCAACTGCGGCTCCGGCGCCGGAGCCGTCGGCCACACGCGCGCCCCGCCGGCCGGTGCGCTGGGGCCGCGAGGGCGGCGACCGCCGGCGCGTCGCGATGCATCAGGCGCCTCCGCCCGTCGACAGGTCACGCTCAGTTCCGGCTCCGGCGCCGGCGCCACTGCCTCGACACCATGATTTAGCTATCGAAGCGAACCTTGGAACTAACAGACAATTGTGAATACCATACCCTCTCGACGGTGGTCTCGATGGCGGTGGCCTTGGCGGTGGCCTTGGCGGTGGTCGGGACGGGGCCGTTGCTTCCGCTCCCGCCCACGACCCCGTTGTCGTGGGGTTGCGACGCCGCCGCCGCCGCCGCCGCCGCCACCTCCCCGGACGGCGCGGAGGAAGCCGCCGCCGAGGCGACCGCCACGAGCCGGGGCCGGCGCGGCGGGAGCAGCCACACCGCCGGCCGGTGCGCCGGGCACGCGCGCGCGACGACGACCGCCGGCGCGACGCAGCTGCTCAGCAGGAGAGCCATATATCTCCCGGCGGAGGACGGAAGACGACGACGCGAGCGGCCACAGGTGGCCGGCCTCTAGCTGCTGCTCCTTCCTGCCTCCTGGGTCCCCACGGGAGCGAGGCGAGTGATCCGAAGGGAGAGGTGGGCAGCGCGGGAGCGAGAGATATATACCCTGGCGTCGCGCGTCGTCGCTGTCGGAGCGCGTCCCCACGGGCTCAGTCCCGCGGACACAGATGACAGATAGCTCGTGGTCTGTTTGCGGCGCGTGGAACACACCACACGATCGGCAGCGGAACACGACACGCGTTCGTGATGTGATGTGGACGGGGAGGGGCGAAAATCCTCCAGCACAAATTCATTGGTTCCGGGTCGGACAGACAGGACACGACGATGCGATGCCGGCCCATTCCGCACGGAAGAGACGCGAGATCCATGTGATGTGAGAGACACTGGACTGGAGCTTTTTTTGGCGCCATCGATCCCGCGAGGCTGTACGAGAGGGGCGGAGAGCGCTTGCCTTCGGAGAGAGGATGTGTTAGAGCGCCGGTGGACACCGCGGTCATGAGCCGCAGCAGCCTACCGCGGCGGCAGCTAGCTTTGGCAGGACCACGGCTCGCCCGTGTGTCCGCGCGGCGTGTGACTCCGTGAGGCAAGCAAGATGTTCATCATGCGGGGCAGTTGATTGGAGCAGCCACGGCGTGCCGCCGCCGCCGCCGTCTCTGGCAATTTCGATTATCTCTCAACACAGATATTTTTCGCCTGCCGGTGGTTTCCTGCGCAACGAACGAGACGAGCAGCACGCTGAACGGGTTCGAGCAGAACAATTTCTGCGCTCCCCTGCCTCCAACTGAAATTCGGATACAGAAATGTTTGTTCTTGTGCTTGAAGCAGGGAAATCACATGCGTTGCACAAGAGAGTAGAGCAGCTCTTCACTCGAGCGATCAGATGGACAGAACTGAAGTGGAAAACTCAGGTATGGCCTGGTCGAGCAGAGGATCCACATTGTGAGTTCGTGACAGGCCATGACAGCCACTATGCCGTGAACATGGAACAGGAGGAAGGGCGTCCCTTCGTTTCTCCCGAACCACGGCATGGCGCCTTTGGCTGCCGAGACTACTTGCAGCTGGAATGGAAAACAAACGGGGAACACAACAGTATCTTGAACATTTTTCTGTTTTCCCTTCCGGACCCCAAGTGTAAATACGAGAACGCCTCAGTACTTGAATTGTGAACATTCCATTCCAACACAAGAAAGAAAGTTTCTATTCTCTGATTGTACATGTAAAGTGAGATCAAGTCACACTAGATTATCCTTACTAGTAAGATAGATGTTAAATTGAACTTACAGCTGAAAGGGAGGACAACAGGGAACAAAACGGTATCTTGAATTGTTTTGCTCTCCTTTTCCAAAAAAAAAGTGGAACCCTTAATCAGACTAACTCCATAAGGAATGGATCTCCTGAAGCCATTACTCTGATTAGCATTACAAATTCCATCTCATTCCGAACCTTCAATGGGTACACTGCGTGAGCTTCAGCAGAATAAATTGATGCGAAAGTGGTATTTGATGGCAGATCTGCCCTATAGACAAATTTCGTCAGAGCTTTGGATTCGAAATTGCTTGGTGAATCCATTGCAAGGAATATCATGGGGACTGCAAAACTGTGATGAATATCTAAGGTTCCTATAGCTTTAACAAGATACGAGAAGTCACCGATATGCCGTTGAGGTATGTAAAATATCTCACTGCTGCAATGAATTATCTTATGTTCACCTACACTTCTTCTGTAATTGGTTTGATAATGAGGTGGGAAATTGCTGACTGCCTTTTTAACCATATCTCCTTGGTTCACAAACCGCTCAATTTTGTTACCTTGTAGAGGCACATCTGACCATGATTCCTTCACCTGGGGAGAGACAAATTTGATCAGATCATAAACTTCAGAAGTTCTTTATTTCATATTTATATGGTTCTACAAATCATGACATGGATATGCACCTGGTTGGTTATCCAGAGCTTTGCCTTATCAGCATTCAAGAGGTTCCAGTAATTGAGGACCACATGATCCTGAAGGAACAGAAAACCTTGAGCACCTGCAAACCGATCAAACACCTTCGGCAGGTACCTGCAACGCAAAATTATCGCTTATAAAATATAAATACCAAAGGAATGAAGCCTCACTGGATGCAGCTATCAGTAAGATTTATTTAGCGTTGTTAGATTTTTATCAGGATAAGAAATGAAGCTATTTTCACTCACTTGTAGGCTTGTGCCAAGTTGCTGAATTCTACAGCAAGATCAGAATTGCTTTGCTCTGAAAGAATAACAACTGCCCGAAATATCCGACCATAAAGCAGCCTCCACTCTAGTGCAGTTCGGTCCACCGGTTCAGTGCAATGCACTATGAGCACAATGTCACCAAAATGCTTCCTCCATTTTATAAGATTGCCAATCTCAGTGCTTACTTCTCCAATCTCCTCCACCCCAAGATGCACTGAAGGCAGCTTCTTGGGGATGAACTCCTTCTTGTCCCCATGTCCAATGGTTGCCCTCGGTCGGTCAATATCCAGTGACAGCAACCGTGGTTGCCGGTAGCCAATAGCAACCAGATCTTGCAGCCACCCAGCCATGAAATGCAAATCCTTTTCACCCCAGAACCCTTCCTCTGTCATTGCATAGCTCAAATCAAGAATACGCTCGAACAGTGTCCGCTTACTGGATCGCCACTCCATTAGGAATTTTATCAACCTCCCTATGTTGACATGGATATCCTTCTCATCATCAAATGGGTGAGCATGCACATTATCGACTCGGTGTACAGTTGGTGGATAGATCACTAGGTACCCTCCAATCTCCCATAGTATCCTCTGCGCCCAGTATCCACGTATGACATCCGATGCCATTGGACTCACCGAGACCGGCAATGCAAGCCCCCAGAACGCCGGTGAGTGGAACAATGTGTTGATAGAGTTGACTGGCATCATCATGCCCTGCGGCAGTGCGACCTTGGGTGCATCCAAATCAAACTGAAAATCGAATGCCTCCATCTCCAGTGACTTCCTAGTGAAGTAGAACAGTGCGTCAACATCTGGAAGGCCATTGCACATCCCCTGCTGTATGAATTGCCCACCGCTGAATACCTCAGTGTAGAACTCCTCAGCATCCACCTCCCCGGCCTTCTCCAGCGGCAGCCCCCGCGGCCAGACCGACGGCTGCCCGAAGTGCACGAACGGGTTCACGACCGTCCGGTTAGGATCGGCGTGGCTGTACTGCAGCAGCACGGCGCCTCCCTGCCGCTGGTCCAGATCGACATCGAAGTGCCTGGTGAGGTTCCCGCCCAGGACGGCGTTGCGCGCGTCCGCGTCGTAGATGACCCGCGCCCCGCGCTGCACGGCGAAGAGGTACGCCGCGGCCTTCCGCGCCGGGCCCCGCGCGGGAAGGAAGGCGACGGAGCGGAAGCCGAGGCGGGCCTGGTCGGCGAGCGTGAGCAGCGCAGCGCCCGGGTGGGACCAGTCCTCGGGGGTCGCCTCGTCGGCGACGGCGAGGAGCTGCCACCCGGGGACGGCGCGCAGCGGGCGGTGCCTCGGGGCGTGCGGCGACGCGGAGAAGACGATCCAGCGGGTGGCGCGGAGGGCCGGGTGCGGCGAGGTGGGGAGCGCCGGGAGTGGGGGCACGCGGGACCAGAGCACGGACGGGTAGGGGAGGCGGCGCGGGGCGCGGAAGGAGGCCGGGCAGAACGAGGAGGGGGAGGCGCCGCCGTAGAGGAGGAGGAGAAGGAAGGGCGCCGAGGCGAGCGCGGCGAGGAGGACGTAGACGACGCGCTTGGAGGCGGAGGTGGGGGAGACGCGCGGTGGCATTTGGGCGTGGTCGCCGGTCGGCGTTGTTGCGGAGTGGGGGAGGGAAAGGGTGAGGTGACCTGATGGTGTGCAAGGGCGATGGTGGCCGGGGGAGTCAACGCCGCCGGCTCAAGCCGGACGGCCGCGGCGCATCGGTGGTGGCGGAGCCGGTGAGGTCGGCACTTCGGCCGGCGAGGAGAGCGGAACGCGGAAGGCGTGGACTACTTTTTTTTCTTTGAGCTCTCCAGCTTTTATTTATTCAAATTTGACTCCGGTCATGTTAGAGCATGTCTGCCTACCTCACTGTAAATCGAGCTCATCGTCAACAAATATGCATCGATGTTGGATCTTCTATTTTCATGCACAATCTCAACAGCTTTGAATCTTCCTTTTCCTGTATTGATCTCCGGATGACTTGTTCATAGCTGCCCATGCCAGCTCTTTTGGAGATTCTTAACGACACTAGCACAATCACTCACCAGCCTGAGTAGGTCGCTTGCTAGTGCTAGGCTTTCTCTGCATACCAGCGCTTCTGCGTTCTCGGCATCTGTGACCTCCTTCAGTACCACAGCTGACACTCTAACAAAAATGCCAACAGCACTTCGTGCCGCTGCCGCCATAGTTGCCGTGTTCAAGTTTTTGACATTGTCACATCAATATTGATTTTAGCAAAACCATGCGAAGGGGGTATCCACTTCGAAATTTGAATCTGTCCTAGTTGTTGCGACTTTGGGCTTGATTTCAACATCTCAAATTCTGTTATAAACCATTCCACAAAATAATGTGTCGACAGCGGACTTTGGAATATATTCTCATGACTTGTCTTGCACCGTGCATGCCATGTTGCTCACAATCTCACGATCACTTGTATAAGTTTATCACGTGGCAGTACCTCCATCACCTCCTTTAGCCAACCTTGGGCGTCTTGATTCTAAGCCTGACCCAAAACTAATGTCATCGTGTTCCAATGCCCGTACACACCAAGACATGTTGCACTCTAGCGATGAATGACTCCATGAGTCCTAGGCTCCACAAAAACCACAGCAGCTGTTTGGAGCCACATTCCTATGATGGTGCACATCACCTATTGGGATAGAATGGTGAGCAAGCCTCCACAAGAACATGCGAATCTTTAATGGCACCTTGACCTTCCATAGGCCAGTATATTCCTTCTCCATTGCGTGTGTATCCGACCACCCAGGTATACTATCCAACCAAGCTGTTGTAGCTCCTTTGTTGCGTACCAACATTTTATATAGGCAGATTTGACAAAGAAAACATCAGTCCGCTCGTAATGCCATGCCCAGAAATCATCCCTTCCATCTGAGCTAAGAGGGATATTTGTGATAACTTCTATGTCCATCGTAGTGAAGAAAATATTTAGCTTGTGGCAGTTCCAAGTCCCCGATGTATGATCAATGAGATCACTGACTAGCTCCGGAGGATTGTTTCCGATGCAACACACATGATGTAACATGCAGTCCCTTGGCAGCCAATTCATGCTCCAAATAAGTGTTTCCTCACCATTGACAATCCTGTGAATGATCCCTTGCTTGAGTACCTCTTTGCCATCAACAATTGCTCGCCACACCCTTGATGGTCACTCACGTACTTTAGCATCCAAGAAATCTCCATCAGGAAAGTAGACTGCTTTTAGGATTTGTGCACTAAGTAAACCTGGCTCTTGCATAATTCTCCAAGCTTACCTCGTTAGCAACGCTAGATTAAACATTTCAATGCCCCTAAACTCCAGGTCACCTGTGCATTTAGGTTTAGTTATGTCATCCCATGTTACCCAGCATGTCCTACGTTTCCCTTCCTTACTCTCCTACCAAAAGCAGCAGCCCATCAATATATTTGCACAGTCCTCTCGGGAGCTTGAAGTAAGACATGGAGTAGGTCGGTATAGCTTGAACTACTGCTTTGATCAACACGTCTTTCCCTCCTGATGATAACGTCTGCTCCATCTAGCCTTGCACTCACTTCCACACTCGATCCTTCATGTACTTAAATGCACCATTTGTTGAATTGCCTATATCAATAGGCATTTCTAGATATTTTTCACTTAGAGCTTCATTATTAACCTCCAGAATATTTTTTATTTCTGCTCTTAAGCTTCCTGAGAACCCCTTAGCAAAGTGTATAGACAACTTGTTCATATTCACTTGCTGCCCTGATGCCTTGCAGTGCACATGTAACACGTTCTTAACTTCCTCCGCACTCTCCCTATTCGCTTTGAAGAACAGCAGGCTGTCATACGCAAAGAGGATGTGACTCACCACCAAAGCTGATGGAGCCACCTTGATGCCATTAAGTTGCGTTGACTGAACTCGTGATTTTAACAAGCACAAAAGGCCCTCTGCTACCAACAAAAAGAGGTAGGGTGAGATTGGATTCCCTTGATGAATACCCCTTAAGGGTTTAAAACCTTCCATCCGTTCACCATTGAAAAGCACCGAGAATGAAACCGTGGTCACCATTCTCATAATCGACTCCACCCAGATTCGGTGAAAACCAAGCCGTATCATGACTGACCGCAGATAATCCCACTCTACTCGATCATAAGCTTTCCTCATGTCCAGCTTTAGGGCACAACACCTACTATCTTGAGCTCACTTCTTCTTCATAAAATGCATGCACTCATAAGCTGTAATGATGTTATCTGTGATTAGTCGCCTAGAGACAAAAGCAGATTGCTCTTCAGCTATAATTTCCGACAATATTCTCCTCAATCTGTCTGCCAACATCTTAGAACCGATCTTGTATATCACATTGCAGAGGCTGATCGGTCGAAACTAACAAGCTCTTTTGGCTGATCCACCTTAAGAATTAATACAATGTAAGTATTATTTATGCTTGATGGATCATCTTCTCCCTGCAACACCCTTAAAATAACTTATGCTACTTCCTTGCCACATAGATCCCAATGACGCTGGAAAAACTGTGCTAGAAAATCGTCCGACCCTAGTGCTTTGGTTGGAAACATTTGGAACAGAGCAACTTTAACCTCTTCCTCGCTGAAAGGCAAGAGTAACTGATTGTTCATCTATGTTGTGACCTTAACCGAGACCGTGTCTAAAACACGTTCCATATCCTCCATCCCTTCTGACGTATACAGATCCTTATAAAAGGTTAACACCATAATTCCCATCTCCTTCTCATTTTCTTAAATTGACCATCTAGCTTCCGCAGCTTCACTATCTTATTCTTCTTTTTTCGTTGACTTATTCGCAAGTGAAAAAACTTTGTATTCTTGTTACCAGCGTAAGCCACAATATTCTCGAATGGTTGATCTTTTAATATATTCATAGTTAGTTTACTGCATATTTGGTATTTCCGATCTACATTAGACAGGGAGGCTGCAACTATCATCTACATTAGACAGCTTATAATCTTTTAAACGAGGATGAAGCGTAATTAAGAAAACAATATAATCATTATCGAAATTAGACAGCTTATAGGCTTTTAAACAAGGATGAAGCATATAAGTAAGAAAACAACACAAACCTCTTCTGTGAGGGTTTGACAGTCGTCCCTCGGTTGAAGATAATGTTGCGCATTGAGTCAATAGAATCGCGTACAGCAATCACACCAAACACTTGCAGCGGCCACTGTAAGTCTGCCGGACTGTTTCCAACTTTAACCCTGATATTATAAATCTGTAGACTATTGGAGTGGCCATCATACACATATCGGGGCACAGATGAATTTGAGTAGTCCATGGCCAGGACCATTGCTGCAGGTATTTGTCAGAGATTTAGATTCAGACCAATTAGCATCAGCAATGGTATTCCTATACTAAGATGCATGCATTTTATTTTCACAAACATATACATCAGCCCGCGCTAGATATACATGCTAGTAGAAGTCGCTAGATAGGACTAAGAACACTTAGAACTGAATTGGCAACTGACAAGGGGCGAAAAATATTGATGTATAATGGAGAACTCACTGATGTCCTCGAATTCCAGGCCGGGATTCCTTGCAATCCAGTCGTCGCGGAACTTGAGATGATCCGGGGCGTATTTGCGGTAGTACGCCAATAACTTGTTGTGCGCCTTCACTCCCTTTTCTCCAGCTTCCTTTGCTTGTCATATTTTTCCTCGAGTTCCACCATTTTCTTGCGCTTTATCAGTAGCATGATCTCCATAAAAATTTTCATCTCGGAGCGCTTCCATCATCGCGCTCTAATTTTCTTCTGCTCTTCTTCCTGCTTGCGATTATCCTCCTCAACTTTCTTGTGCTCTTCTTCCTGCTCGCGATTATCATCCTCCTTCCGGTAAAAGGGAGGGAGCAACCCGCGATTATCCTCCTCCTCCGGAGTCTCCTTCCAAAAGAGAAGGAACTCCTCCGAAAGATTTTCCATCTCGCACGGCGCGGACACAGCTGAGTTGGAGGAAACCCTAGATAATGCCAGCACGGCGGCACCGCTTTTTATGAGAGGCTGAGTGGTCGCGTAAGCAAGGGCTCGTTTGGTATGGTTTACGGTAGCTTTAGCTTCGCAATTGTAGTAGTATTGTAGTAGGTGTAGTTGAAGCTGCACGGAGTTCACCAGTTTCACCTCCTTCACAGTTCATTTTAAGATTTCGGTATCCGTTCCAGCTTCGTGCTACAGTAGCACACACGGTGCTTAATAGTGCGGGTTACTGGCGCGTAGCCGAAACCCACCTATGCGGTGCCAAAAGGGCCTAAATAGGCCGGACTCTGAACTGTGTGGAGTAAGATGTGGACCGAACTGCGGACCTCTTTCGTGTGCAGTAGGCCTTTATCCGCTCTTGATGGCATGGGCCGGATTAGGATCTCGATTGAGCCCATTAAGGCACCCACCAATCCCAAATCCGCACGCCTCTCCAAGACGCCGAAAAATTCAAAATGGCGCTGCTCTCCTGTGAAACGCTCCCTGTCGACCTCACGCCCACACCACCGAAACTTTTCGAAATTCCCCAACAAAATCCCAGCCCCGGCAACCGCTGCCTCCACCCTCCAGTCCGGCGACCTCTCCTCCTCCTTTGCCAGCGCGGCGGCGGCATGGGAGCGGAGTACCCCACCTTCGCCGACGTCTCCGGGGCCCGCGCCCTCCTCTTCCTCGCCGACTCCTCGCCCGCGCCGCCCCCTCCTCCGCCTCCTCCCGCTCTCAGGTACGTTCCTCGCCTGCCTCAAGTCGCACCCCTGAATTGCGTGCCCCCGCGCACCTCGTCGTTCGCAATTTAATCGATCCTCCATTGCGGCGCGCTTCTCCCATTGCAGCGACGAGTTCTCCTGTTACTCGGGCTCCTCCTCCTCCTCTTCCTACTCCGGCGCGTCGGCGAGGTCGTGCGTCTCCGACTCGGCGCGGCGCGGCCGCCCCGTCGACCCCCTCCGCGTGCTCTCCGTCGTCGCCTCCCTCCGCCGCATCAACCCTAAGGTGAGGAATCCGGTTCCTCGATTACTTACCAGCGCGCGATTGCAGGCCGTTTCTTCTGAAGTTTTGCACTGATGGCTCTGCTCGTTGCTTCCAGATGCTCGCCGAGGCCACAGGCGCGCTGTTCCATAGCGGGGCAGAGAAGAAGCGGAAGGGAGTGTGGATCGAGGTCGACAGCTACGAGGACCAGAGCGAGAGGAGCAGCACGGTGGCCAGCGAGGGGAGCACCGTCACGGCCGCCGCGTCCGCGGGCTCCACGGCCACGTCGGGGAGATGCCGCCGGCCTCCACGGGCGAGCGGCGGCGGAGATGGTGGTGGTGAGAAGGCGCCGAGGAGGGCGGAAGTGATCATGCAGTGGTTTTCGCGGTCGCAAGCTGGGCCGGCCACGGAGAACGACATCCGCGCCGCCGTCGGCGACAACTCCGGGACGAGCAAGGCGATACGCTGGTGAGCAGGACTCTGCCTCCAACTCACATTTGAAGCGGTTTTGAAATCGTTACCTGATTGCTTCCTAAATCTTCGTATCTGCTTGCTTCTGCGCGTGCAAATTTGCAGGCTGCTGAAGCAGGAGGGTGGCTTGCGGCGTGCAGGCACTGGCGGCCTCTTGGATCCGTATGTGTATATGGTATGTGAAATTCGTGCAGAATACTTGAATTAGGATGGTAGTTGAAATTGAATTTTTAAATTCGTAATATGTTTTGGGTGTTGACTGAAGATTGCTAGTTGCCTTTAGAAATTTGGGATTGGATCTGTATGACCCTGTGTTATTGTGCAAATTTTGGGTGGAGACAGTGATCAATTAGCTATTCACTTATTGGGATACTATACTTCACTAGTATGAAGTGGCCCAGCATAGGATGAACATTTGTAAGTTGGAATGAATTGCTATACCTGATTTAAGTGTACACTGATCATTCTTGCCTTTAATATTTCTGGAAACTGTGGTTCAGTAGAAAAGTAGAATCCCTGAGGACTACTGCCCACTGCAAAGCCAGGGACTGAAGTTTTTGACATTTTGGTGAACTGTGGAGTTTGTAAAAATGCTTGTAGGTGACTAGTTGTGAGATGAGAGCTTTAGAATTGAGATTCAGATATTGGATCTATATGGTCATGTGTCAATGTGCAAAGTTTGCATTCAGACAGTTAGCAATTAGCATTCTGTGGTGACCCAATATAGAATAAACATTTGAAAAGTTGGGACAAATTGCTAAACTCGATTTGTGCTTACCCTAGTTTAGAAAGATCTTACTTGACTTTTACAGTTCTGAAAGTTCTATAGATTGAATTATCAGCTCTTTTTTCTTGAATGTTTGAATTATCAGCTCTGTACTACATACCAGAAAGTTGGAACACCTGAAAGCCAGTGCACAGCCAGGAACATCAAATCAGAGAAATGTAAAATTCGTAAAAGTGCTGTTGTTGTCGGAGCATAGTGTGTAGTAATGAAATTAAGATTTACGAACCTTGTCGCAAGCACGAGTATCAGTTTCAACCATATCCTGAGGTTTTTTCTAATTTTGCAGAATAGATTGAATTATCCGCTCTTTTTTTCTTGAATACTTGAGTTATCAGCTCTGTACTACATATCGGAAAGTTGAGCATCTGAAAGCCAGTGCGCAACCAGGAATGTCAAATCAGAGAACTGTGGAATTTGCAAAAGTGCTGTGGTTGTCGGAGCATAGTGTGTAGTAATCAAATTAAGATTTAGGAACTTGTGAGCACGAGTAGCAGTTTCAACCATATCCTGATTTTTTTTTTCTAATTTTGCAGAATATGGATTATAGTTATTGACTCACATGATTTGTCGTGTATACTAACTTTCTGAATGAAATTTCAGGTCGCAGGCTGACCCGGTGAAGTTAATTAAGCTGTGTTTATAGCAATGGAGATGTTTACTGTAAGGCTATTGGAGAGGCCAAGTTATCTTCTGAAGAGTATTTAGTAATTTCTGAAACCTGTTGTCTTAATATCTCAGTTTTGCCTTCCTGCAGAGAAGTATAGGATAGAAGTTAAGTTGTTATGTTAGCACGATGAAGATAAGCTCTTGGATTGAAGATTGGAGAGAGATATAGGATCTTAAGTATAAGTTTAGTATATAAAGTATAGTGATGCTGTTATTATCATGCTTCTTTGTTCATTTATGCTGAGATAATATATCATATAATCGAATACAACTTTTTGGATAATTGAATATAATGACTTCATGTTTCAGCCTCTTGGATGCAATGGAATTTTATTTTGGTCCTATCTGTTGTTATGGAGTTGATGTTATTGAATTTTTTAGCGGAGATGTTGAATTTTGTGCCATCTGCCTGTCATCCAGTCATTGTGCTTCTACTAGTTCTGTCATTGAGGCTCAAGGTGTTTGAAGGCACCACTTTATTATTTTAGTATTGCAACAATTGACAAATCTAGAGATGTCGAGATCGAAACACTATTATTTGCACGGTTTCTTAAAGCTAATCTGACATCTAGGAGTTAGATGTACAGAGTGAACTTTTGTGTGACACCTGAAACCATTGGCCCTCTTGTCCGCAATTCTAGCTCCTCTTCTTGGAGAGCATGTGCTTGAACCAGAAAGCTGAATCCTTGGGGTACCTTTTCAGTGTCTTGTAGTCCACATAGACCAGGCCGAACCGGGAAGTGTACCCAAGCCTCCACTCGAAGTTGTCAAGCAATGACCACGCAAAGTACCCAATGACTCTGGCACCATCATCTATCGCCTTCTTGAGCTCTGTTATGTAGTCTCTGTAATAGCGAATTCTTATCGTGTCGTGCACACCCTGAGAAATACTGATGTTACCTGGTTGGTCCATTCCTGCAAGAGCATATACTGATTAAAACCAAGACAGACCATTCTTCCTTGGAGATTAAAATTTTGAATCATGAGTACCATTTTCAGCAAGGATCATTATAGGATTTTCATAGGTTTCCTTGACATAGTTGACAGCCTTGTTGATTCCCCATGGTACAATGTACAGCCAGTAGGAGTTTGCCTGGACAACTCAAAGAAGTTACAGTTACATAATCACAGACAAACCAACTTTCATTTCTCCCTGCCTTTGATATTTGTAGACATCTAGCAGTAAACTTACATGAGCGCCGATAGGGACACCGTTTCTTTCATCTGCAGATATATGTGAAAAGTGTATGACTGAATGAGCATCTAATCACAGTCGACAGCAGCACAAGACTGTAAAGTGATATACGATGCACAATCCAAGAATTTGGTGTTATGGAGTCAGAACTTACAGACAAAACTAGCATGCCAATCATATTGGTAGCTGATCGGCATCAGGTTCCATGTACCAGGGTCCTTCATGTAGAAAGAAGTGTAGTGGTTGATGCCAACATAGTCTATGGAGCCTTTCACCATCCTGGACTCTTCATCACTGAACAATGGCAGTCTATCCTCTACAATCTCTTGCATTGAGTATGGGTACCGTCCGTTTACAATGGGGTCGAGGAACCTGTAAGAATATTTAAATATCAGTTTGCTCTTTGAAACGAGCTGTGTTAGTTTGTTTCTCTCCAAGAGAATGTAGCATCAGGTTGTGGCTAGCTGCCAACACTGAAACAATGTCACTGATACACTGAACTTCTAAGGTGAGCAATGATGTTGGATCCAAAATAAAGTATTTTCAGGTTTTTACCAGCCGAGGTGGAAGTCCCTGGCTCGCTGCGCCGCAGCTCGATCCGCGTTGCTGTCACTGAAAGGTTCGTACCACACAAAATCCAAGAGAATTCCAATCCTCCCCTTTTGGTAGAGCTGTTCAGTTGAAAGGACTGAATTTTTAACTGAACCGAAATTGCAATGTGCAGTGCACACTTCTACATTGAACTGATTTACCATTCCACCTGATATTTATCACGGTATCGCTTAACCGCAGCTGCATGAGAAAGTATGAGATGATGCGCGACAAGGTACGGCTCTGTAGTGGAGTTCCCTCCAGCAGCACATCCAGAACACCTTCCTGGTGCGTGTAAGCCATTATCGTAGCCCAGGGCCGCGACGCACCTCGGCTCGTTGAAGGTAAACCAGTTCTTCACCCTGTCTCCAAACATCTGGAAGCAGAATTCTGCATAGTCTGCAAACGCCTCCCTTCATGGGTGCAATACACAGTTGTATCAGGCATATGATTGCATCAATTTGAAATTTTGATATCTCGATTCCTAGTTTGAAAATCTTACACGATCTTTGGGCTAAGCCAGCCAAGGTACTGCTCATGGAGTGCCAACGGGAGGTCATAGTGGTAGAGGTTTGCATATGGGGTGATTCCTGAATTAGCACCAGAGCCATAAGCCCATAAGTCAGTTTTCTTTTTTAAAAAAACAAAAGTTGGTCAGGAATCTGGTTTGAGGCTGACACGTATAGTTTTCTTTATAAGGTATGTTTGGCTGGTTGAGAAATTTACCTTGCTGAATCATGTAATCTATTAGCCTGTTGTAGTAATCCACTCCTTCCTGGTTCACCTCACCAGTTCCATCTAAAATTTATACAAAATTCTACATCACAAATTCCCTTGACCCAAGAAAATTCTAAACATGGAGCACACTTACTCGGGAAGATCCTAGACCAAGAGATCGAAAACCGGTATGCATCAAAGCCCATGTTCTTCATTATGTTCACATCTTCCTACACCTCAAAGAACATCCATCAGGCATCAAACAAGGACACCACAAAAGAACCACAGTAATCAGAAATTGAGAATACCCATACTGCATATCTGCATATGACGCACCTTGTATCGATGATACTCGTCGACCGCCACATCAGCCGTGGCATTGTCAGGGATCGTCCCTTTTTGCCAACAAGAACGCGGCAATTTTACCACCATTTCTCTCTATTAAAAGAAACAAGATTTTTTTCTCTTGATACGTGGTAAGCTACTCTGCTACTTACCTGGTACCTTGATGAAGGCGTCCCAGATGCTAGGCCCCCGGCCTCCCTGCTTGGCCATCCCCTCGACCTGGTACGCCGACGCGGCCGTCCCGAAGACGAACCCCGCCGGGAACGCGCGGCGGCTGAGCCCGCCTGTGTTGTAGATCTCTGGGTTGAAGCATTGCGCCGTCCTCAGCGTCAGCAGCAGGACATGAGCTGCCGCCGCTAGCAGTACCGCCGGTGCCGTGAGCTTCTTCATGGTTCTCTGCATGGACCCAGAGGAGAGGGAGCAGGAAGGCCGGAGACACAATCCGTGCCCTCCGAAGATACTTATAAAAGGATAGTCCCAACACATTATACCATAATCATCAATAAGGTGCCATATCAGATTTTCTGATGATACGAGTTATGACATAATAGCATTTAATACAAGAGGGAAATCTGGGACAGTATATCTTTATATTCTAACGCAAAATCTAGTAACCGTAACATATCATATTCTCATAGCATGGACACAACCTCACAACAATTAATTATATATCTTGGATATTGGAGTAGGATGTATACTACGCACTATTCAGGGTGTATCTACGTTCAGAACGGGGCTATATCGTGCCATGAACAAACGTACACAGCAATAATTCTGGAGATAAGAAGATGAATCCTGCCAAGATAGATAGCGGCCGGCGTATGGGCGCCCGCAGCAAGAAACAGGTCTCGTGCACATCAACGAGCTAGCCTTTGTCCCCTTCGCCGAACTCACGTACGCGTGCAGGCTTGAGGCTATCCCCTCCTCTATCTCTCGCTTGCCGGCGATGTCTGTCGTGGCGTGCAACCGCACGACGGGGTAACTGGTGCCCAGAGGATGATGTGCGGGGTACCAGCTGCCGTGCCACTGCCGGCCACCGACACCCGCGGAGCGAGTCGCTCTGGTTGAACTGGTGCCCAGAGGATGATGGATTGGCGAGCCGGTCATGGGATAGGGGACCCGGATGCGACGACAAGCGATGGGACAGGTCCACGTGCCCGCTGTAGCGGTATACTATAGAGTTACGGATAAAAAGCGTTTCTTTACCTTCGGTAACGCATTATAAGGGCCCGTTCGGAACGCAGCCCAATCCGAATGGATTGGAACGTCTCGGAACAGAGGTCTGGCTTCGATTCGCTGTTTTCACCCCTCTACTAACGGTCCGAAATCATTCCCCACCTCCTCCTCTCCGAAACGGAATCAGGCCACTCGCTCGACTCGACGCTCGCCGCTCCCTCGCGCCTCCACCCTCCATGACCACGACCCCGCCGCCGCGCTTCCACCCGCGGCCCTACTGCGCCGCCACCTGCGCTTCCCGACGCCTCCACCCGCGGCACGACTGCGCTGTTGCTCGTGACTCCCGGCGCGCTCCAATCGCGCATGGGCCAAAGCATTGTTCCCCTCGGAGGCTTCGCAGCTCGCACGGTGCCTCTCTTTTTTTTGTGTGGCTGAACGAGCACGGTCGAGAATGGCTGCAGCTTCCTGTTCATTTTGAGCGGATTGGTAGGATTAAATCCTAGATTAAATCCTGACCGGATTAAGTAATACAGACATTTAAATCGGATCTAGATGAAATCCTGATCGGAATCCAATCCGACCAAACCGAACGAGACCTAAAAGTGGATCGATGCCAATCTCGTGCCGCATATTTTTTGAGATCTCGGTCTCGGATTGTCGGGGTTACTGCGATTTGCGAAGCAATCAGATGGTCATCTCTCGGCAAATAAAAGTCAAGGGACATCGTGGACGGCGTGCGGCAAATAAATGAAATCGGAGTAATGGGCCGTGCTCGGTTTTCTCCCAGCCCATGTTTGCCGTTTCGAGAAGGCCTGAGCCCAGTTAAAATCCAGACCCAGTCAGTCCGGCCGGGAAATGGCACAATCAGCTCCAGTAATCAGCGTGACTCCGGACCTTTACCTGGCCGTGACGCCCTTGCCCAATCTCACGAGTCACGTCTCGACCGGACTTGACATCCACAGTTTGTTCAGACGGCTTACGACCTGAACCACTCCTAAACTCGCCCATCAAATGCAAAGAGAGGGGAATGGATTAGCATTTTCTCAGGGCTTAAAGCTGACACTTCATTAAGAAATCCATCAGGGATTCAGTGGATCATCCAAAGTCTTCTTTTTATCTCCGTCGCTTCGCATCAGGCTCCTGAACAAAAGAAAACAGCTATCCCCTGTCGCTGTCAGAGGCTTGGTCCGCCGATTCGATGTGCCCACCGCCGGCCGATACAGCGCACCGGACGGTCGAACGGCGGCGCGTTCGTGCGCGCCACATGCCCTTCGACATCTAGCTGCTGGGCATCGCGTCCACAGGGAATTCAGGATGATGGCGACGACGCCAATCAGCCAGGTTCCCTCTGCATTTCTGCAAGGCTGCGACTGCGATGGCTCACTGTCCTCTTGTCTCCAAAACTGCCCACCAGGGTGTGGCAGCTCCACAGGGACCCGAGGCTATGGTCCAGGAACGAACACCAGGCCCTCATGGACTGGATTGATGAGCTTCTAGATGACATGACTGAGCCATTCGGTGTCGAGTTTGACGGCCAGCACCACACGGTGCACCGCACGGTCAAGGGAGGATTTTTCAAGGTCATCATGCGCAGGCCCGACCCTGGGGCAGGGCGAGCGGGGCGGCCGCCCAAGACCCCGCGGCTAGGAAGGGCCCCGCTGATTGGCTTACGAGTAAACAGTATACGTAGACTAGTAAATAAACGTAGCTAATAAAAAGTGCTCAGATCTTGTTGATATTCAGTACTCGTAACTGGTTATCTGCTCCGTTCTTCGTTGGCGACATGGGCTGTGAGCCCAGATTATTGATCGAGTATTCTAGTTCGTTGGCACTCATAGCCCGCATGGGACATTATGCTATGTGCAATACTAAGAATTAGTGCTTGTTTTAGATATGATTGAGGTGAAAGTAAATTTGATATCCGTAGGTATACATTAGCAGCTGATATATTAAATTTAATTAAGCATTTGGTTTGTATAACTATGTCGCAATGTTTTAAAATAGAAAATAATCAATATATAGTATATAAACCGCTTGAATTTTTTTTCGCCATCCATAATTTTCTTTTGAACGAACAAGCAAGGGACAGTGCTTCAGTGCTTATTCCATTTATATAGAGATAAAACGGATTACATGTCCTCTGGATTGCGTGAAAGAAAAAAAGAGAGCCCAAAGGCAATAAAGGCGCTAAGTTTGCACCAGCAAATCGCCCAAGTGCGTGCCTCCTTATCTTGCTCAATAGTGATTGCACATTTTTCTTCATATCTAGGCTCATTTGGCTCAGCATATTAAGGCAGTATATTTGAATCATCACATCAAATTGTTTACATATCGCCTTCAAATGCATACACTGCACAAAGTGAACATAAGAATATTATGCAACAGCAATCAAATGCACATATCGCACTGTGTGGGGAGACGAATAGACACCACAATTGTCCAGCGATGCATCACAAAATTACTAGAGTATGTATTTCGAAACAGACTTGTACTAAATTACTGAAAACGTTTTTAATCACAATGCATGCACTTCTCAGTTTGAAGTTGCTTATGACAATGCTGAGGAACATAACGATAAGCTGGACAGTTTCTTGCTGTCTGAGTACAAAATAAAGCACCAAATGAACATGACTCCAGAAGCTCATCAGTAGAAGAAAATATAAGCCATTATCCTGAATGGACCCCACAAAAGCCACCAGTCCTAAAACACATAAAAACAAAGGTGTCACTAATAATTGGAAAGGTAGCTAAACCTAAAATCAAAAATCAAGTGGTGAGCTAGTAACATGCACAGACAATCACAGCAAATACCATATCTTGCCAAAGCCTGAACACATTTTTGCATCACCATAGTCAGATCTTTCTCAAAGTTTAACTAAAAAATTGATCTCGCACTAATCTCTGAAGTACTTTCTAAATCATGTTTAGCAATCTCTTAAGTACTTTCAAAATAATGTTTAGCAATCTCTTAAGTACTTTCAAAATAATGTTTAGCAATGGATCCGAGACATTTCAAGTACACAATGGAGCAGTATTTTCAGCTACAAAAGAATATTGGTTATGACATATAAAGATTCATTTTCTCACTTGGTTGGAAGCGAACCAGCAATTCTGCAAAAGAACTGTTTTCCAGTTCAAATTGCAGTAACGAGTTTAGTAATTTCAATTTACCTATTTCAAGAGAATATCTTCCATCATTAACCCAGCACACCAATATACTCAGTAAGATGATTAGAGCTAGTTAACTTACATCCCCAATAGAGCACGATACATATGCAAATACAATCTACTGAATGGTAAATCTTGAAGTGAATAAAGGATTAAGCTTTGTAAATTAGGGCACATTAAGTAGGAGTTCATTGATGTGATGTGATGAGGCAATCAGATGGCTGAGTTTCCTGAACAATTACAGACAATATAAATGGCAAAAAAAAAAAAGACAACACCACGATCAAGGAAAGATGTAATTGCAAGCGAATAGTTCCATGTAATCCAAAAGGATCCCAATTTAAACTTGTATCTGCATTCATCAACTAAATCTCAGTACCCCTAGCAGGCAAAACAGTGGACACATTAGGGTAGCTCAAAATTTCTAGATAAAAGGGGCATTGTCCCATTTCACATTTCAACCAGTCAGCACAAATACAGGCAAACAATCATCGCTACAACAAGACACCACAAGCAATACTAATCACCACAAAGACCCCGATCTACAGCCGACATTGCTCCGCATCTACCTAACGCGCCAAAATCTACAACGTTGAACTCGTCCACCAGCAAGCCGGTCGGAAACCCACGTTCGTCAGACAGGACTGGATCGGATCAGATCCGACAGGACGAGACGGGGAACCGCGGACTCACCTCGGCGTGGCCGGCGACGGACGGGGGCGGCGGATCTAGTGGTGCTTCCCGCCGGTCCTCTCCATCTCCTCGAGGTGGGCGAGGTGGGCCCGCTCCCAGGGCAGCGCGACGAGGTAGGAGAAGGCCATCCCGCCGAAGCAGACGTGGAAGAGCGGGTCCGGCTTGCTCGCCTCGATGTACTTCTCGATGTAGTGGTCGACGGCCTGGTCGGCGCTCTTCTTGACGTTCTCTCAGGTGAGCCGCGGCTTCAGGTACGCCGGCACCTCCCGGACCTTCATGCCCCGGATCTCGTTGTACAGGGCTCGCAGCGCCATGACCGATCTCTCCCTCTCGCCTCTCGCTAGGGTTTCCTCGTCGGCGTGTGGGTGGGTGGAGTGGGGAGAGGAAGGGGAAGGGGAATTTGTTCGGGAGCGGGGGTTGTTCGGACGAACTGGGCCGCTGTTGACTCTTGCCTACCGTGTGTGCATGGATTCGGTTCGGATTCGCGGGAATCGGATCACTTCTTACCATATCTCAAGTCGAATACGAATTCGGATGTTCTCGAATGCAAAATGAATATCTTGAATTTGGATATTCATCGGATATTTACTCAGTTTGAAGATAATTTATCTATTTTTTTTGTTGACGGTTTTTTAATAACAAAATCTTTATACAAATAGAGACCAAAGTACGAGTACCTAACTAGTGCATACAAAAATCGCTCATGAAAATATTACATTAATTAATAATTATTTGAAATAGTGTACTTTATGAAAAAAATAATTTATGGATAAATATATATTTTAATAAATATAAACATTTATCAATGAATAATAAACATTGTATAAAAATGTTTTTATTAATAAATAGATAAACTAGAGTATTTAAAATTAAATTTCATATTCACATATATTTATTATTAAATTTAATGACATTGGTCACTAAAATTAGAGATAAAATTTAAATAGTTTGATGGGTACAATAATAGTAATAATAAAACTAATATCATTGATTATTAGTTATAAAGATAAATTTTGAATAGTTTCAATGATATACTGTCATTATTAATATTCAAAGTAACATCATTTATCATTAGTTATAGAGATAAATAATAGTTTCATATGGTCGGATATGGATATTGTCGAATACGAACGTGGAATTGGATAGAGAAAATCAAGATAAACGAATTTGGATGTATCCATTATTATAATACCACATTAAATTCGGATACGAATACGGATATTCATAATTCGGATACAAATACAAATATCCATAATTGTCGTTTTAACAAATTCGGATAATTCGAATATCCTTTCCACGTTTCCATCCCTACCCATCCGTGATCTTTTGGGCCACGGAGCTGTGCGGCGACGTCGGTTGCCTCTACTCCAAACAGGCCATTTGTTTTGGGCATCTCAAGGTAAAGACGCTGCCTTTTTTTTTGCCTGCACGTGTTCTTGTCGTTGACCTTGCCGGGGACCTTCGTGGTAGAATCAGGAAGCAGGGCGCGCTTTCTTTAGCGTCCATCGCACGCACACCTTTCTTTTGACACTAGACTAGGGGGGTGTTTGGGATAGTACAGGGCCCGTTCGTTTACTCTGTAACTGGAACCGTTCCAGTTGGAATAATAGGCTTATTTGTATCAACATTGATCAGCTGGAATAGTTCCTAGCCTCAATCCAGACCAACCGAACGAGGCCTAATACTGCTAGCTGATGATCACCGGATCACGAATCATCGAGTGATCAAGGCATGATGGTGCTTTCGAAGACAGACCCCGGCATGATGAGGACACGATGGCGATTTTACCTTTCTGTCACACCAGCGAGCAAGGTAAAATTGCCACGATTGCATTGCGCATCTCGTCCTGGACTCCTGGGTAAAAATGCGGGGAAGTTGCCAGCGTGCGAGGGGGTAGACCATGACGACATGCCCCCCCGTGCTTCGAAGGTGGCAAACTGGCAATGAAGAATTTTCCTTGGCAGTTGGCACTTGACACAGGTACATGAATGCTTACATGCTTTAATAGACTGTTTGGGAGTGATCACACGTCTCAGCCAGACATGACATGACATGACATGACATCCACAGTCTTCCCTTGTAAATGAAGCCGGATTATATTAGTGGATTACGACCTGAACCACTCCCAAAACGGGTAACGATCGGGGCATCTGGCACATAAACGTCGCGTGTAGAAAGAAGGGTGCAAGGAGTAGGAATGGTAGGGACTAGGGACGAAGAAACCAAAAAAGAAAAAGCTTGCCGTCGCCACCAGGGATTCAGGACAGGAACATTCAACTTCTTTCTACCTCCGGCGTTGCATTGAATCAGACTCTTGCAAACACGCAGCATCTCCCCCGCCGATTCGATGCGGCCGACCACCGCCGATACGCGCATCGGACGGCCGGCGGCGAGCCCGTGCCCGTGCCACCTGCCCCGCGAGAGGATCGAGCGAGCCATCTCCTGGGGCCTAGGCATCGCATCCACACGACGGCGACGTGCAGCGTCGCCAAGACGCCAACCATTTCCTCCGCAAGCAAGGCTGCGGTGACTCACTTCCTCGCACGGCGCATGGACAGTTGGATGCGTATGAGCAAGTTCTGTTGAAGTATTTAAGTTTTTGAGTTGAACTGATTGGACTAAAGTTCTCGAGTTCGAATCCTAACAAGAGTGATTGAATAAAATAATTATAGCCTACCCCAACTTTCACGTATGCATATGGCCTGAACCGAGGAGGGCAGCGATGTCGGTTGCCTATTCCAATTCTCCAAACGTGCCATTTTTCTTTTGGCCATGTCAAGATGCTGCCCCGTTTTTTTTCTTTTGGCACGTGTTTTTAGCGTTGACTCTTTCTGGACCTCGTGGTAGTATCGGGAAGCAGGGCGCGTTTTCTTTAGCCTTAACCACACGCGCGCGCACATTTTATTTTATTTTTAACTGACACTACAAAACTACCAGTAATACTAGTGTGCAGAGCAGAGCTGTCAGCTGAGCATGCGGGTGATAAAATGAAGGGTATGCTGATGATCCCCGGATCACAAATCATCATCAGGACGTGACGATGCTTTTGGTGACAGCCTCCCGCATGATCGGGACATGATGGCGATTTCACCTTTCTGTCATTCCTACTGGCAGGGTAAAAAGGAGTAAAAGACGTCACGCACGATCCGCAACTACTCCTCCTGCTGGGTGTTTCAAAATGCCGGAAAGGTGCCACCCTGACGATGCATGCGGCCCCCATGCTTTGAAGGTGGCAGGCAGCCCAAGGCCCAAGTGGACCAGACACGCAGGCAAGTCTCTGTCACGTTGGACTGTTGGAGATCGGAGTGCCTTGGCTGTGAAAAAAGGAAGAGAGAAAACCCTGGGCAAATCATCATTCTCCTCCCCTGCGTGCTCAACGTGTGGCCGATCCAAGGGCCCAAGAAAACCAAATCCAAATCCAAACTTCAATGCTAGAAAATGGGGACAAAAAAGGGTCAAATTGCTGTCGAGCACACAGCGCAGCCACTCTCTCAAGCTGCTGACGAGGAGAGATAGAGAGAGAGACAGGAAGGTATGAACCTTAAAAAATTGCTTCAACTTTTTTTTTTGAAACACTAAAAATATTGCTTAACTCCCTACCAAACAAAACGTATACTCCTACGCCACACAGGTCAGCCACGGGAGCACGCCCACTGCCACCCCGGCCCCACCACGCCCCTGCGTGCGTGAGGCCACCGCACGAGCGAAAAGGCCACACCAACGGTCACAGATTGGGGTCTCGCAGTTTCGTCTCGTCCTCTCTCCCTCTCCCTCCTCTCGCCAAGACGCCAACGCCACCGAGTTTTCCCCCAACCAAATCCTCGCTCGCTCCCCTTTCGCCCCCGTCCACCACCTCCTACAGTTCTCCATACCACGGCTCCATTCCGCCAGGAGGAACGAGGCGTCAAGGCCGCGGCTGCGCGCTCCGGGGGGCAGGAGCAGCAGCAGAGCGCCATGGGCGCCGCCGAGAACGACGTACGGTTTCTTTCTTCCTTTCGCGCCCCGGAAAGATTGTCCCTTTTTTGTAACGCGCTGGTTGCTCGCTTCTTCATGTCGACGTTTTGCTCATAGTTTTCTTTCTTGGCTTTTGCTGTGTGACGCGTGCAGGCGCCGCCGCGGCAGGAAGGCGCGCGAGGCAGGGGGGCTGCGCCGGCGCCGGTGCCGGAGTCGGTGGAGAAGGTCGTCGTCGTGGACCAGGCGCCGCCTCCGCCCGTGGCGAGGCTGCAGGCGCAGCGGCCGCTGGCGCCGCTGCAGGTCACCACGCAGGCGCCGCCGCCGCCCATGTCCGTGGCCTCCGGCGCCGTCGAGCCGCCGCCGCAGGTGGCGGCGTACCAGCCCATCCCGCAGGCCCCACAGCAGGTAGGAAGAAATGTCCAAGCCCAATTGCTTAGATTCTTATTTGTAAAATAAAACCTCGATCGAATTGATTAAGAATTTCGGTTTAAATAGTGGGATTGGCTCGGCTCTTTTAGGACATGTGGGCGTGCTTGATTGCGATCCGACTGTATCAATTTAGGCTGGTTGGTAGGCGAGGAGGGTAGTACAATAATTTTGTTTGGTACCAGCAGGGTTAGTGTCCTGTACTTTTGACCTTTTGGAGTTCATGCTTGCTTGCTGAATTATTCTACCACAACACTACATTGTCAGAATTA
Organism: Setaria italica; assembly: GCF_000263155.2. NCBI lineage: Eukaryota > Viridiplantae > Streptophyta > Magnoliopsida > Poales > Poaceae > Setaria > Setaria italica. The sequence goes on along the minus strand of NC_028451.1, from coordinate 47,178,658 downwards.
CAGAATTATTCTATCACTATACTACATTGACAGTACGGATTTGAAAGTACTCCAAAAGAAATAGCTCCTGGAGGGTTAAAAGAATAGTTTGATGCTGATAGTGTGGTTTGGATTAGAACGGGCGAAAGAGTAGTTTAATTGCAACTTTGCAAGTTGTGTCGTTGATATTTGCAGATATGTTAGATACCAAAAGGACAAAAAAGGGTAATCTTTAGGTGCCTGTTTTAGGCTTAGGTTCTTCAATTATGGAGCTTCCACATAGCACACGGCAACAAGCCAATAATGCATGATGGAATATCCAACATTACAAGCTAATTGTGTTTTCTTTTGGCGCAGCGGCAAAAGCAATTTAATACTCAAAGTGCTCAACCTCCCACAATAGAAAAGGAGCATAGTGGTAGTCTTTGACACGATTTATTAATTAATGTCACCTAACTTCTAGCTTTGGTTAACTAGCTATATGGATGATTCATCAGTTTCTTTGGCACTAATATTTCCTTTAAGATATGATCAAGATTGTACCACTGCTTGGATCGAATCTCTGAATCTGAATGTGATGTCGTGGTAATCTAAGCTTTAAGTTGACAATTTGTAGCGGCTAATGACCTGCTGTGACAAGCTGAGTAACTGATTTGTCGTTGCAGGGTCCGCTTCCGTCTCTCAACTCGCACAAGTACACCAACGGTATAACATTGTGCGTCTTCCTGCTCCATCTTGCTGCAGCGGGGTTCACCATTGGCTTCTTCGTGTTCAAGATCGTCCAGGAGAACACCCATCACCCACAGTCCCGTAATGCGCGGCGCGAACGCAGCCTGCTGCGTGAGTGGCTGCTGCCGGTGGAGGGTGCAGTGGCGCTGAGCATTGTCCTAGCCTTTGCATGGCAGAAAGCTGTGCGCACGTGGCCGCGTGCGATGGTGCGCGTCATCCTCTGGTCCAGCTTTGGCGTCACCCTTGGTGTGGGCGCGCTGCTCATGATCTTCTCTACGCTGGCCACGGTCGGGCTCGGCGTCGCCATGGTGGTGTTCTCCATCGGCACTGGGCTTTACGCCTGCTGGGTGACGCGCCGCGTGGGCTTCACCGCTCGGGTGTTCGAGCGTGCCGTGCAGCCTGTGGACAAGTTCCGCGGGCTGAATGGCCCCGCGTACCTGATGGTGGCGGCTGGGTTCCTGTGGATCTCCGTGTGGTGCGTGGCGGTGATTGGCGCGGTCAACTTCCGGTTCCCCGGGCTGACGATCCTGGCGCTGGTGCTAAGCCTGGCGTGGACCGCGGAGGTGATGCGGAACGTGGCGAACCTGACGGCGAGCCGGGTGATCGCACTCTACTACCTGCGCGGGATGCAGTCGAGCGTGCAGTTCAGCTTCCAGCGCGCGCTGTCCTACAACCTCGGCAGCGCCTGCCTGGGCTCGCTCTTCGTGCCCACCATCGAAGCGCTGCGCATCCTGGCACGCGGGCTGAACCTCCTGGAGGGCGAGGACGAGTTCATGTTCTCCTGCGCGCACTGCTGCCTCCACGTCATGAACGGCGTCTTCAGCTTCGGCAACAGCTGGGCCTTCGTCCATGTGAGAGCCTCTGCAACTGCTATTTCATTCCAAATGGTTGTGTGTGCTTGGTAATGACAATAGGCTTCGTGTCTGTGTTCCAGATCGCGGCGTACGGGCGGGGGTTCGTGCAGGCGTCGCGGAGCACGTGGGGCCAGTTCGAGGCGCTGCCGGGGATGGCGGCGCTGGTGGACTCGGACATCACGAGCTCGGTGTGCTTCCTGACGGGCGTGACGAGCGGCGCGCTGTGCGTGGCGCTGGCGGGCTCCTGGGCGTTCGCGACGCACCGGCACTACACGGCCACCGTGTCGCTGCTGGCCTTCTTCGTCGGGTACCTGATGACCCGGATCGGCATGGCGCTGCCGCAGGCGTGCGTGGGGTGCTACTACGTGTGCTACGCCGAGAACCCCACGTCGCAGCTGTTCGACAACACCATCCCGGCGCAGATGCGCAAGATGCAGGAGGGCTGCGACCCGGTCGTCGTGCCCACGCCGCGGTTCCCACAGCAGCGCGCCAGCGCGTGACCGGCCGGCTCTCCTCCGCCCCGTACCGTTCGTCCAATCCACCTTCCCCATCCTTCCTCAGGCGTGATCCGGTCTGCGCAGCTCCATTTGACCCGGTGACCCGGTGGCGGCTTTTGCAGTCGCGTGGAAGAAACGGAACTGGAGCTGGAGAGTAGAGTGTCTCAGGATATCTCCCAGCCATACTGCCACATCGCAAAGCTTACAAAGCATTGTGCCTGTTTTTGTAAATCCACCCATTTTTTTTTAATTGGTAGAGATGAGGAATCCCCAATATTTCGGGTGTGTAGACAGTTCTATTCTTGGGTGTAGTTAATGTGAATATTTTAAGTTCATTTTTTGGTGACTCAAAAGACTTGATTTGGTCATGGTGACCGCAACACAATAGCTCACTGTTTGAGCCTTTGAGGCCGGAGTATGAAAACAAAATATGAAGTGGATTAGTCTGGTTGGGGGAATTAACAACTTTCTCCAGGCTTGGTTACCTGCAGTGGCGGTAACAGTAAAGCTACCAAGAGCAAGAAGTAGCGAGTGAATGGTTGCTTTGCTGCAGATGAAGAGGCACCCTGCCATGGTGAGCAAAACAAAAGAGAGTGGCGAGAGGTTGAGAGCCATGCAAACGGCATGAGCTGCTGGCTGCTGACTCCTCTGCTGCTGCTCAGTAGAAATTTTCTTTGGGCAAGGGGGGGCCAGGGCCCAGTTTGGCCTCCACTACGCTGGTTAGCTGCAGTAATGGTCCTATACGTTTAGGGTTGAAGATGGAGCAGCAGGCGCGAAAAAAAAATTGTCGACGGGCTGACGACAGAGGCACAAAGTTCTGTGATGGGCCGGAAAATGATCAAAGACAGCCCATCGAACAACCCCACGCTTCACACTATTTCGTCTTGCTCTGCACGATTTCAAAACGATCCTAGCCGATCGAAGGCCGAACGAACGTCTTCCCCTCCCCGTCTTCAGAACCTGCCGTTCCGCCGGGCGGGGATGTGGGTCGTGTTGGCGTTGATGTCACGCGCGGCTCCCCCCAAATCAGCAGCACCCCTACTCGGAGTCCCGAAGCATATAAGAGCATCGCAATGCGAATGCGAGCCAAAATCCTCGCCCTAGCAACCGAGAAGAGGAATCCGGTGAGTGTAGGCTTCAGGATGACCTGTTTGGATGTGTGCTTTGGTTTTTTATAGGTTTCGCTATGTAATTGGCATCCAGCGTCGATTCGTCCTCATCTGATTACTTCGCGGGCTGCTCATCTCGATTGGCGATCGCGTTGCTGGGGTTGGTAAAAAAAAAGCGGGGGATGATGGTTCCGTTCTGCTGGTAGCGATGATTCTGTAATGCGGCATCTTATACTGTTTATATGTGATTAGCACTTGTTCGACTATTAATTTGTTCCCAGTTGAAGAGGGAACTGGAATGCTCTACCGTGGTATATTAGAGAATTAATGGCTGATGAAATTTGTTTAAAACCGTGTGCCTTTATTTGGCTGGGCAACATTTTTTTTTTGGAAGTTTTCGTTATGATTAGAGCTATGCATGACTGTCCTGTATGGTGGCCTTGCTAATGGTTTGTCTCTGTTCAGGAGGATCTGTGGTTGCCTGCTTTTCCAATTGGGACTGAGGTTTGCTTCCCATCCTACCTTCTTTTGTTTTGTATAGTGTGTATGTTAATCATGCCCACTTAGCTTGGACATAGTATACAGCTTAAGCTGCACACTTTTCCAGTTTCCTTGCGTTTAATAACTTATACAACTTGGCTTGTCATCTGCAGTGGGGAAACATTCATAAGATAAAGGAAAATTTAGAGATATGATTGTCAAACTTAATCTCGTATGATTTCTTCCCTTTTTGAATGTTTTTTTTTGTGTGTGTGTGGTGAGCAGAAAACACTAGAAGAAGGTGGGGAGCTTTATGAGAAGACGGTTTACTTGTTTGGAAGCACTGAGCGTAAGTAACTAAGTATACTTTGCTGTCAGCTAGTTTCTAAAGTTAATTTTGCAACCTTTGATCACTTTTTATATATCGGATGTTAAAGTGGATTGTAGTATCTGCCAGCTGCTTCATTTCCTTAGAGCAACTCCAAGAGGCTGCTAATCTTACCCTCAATATCTTTTTTAGGAAAAAAGAGAGAAAAAATGAACTCCAACAATCCACCTAAACCTTCCCCAATTTTTTAGCGACGCTAAAAAACAGCCTGCCACCACGCATATTTTAGCGTTGACGTTCCTCCCCCAATCCTAATTCCCGCACGCCCGCACGTTCCTTCCGATGGGCCCAATACGATGACGTGGCCTGTGTTTGAAATATTGGGGGCTATTTATTAGCGATCTGCTGTGGACTGATATGTTTTTGGGGGAAATTTTTTTTAGGAGAACCCCCAATACATAGTTTTGGGAAAGAATTTTTTAAGATACTCTTGGAGTTGCTCTTACTAGTTTTACGCCTGTTGAATATTGTTCCATACAAGTCAAATTGGATCCTGTTTGGCATGCAGTGCAACTATTGGATGTTAATGGTCAATCGAAGCGGATGGTATATATTCCTGTTGCAGTTGCTGTGAGTTTTCATCCACCCTCTTGGTCCAGCATTTATACCATTAAAAACATGTTATTAGAAAAAATGGTCTTGCAGTTGTACGCCATATTGCACTGAACATTTAGCACACGTCTATGCTAGCTAAGCAATTCAGCATTTATGTTTATACCTTTTGCATTATTAAAAATCATACCATATTTGGTATATTATCGTTTACTATCTTTTATGTACATTATTAATTGCACAAGATGGAAATTTATATATCAGCTTTTAAGTTTATTTTGTCAGTTGATGTTACCAAAGGGGATTATCTTGGTAGGAGCATTTTATTTCCTTCTATCGTGGTTATTCTGTTATGATTTTTTTTCCTCAAAGATTCCTTGTTGGATTTGCTGGTAACTTGTCAAAACTATTTGGCTGGTTGCCTTGCTCTTCACTGATGTTTTTTACTCTAATATGCAGTGACGAATATTTGTTATCATATTTATTAATTTGTGGTGGCTCAATCAAATAACTTGTTTAAGGCCTAGGACTTCGCTGGATAGTATGCCTTGTTTAGCAGATGAAATGTTCTATTTTGCAGGTAGACTGTCCTTTCAACCATCAGACAAAATTTGAATAAATTCTATTCAAAGGGAAAATGAAGAAATAGTACCGATAAAAGCGATGAAGATGGCATGGGTTCTATTATGTTCCTCTTGCGGATAACTGCAGTTGCCTCATTTGTGGTAATCAAATGTGGCTGTAGTTTAGTGGTGAGAATTCCACGTTGTGGCCGTGGAGACCTGGGCTCGAATCCCAGCAGCCACACATTTGATGAACCATTTTTTGCATGTTGTTTTCGTTGCTTGTATCCTTGCCTTTTCCCACTACACTAAGGGGGTGTTTGGATACGAGGTGCTAAACTTTAACAGTGTCACATCGGATATTCGGATGATAATTAGAAGAACTAAACATAAGCTAATTATAAAATTAATTGCAGAACCCTGTGCTAATTCGCGAGACGATTCCATTAAGCCTAATTAATCCAACATTAGCAAATGGTTACTGTAGCACCACATTGTCAAATCATGGACTAATTAGGCTTAATAGATTCGTTTCGCGAATTACACTCCAACTGTGCAATTAGTTTTGTAATTAGTCTATATTTAATACTTCTAATTAGCATCCAAACATCCGATGTGACGGGTGTTAAACTTTAACACGTTGGAGCCAAACAGACCCTAACTTATTTTTCTCACCTTGCTGTTGCTTTGCTTACAGGCTTAGCAGGATGGAAAGTTTGAAAACAAAAATATTCACTCTTGGTTGCACTCAGCGGAGGTCAGTTTTATGAATTTATTATGCTTCCGAAATTTCATGCTTTAGGGTACATCTTTAGTTCTGTTGTTTATTTGTTCCGGGGGCATTTTCATTCTCATCCATGAGGTGCTATACCACTCGTTACAACTACAAAATCCCAGGTTTATACATTTACAGGTCTGCGCTGAAGAATCTGAAAACTGAGAGAGTAAAAAAGTTGGACTACTGCATGCCCTGCAAGCTGAGTTGGGTTTATTTTTTATAGGCCTGTATTGGGCTTCTCCAGGAATAGCTATTATTACCTTCTTTTTTTTTTGGCTGCCATGTTTCTTTAACCGAAAATTGTAAAGGAGAAGGTTCTCATAGGTCGTCTCATGCAGTGCCATGTAGGATTTTTTGCTGATGTGAAAGAGAGGGGGTAAGGAAAGAGAAAGAGGTCGTTGTTTCACGAAACAACCGCCTCATAAGCTAAATTTTAGGACTATGAGATCACTACTTACCATCGTACCAGTTGTGATTGCCATGTAACTCATAATATTCCTTTATTACATCCACAAATCAAAGGATTTTAGATTACTACGAGACAAACAAAAACGCAAACTATTGTAGTGGTTGTCTGATAAATCATCTCAAGATCACGTGTCAATGCATAAGATCGCCTATGAGACAACACTAATATACTTGCCCTTAGAGAAAGGAAGAGAGAACTAAAACAGGTCAGGTCCGCAATCCAACTGATAGATATTTAATTATCTTCTCAAGAGATCTAGTGCTTTCGAATATCCAATGTTCCCCAAAACTTATGCAGGCTAGATGTGAAAACCCCGGGCACGCCTGATTTTAAAAACGTATGAAGCGTCGTTGTTCCGTGTTCCATATTTAAAAGCATCTGAACCTGGGCTAGATTTAACTTTGTGTCCACTGTTTTCTGAACTCGAAGTACATCAACTGATACTATCTCTACGCACATTGAAGAGATATTAGAAAATTTTGGAAGCCAGGGTAGATCATCAGCTTGGTGACATCGTCCGTCGAGTGTGATCTCGTATTGGTCATGCTGCATCGGACTCTGTTTTAATAGAGCTGTATACATTATCGTTTATCAAATCAGAGGGTCGTTGTTGTAGAGTAAACAAGTGGTTCAGGAACAATCCGCTCCCTTTTCGTCTAGTAAAGTTTCAGCACAGGATTACTCGTTGCGCAACAGATCTCTTTCCTGTCCGTTGTGCTTTGTGAATCACAAATTGTGATTGTTTTGCCGACTTTGGGCTGTGCACCCAAGCTCTGGATGAGTCATGAGTGGACGTGCTATACATGCGTGTATGCATCAGCAGCCCAAAATAATCCTGGATTCCTGGTCCACAGAATCGGCTCAGCCTCGTGCTGCCCACCCTGGGTCTCTTTAGGCCGTTGGATCTAACCTAGGTGGCAACCATCAACCGTCTTCCTCGCGTGACTGCAGCCCTCCTCGAGACCTCGACGACGCGCTGGGCCCCCTGGCCTGGACCCCTGGGGTCAGGCGCCTCGGGCGCGCTGGCCCCCGGACCGTGGATCACAACCGCGCCGCCATGGCCTCAGAGCCTCAGACCTGCTAATTGCGCGTTCTAAGCCCCGTAAACCGTGCTGGTGCACAGGCCGGCGTGGCTCGTCGGCGCCGGCGATGGCCTCCACCATGAGCCACTGAGCTCCCACGGATCGAGGAGCTCGACATCATCAGCATCCTGCACGCGGACGCCGGCTACGGCACGGCCACGTTCCTGCATCCTGGACCACTGGTCAACGTTGCCTCTGGTGCGTTCGATGGCGCCGGCGACGGGTCACTTGATTCGATCCACGCCGCTGTGACCGAGGCAATGGAACAACCGAGCTTTTAGGTAGCAGCTCCCAAGTCTGATGGATGAAACTACTGAAGCTTCTAGTGGCGGCGCCTGAAGAACGTGCCTTTTTCGCTGAACCTGAAGAACAGAAGGCTGAAACTAGTGCATGTACTTTTACACCAAAGGCCGATTGGTTGTGCTGTTCTGCAGCTTCTCGGCCTGGCCGATTGAATTCAGCAACGCCATGCGTGTCCTTCCTGTGCTCATCTCATATACTCGGATGCAGTATCGTGCACGCTCCAAAAAAGTCTGATCGATCGGTCGCTGGATCAAGCGGCGGCGGCTTTCCAGAGCCTGACCTCGAGACCAGCCGAGGCGAGGACCCCGATCGCGAGGAAGACGCCGTCGTGCGCGACGCACAACCCGACGAAGACGTTGGCGACGACGCAGGTCACGGCGGCGCGGCCGACGTAGTGGTGTTACCAGTTCCAGTACCGCCTCACCTTGGACCCCTTGCCCGGCCGCACCAGGAACGCCAGCACCTGGAGGTAGCCGAAGGCGAGGACGGCGACGCCGAGCGCCTGGTGGCGGTCGCCGCCGTCCAGCTTGAGCTCGGCGACGACCCGGCCGTGCCGAGCACAAACCCGACCCCCTGCACGGAGGCGTGCGCGTAGAACCAGAACGGGTCCCGCCGCTTGAAGTACCGCGCTAGCGCGGCGCCGAGCGGCATGAGCGCGCCCCACCCGAGCCCGGCCATCGCGCCGTGCCACTTCCTCGCGTCGAACGACGGTGCCCCGCCCGCGTTGGACGCCACGCCGGTGGCGTAATCGACGGCGGCAGAGGCGTAGCTGCGGTGGCGAACGACGTAGTTTATGGAGAGTTGGGCGCCCGAGGGGCCGACGGCGCAGATGAGGTACGGCGCCGGCCGCGCGGCGACGAACTGGAAGGTGAGGTAGAGGTGGGACGCACGCGCCACCAGGAGCGTGGCGCGGCGCCAGGCTGCCTTGGTAGCTGATCGCTGCCGCAGATCTCTGATTGTCAGGTCGGGAGAGGCAAGGGGTGGACGGTATTTCATTTACCGTCCCCCCAAGAGGTCGGGCGCCTCGCCGCGCTGGTCACCTGGCTGGATCGTGGACCGCAACGCCGCCGCCATGGCCTCGACGGCGAGCTCAAACCTTCTGATTGCGCGTTCTAGGCCCCGTAAAACAGTGCTGCTACGCAGGCCGGCGTGGCTCGTCGGCACCGTCGATGACCTCCAGCGTGAGGCGTGAGCTACTGAGCTCCCACAGACCGAGGAGCTCGAATCATCAGAATCCTGCCCACGTACGCCGGCTGCGGCTCGGCCGCGTTCCTGCATCTGGACCACTGGTCTGCTGGTGACCTTGCCGCTTGCCGGAGGCACCCGAGTCAACATTGCCGGCGCGCGCGCGGTGTAGCTGTAGCGGCTCCCGCATGGTTCATGGCAATCGATGAACACGACGGGGACACGGTCGCTGGCCCCGCCAAGGCCTTTGAAGTGGTTCCACGGAGAGACAAGCGGCATCGAAAGAGGTTGTAGTTGCAGAGGTGAGGTGATGGAATGCCGAGCGTCCCAGTTTTCTGGCCATAACATTCTGCTGCCACATTCAGTTTTTCCATGGCTCATGTAGTCATGTGTGGCCATCTTCATCTATCCAGGGGATGAGATGTGCATCTGCTCTGCCTCGTGCTGGCCTTCTGCCACATGCCCACATACTGTCTGGTGGAGTGGCCGCGCTGCTCAGGCGTCGTCACGGTGGTGTTTGACGCGCCGCGTGCGTCGCTCTGATCCGGTGATGCGGAAGGTGGAGAACCTGACGGCGACTCGGCGAGCCGGGTGATCGCGCGCTGTACTGCCTGCACGGGCAAATCTCAAATCTTCTGTCCTCGTAACTGCCCGTAAGTAGCGCATAGCGAGCCATCAGACATAAATCTCCCATTCTCTCCATTCAGTGATCTTCTGATTCGCGTTGCTGCGACCGTTCAGTGATCGAAGTATCAAACCCCGATTATTTCGTCCTCTCGATTCGGTCTCTTGTGGTGAATGATTTAGGCATTAGTGGAGTAAAATTGATTCGATATGCTTCTATTGTTCAGATCCCCCCTCTTCCTTCTCGATTTGGCTTCCATCGGCTCCTGATTTCAACCTGGCTTCTTCTGCCTTTGGATTTGGCCATGGTTCTGAGCTCGGGTGGCATGTGCAGCAGCGCGAGATAGCCAGATAGGGAAACGGAGGAGCAGAGGCGGGGTAGTCACCAGCGGTGCAGGTGCTGGGATCTCCGGCACGGCGGCACCAGCCATGCGCGGAAGGAGGCTATGGGCGGACCGGCGGAGTAGAAGCGGTGCAGGGGAGGCGACGGCACACTGTGCCGAGTCCAGCCATTTCGCGCGAGATAGCCAGATAGGGAAACGGAGGAGCAGAGGCGGGGTAGTCACCAGCGGTGCAGGTGCTGGGATCTCCGGCACGGCGGCACCAGCCATGCGCGGAAGGAGGCTATGGGCGGACCGGCGGAGTAGAAGCGGTGCAGGGGAGGCGACGGCACACTGTGCCGAGTCCAGCCATTTCACTGTAGCTACAGTACCAGCGCCCCTCATCTCTCGCCGAGGCCAGTAACTTTAGCGGCTCTTCGGATTCCCAGTTCGGACTAAAATTCTCGTCGCATCAATTTAGATGTTAATTAGAAGGATTAAACATGAGTTACTTATAAAACTAATTACATAGAGACTAAATCTCGAGACAAATCTATTAAGCCTAATTAATCTATCATTAGAACATGTTTACTGTAGCACCACATTATCAAATCATGGACTAATTATGCTTAATAGATTCATCTCGCAAATTAGCCTTCATCTGTGCAATTAGTTTTATAATTAATTTATGTTTAATACTCCTAATTACTATCTAAACATTCGATGTGACAGGAATTTTAGGAGCTCCTAAAGAAACAAACGAGGCATTAATACGAGAGTATATTGATACCATATGCGGTTCTGAAACCAAGAGTTGGAGCTCTTTCAATAACAAATGTGTATTAGTTCTTTCTCCATACTGCTTCTTTATCCCCTCGTCCTTGCATCGATGGTCGTATACATGCATGTATTTCTTAAGAAAAATAACCCAAACATTATTATTCAATAGTCATAATTCTTTATATGCAGGGAACTGTTGACACTCGTTATTGATATATTTTAGTGCTATTTAACTAGTGTTTTCATGCTTAATCTTATACTAACCCGCCACTTGGTACCTGAAATAACCCCATTTATTGCATATGTGTTTGTATTTTGGAGTGTATTGCATTATGTCAGGAAATATGACATAATCAAGGGGGTTTTCATAAAGAAATTAATGGATATATTTGAACATGGGTCATCGAGAGAGCCGGCACGAGGAAGGAGAGGACTAGGAGGATTAGAAAGGGTTGTAGGCCGATCGGCCTGGCCCATTCTTAGCCCCGTTCGACCTTCCAATTCTTCAGCGTGACGTCCACGACATTCTTAGGGTTTTTCCGTCGACCATTAATCCAGAGCCGCCGATTATTGGAGACTATAAATACCCCCTCATGGATTACTTGAAAAAAGAGAGAGGGAGAAAGAAGAAAACACCACGCAAACACCATCCATCGCTGCCACAAGGAGGAAAAATGGAGAGAAGATTGGATCTACAAGAAGCCACGCGAAGCAGAGCACCAGAGGAGGGGAAAACCTCCTAAGCCGATTGACTTGGAGGTGCCATGCCGATCGGCCTGGGGCTTTCCTGCTCCCGTTCATCGTCGTTTTCGGTCCAATTGATCTACAGGATGATCTTTACCCATAATTATGTCAATATGTGTAAGATCATGGGGTAAAGTCTCCGTTTGTCCTCGTGGTTGTATGGAGATCTTGATTTGTAATCGATGAACCTCTTGTTTAAGATCTATTTCTTATCAACGATGTCCTTTCATGTAATAGCTGACCAGTGCTACTTTGGGTTACTTATTTGCTTACCTAGAACGGTCATCATGCTGTGTTCTTATCGTCCAATAGTTGAGTACCTCGTGTAGTGACAGCGTGTAAGAGGGAAAGTGTTGGGCATGGTTCACATCCACTCACGATAACACTTAGATCTAGTTCTTTCATGCATGGCGATTATATCTGCAAGGGATCCTAGATCCCTAGGACAAGCGTTTTATCTATCTTGTTTACATTCTAGATCGCTTAGTTCCAATCTTATCCAATACAAAGAGCTTTCGGTTCATAAATTGGCATGCTAATTTCCGTCAACAAAGCTTTAGTTAGGAAAAAAGTTGCTAGTTACCGAGGGGCGACGACCCAGTCGTCGTCGCGCGTAGCGAATAGCGAAGCTCCTGACCGCTCTCCCTATGGTGGCGGGCTCGCTGGGTCACCCGGTAGGCCGGTGCTAGGACGGATGTGGTGATTAGGGCTACAGCGATTAAAAGCGGACAGGTAGTAGTCGGGGACTGGCGGACTTGGGAGGTTAATGAAGCAAGCATCAACGTAATTGGAAGCCCCCGTATTTATCGGGGCGTAGGTGGTTACTATGCAGCTTGATCTCACCGCCCAATGGGAAAGTGTACACCGCACAACCAATTTGCGCAAATCACTTATGCCACATTACGGGAGCCAACGCACAGCTGGAGGCAATATGGACACGATACGTTTCAAGCTATGTTGGCTCGGAATGGTTGCGTCGCGCAAAGGCAGTTCTAAATTTCAAAACTAAAATGATCTTTGTTTTTCAAAACTAATTGAACCATGTTATTATGTTCTAGAATTACTAATGTATAAGATATTAAGTTTATATGAAAGGTGTTATAAGAATTGGAAGTATGGTAGAGCTGGAGGCGTGTTTTCATTACTCCTCACATGTTTTTTTTTGAAATATCATCTGCATATTTTGTTGCTAGAGAGCTTCGAGATAGAGTTGGACAGTCCAACTTAGACTTTGTAGGATATTTCATAATCCCCATCAATTCATAATGAGGAAATGAGTTTATCCAAACAAGAGTTTAATGGTGATTAAGCAAGCGCTTCTATTTTGCAGTTGGTCCAACCAAAAACAATGATTATTTGCATAGTACATGTAATAAAAGGATGATGCAAATCAAGAAAAACATCGTGTGAAATAATAAGAGAAAAGAAAGTTTTAGCCTACGCTATTTCATAAAAAGCAAAAAATGTGACAAGAATGTAAACATGACAATGGATGTAACTCTCAATTTAGATAGTGTAGTGCCCTGCGTCAAATGTAGAGGTTAACCCCTCATACCACATGCTAAAAGTTTGTGCATCGTGTAGTCTAGAAATGACACTATCAAATCCCACCTCTACCCCACACCACACCATGCTTCTTTAGAGCTAAAGTAAACCTTTTTACTTGACACGTCATATAAATCATTACGGGTGCAAATTGGTGTTCATAAGAAATCATCACCAATCCTTTGAGTTCAGTATTAGTATAAGTAATTTTTCTACTAGTCAGTGTCTTGATGGTGATTGTTAGAAATCAATTGATATCTTTATGAATTATGACATATTAAGTACCATTTTATCATATAATCAACCTTTGATTGAGATGGATGCTTGGTTCTTTTTTAGGGTATGCACCACTTGACTTGCAATCTGCTGAGTTGGCTTTTCTAATTTGGTGATCCAACAATGCAACCGTGTGTATACAAAGCTATGTAGAACTATTGTAGATAATTGTTGGCGCTAGGCATTAAGTAGACCACATCTAAGAAAAGTAGACCGCAACCGAATTCAGCCTGAACACATAAAACTAGCACTTTGGGCGTATATATTGTTGCATAAAAGTATAAAACTATATGAGAGAGTGTAAGATATTATCCGTCCATCTCCAGTTATAACTTAAAGAACAACAATTAACTCTCAGATCACCTCGAGACTAAAGCCTAGTTTGAGTAAGGAACATCTACATGTATCAACATCTCCACGAACATAACTTCCTTTAGACTTAATCCGGGCAAAGCCGTCCACTCAACAAAATAACCATATGACCGATCCCAAAATCTGAAAATAGGTCCAAATAAAGATATATCAATTGACTATCAAAGTATGATGCGTCAAATAGGCATCAGAAGCTCAAAAATAGATATTAAAATATCAGTAGGAACTCGAAATGCCATAATGGCTAATGTCGGTATGTATTGTGATTTGTTAAGCGCTAGGCCTATGTAGCACCTTTGTTGGTGGTTCCAAAAGGTAAATCACAAATCACTAACTAGTACTTCTACAGGCCCTTCATCAATAAATGAGATGCCGTTGAAGTATAAATTCTTCGTTTTTGCTAAACATGTTCAAATTAAGTGTAAATAGTAAGAAGCATATCGCAAGAAACAAGTTTATCCATTCACTTCACCTAATCTTTTGGCCAATTTTCAATTCTATCAATACTTCATGCCAAGATGAATTAAATTTCCATATCAGGCAGACATGTCATTAGTATCTCCTAAAGCTTGAAATCACGACAAAATACTGCAATTGATACAATATATCACTGTTAGCAGGCAAAAGGAAGTGGACGGGTTACACCTAAAGGATGCCTATAGGAATATCAAACCATCTATTGTTAAGTGTTGCGCTTGCACTAGCAAAGGGTGCTGCGCTTGCACTAGCAAATGGCATCTTGGTTAGTTCATCAGATAGCAAACATGGCCAAAACTGATTCTAGCTTATTCAATGACCAAGTCACAAAATAACTTCAATAACTGATACCAGCACATCACAATATATAATGTAAGCATGACAATATATCAGATGAATCAACTAATAGTTTAGTCCCAACTCCACACAAATTTTTCTATCAATGCCTCGAAATGATGGTGAATTAAGAAAAGGATCATTTATTATCAATGCACATCCATGGAAAATGCATTTATCTGACATGATGTGATATCACAACTTGGTCGGCCTTGCAGTTGTAGAACAAGGCGCGTAGGCTACGTCCACGAACATGGCACCCACGGTGTTACTCGTGGCACCATTGTCCACCTTGTCCTCGCCCTCATCCTCCTCGACTGGGCGGGATTCGGAGGGCGCGTTGACAGCGATGAGGACATCATCCATGTTGTCCCCATCCTCGTCTTCATCCTCCTCGGTGACAGCAACGTATGCAATATCTGCCGCGCCCTCGTCCCCATCCATGGTGCGGACGACGCCTAGTACGGCGACCGAGGTCGCTACTTTCTTAGCAGCGGGACTCACCGCTTTCTCAGTAGCGGCAGCCTCTGCCCTCTCAGTGGCGTAGCGCTCCTCCACCTTCCGGGTCAACTCCCTAAGGATCCTCTCCGCCTCGAGGTTATGAAGATGTTCCTCTCTAATGAGATCGACGGCCTTAGCGGAGAGCGCCTCGTCTATCCGGAATCGAGGCATTCTTCATTCTTGCCCTGCTTTGCCCCATGCTCGGAGGTGAACTCAAGGGCTTGGTCGTCGTCGCGCGTAGAGAAGCTCCTTACTACTCTCCCTATGGTTGCGAGCCAGCTGGGGTCACCTTGTAGGTCAGTGCTACGGTGAAGGTGGTGATTAGGGCTAGAGTGATTACAAGTTGACGGACAGATGGCAAGCGGGGACTGGCGGACTTGGAGGTTAATGAAGCAAGCATCAACATAATTGCAAGTCCCGTATTTATCAGGGCACAGCTTGGCCCCACTGTCCAGTGAGAAAGCACACGCTGCATGACCGTTTTGTGCAAATCACCCATGCCACATTGTGGGAGCCAGCGCACAGCTGGAGGTGGCATGGACATGACACGTTTCGAGCTACATTGGCTTGGATTGGTTGCGCTGCGCAAAGGCAGTCCTAAATATGATCTTTGTTTTTTCAAAACTAATCGAACCATATTATTATGTTCTAGAAAATTTTTAAGATATTAATGTATATGGAAGGTGTTATAAGAATTGGAAGTACGGTAGAGTTGTGGAGGCGTGTTGTCATTGCTCCTCACGCGTTTTTTCAAAATATCATCTGCATATTTTGTTGCTAGAGAGCTTCAAGATAGAGTTGGACAGTCCAACTTAGACTTTGTATGGATATTTCATAATCCCCGTCAATTTATAGTGAGGAAATGAGTTTATCCAAACAAGAGTTTAATGATGATTAAACATGCGCTCCTATTAGATGTGATCGATCTAACTAAAAATAATGATTATTTGCACGGTACATGTAATAAAAGGATGATGCAAATCAAGAAAAACATCGTGGGAGGAAAATAATATGAGAAAAAAGAGTTTTGCCTATGCTATTTCATAAATAGCAAAAAATGTGGCAATAATTTAAACATGACTATGGATGCAATTCTCAATTCTAGATAGACGTGTAGCGTTAAGAGACAACATAGTGTAATGCTCCGCGTCAAATATTGAACTTAACCCCTGTAAAGCTTGCTAAAAGGTCATGCTTTGTGTAGTCTAGAATTAGAGATGACTCTCAAATCACACCTCTACCCCATAGGGCCATACCACACCATGCTTATCTATAGCTAAAGTAAGAGCATACTTGGTTCGCTCCCAATTTTTGCCCAGCCAAAATGAGGGCATGCCAAAATCATTTGGCATGCCAAAACTAGGGTAAGAAATTTAGGTATTCACTTGGTTTAGTATACTTTTTTCCTTCAAGAGGTTTCTAATATCTTGCCATGATTTGGCTAAAAACATTGGTGTGCAATTTTTTTTGACCGAAGTCAGTAAACCTATTTTTTAATATTTTTTATTCCAGGTTTGTTTAATTCGCTCTCACATGGAGTCGAAATCTGGTCTGTTGAATGCTACTCAGGTGCTTTAACTACTATGCTAGAGGCCCTTTCACAGTGTACCGAATTCTTAGTAATGAACCAACTGTTAATCAAACTTTTTAAGCATGATAATTTGGTTGGGCAAATATTGGAACCCAACCACTCAGCTCTAAACCCTTTCACTTGACACAATCATACAAATCATTTTATACGGAGTATCATTTTATTATGACATCGACCTTTGGTTAGAATGGAACGCTTGTTTTTTTTTGAGGGTACGCACTGGTTGGCATTGCAGTATGCCGAGTTGGCTTTTCTTATTGATCTAGCCATACAAGTAGAATTATTGTAGATAATTGTTGGCGCGGGCATTAACGCTTGTGACTATGCCAGGTACATCCGGCGGCGCACGAGTAATGGCAGCTTGTTTGCGGCCAGGTCGGCGCGGCATCTCCAACTCGAGTCTCGTCCCGGGCCGACTGGCCTAGTCGGCAAGTCTCGCAAGGCAACGGCCCCAACCCTCCCAACCCCCAAGCCGCTTTTATTACCCACTAACCCACCCAAAGTCCCAAACCCAACCCGGACCAAACAAAACCAAACACCACCACCTCCTCGTCTTCCTCCCTCCCCCCGTCTCGTCATCGCATCATTTCCTCCCCAAAATTCCCCCAAATCGATCTCCCCCGCACCCCGAATCCCCACGCCGCCGCGTCGGAATCCGGCGCGCCCCGCCCCGATCCGTCCGATCCGTGCCGAATCGCTGCCGCTCGGGGCGGAACCCTAGCCTGATCTTGACCCCCGCCGATGGGCGCCGGCCGTGTCTGCCGAGGCGGCCCGTCCTCCTCCCCCGCCGGCGCCGCCGCGGGGCGGCCGTTCCCGCCGGTCGCCGCGTCCTCCTCCTCCGCCTCCCCTTCCTCGGCCCCCTCCGAGACGGCGTCCACGTCGGTGACCAAGACGGTGAACGGGTCGCACCACTTCAAGATCGACGGCTACTCCCTCTCCAAGGGTATCGGCGTGGGGAAGTACATCGCCTCCGAGTCCTTCTCCGTGGGGGGATTCGACTGGGCGATCTACTTCTATCCCGACGGGAAGAGCGGGGAGGACGGCGCCGCCTACGTCTCGCTCTTCATAGCCCTCGCCAGCGAGGGCACAGATGTGCGCGCGCTCTTCGAGCTCACGCTCGTCGACCAGAGCGGCAAGGGGCAGGACAAGGTGCACACCCACTTTGGGAGGTCCCTCGAGAGCGGCCCCTACACCCTCAAGTACCGCGGCAGCATGTGGTGAGTCTTCCTGAGCCTGTGCATGTGTTATATGGGGTTGCATGCCGCATAGATTTGTGGTGTCTGGGGAAGTGAACTGGCCTGTTGAATTGCAGTTTGCTAATTTGATCATTCTCTTGAGTAGGAACTGCTATATGCGCTCTAGGATGCATGTCACATGTGCATGTTGGTGAAACGTGGTTGTATGTTGGAAATTTGAGAGATGTTGATGTACATGGTAGGCTGGTAGCCCTTCTAGGTTTATCAGTCAATTTGTGTTTTTAGGTACTAGTGTCTGGTAGCCCTTCTAGGTACTAGATTAGTAGATTTGCCACTCTATTTGTGTTTAGTATGTTCTTAGGTGAATTCTTCTTATTTTTAATGCCCCAAAATTCCAAACTGAGTGGCTGTCTTTTATCCTGAATGATTGCTATCCGATTAGTTACTTTTGTTCATTACGATAAATGGCTTGGTTGTTTGGTTCGCTGGAAAATTGTAGTGGATTCAGTTTGTTGAGATAATTCTACGGGCTTTGATCATTTAGTTGTATCTATAGGCATGGTTCTGCATGTTTGTTGATGGTTTCGAATTCGATTTGCTGTGCCTGCAATTGGCTAGTTGGCTTCATATCATGAGTTGTTTGATTGCTCTATGAGGGCGCTTGCTTCTGACACTTTGGTTTGTGGATATACAGTGTCTTAACTGGTCTAGATGCACAACCTATTATCTGTTTTTGCCTTGTTATTTTGTGATTCAATGGGGCGACAAGTGGTGTAGAGTTATGTTGGAACCACTGCATGTGTATCTGGTTCTCAAATTGTTATTAGTTGGGCCATATGTTTTGATTTGATGATTCTGGATTAAGAAAAGGACCATGCTTCCAGTTCTGTTTGAAATTGCCCTAGATTGAATAGCTTTAGGATAATTTGTTTATTTTGACATCATTAATGCAATTGCTTGAGCCATGTATTTTTCAGAATTTTTGAGTTTGGGGCAAAGAAAGACATGGTTGGGTGCTTGAGCCATGTATATCTGTCACAAATTGTTGCTTTCTCATTGCTAACATGCAGTTTTTGATGTTTGTGGTGCTAATGTGCACTTTTGTAATGTCTGTATCAAAATATGAGGGCTACTCTGCGAACATTTTGTCGGATGAGATTGCCTTTGTAGTTATGTGATTCTTGGTTTCTTAAATTGCTTGCACCTTCTGTCCTTATATTTGGCATTCAGCGTTGGAATCTTACTTTACTGATGAGATATAAGTTAGTTCTACATATACAAGGCAATGATCAATTGAGACAACACATAAGACATTACTTTTATTTTCAGTTTTTTATGTGCAGATCATTGATCTCGTGGTAGTTCCTTGACTGCGCATTATTTCATCTGCTATCCTGTTTAACTGTCTGCGTGGCTGTTTTATGGCCTCTTTTCTGGGTTATTCTTTCTGTTCCCTAGTTATGGAAAGTAACTTATCTTTATGTGCATGCAGGGGCTACAAGCGTTTCTTCAAACGATCTGCCCTGGAAACATCAGACTATCTTAAAGATGATTGCCTTTTAGTGAACTGCACTGTTGGTGTTGTGCAATCACACACTGAAGGACCAAAGATATACACAATACCAGTACCGCCATCCAACATGGCTCAACATATTGGTCAGCTGCTGACAAGTGGAAAGAGAACTGACATCACATTCGAAGTTGATGGAGAGATGTTTCCTGCCCACAAGGTTGTTCTTTCAGCCCGGTCTCCGGTATTCAGGGCACAACTTTTTGGTCCCATGAAAGATAAGAATATGAAGTGCATAAAGATCGAAGACATGGAGGCTCCAGTATTCAAGGTAATCCCCTTCGCTCCTTGTTTTGTTACATGTTTTTTGTGCTGTCTATTTTCTTTGGTTTTGTACTGTCATGTCTCGAGATAATCTCTCCGAGCTACTATGATTCCATGATATTTGTTTAAAAAAATCCACACATATTGCTATTAACAGCATATAATATAAATGACCAGAACATAGACATGGTTTAACTATGCCAACTTGTAGAATTCTTAAATCAGTACTCAAGCAAGCAAAGGCTTTCCTTATATTGCCTTTGGAATGTCTGAGAAAGTAAATAAAGTAGAACACGCTGCTGATGTTCTGTTTGATGATTGCTTACTGAAGTTGCATGTTGGCCACCATTTTTAGGATATTTCAGTGATGCAATATATGCTACTAGCAAGCATTTCTCAGTTTCACTTAATAGCTATAGCAAAGGGGTCAAGCTCATCTAGTGTTACTTGATCCCATTGTATGATTCATTGTTGATGGGTTCCTTGTATGTTCACTAAGCTTTACATTCCCTTTGTCCCTCAGAAGCATGTTGTACTTGGTTTCCTTGCTTGTCAACATGTAGCAACTTACTCAATCTGAATTACTACACATTGAATTTTGCAGGCTTTACTCCATTTCATGTATTGGGATGAGTTGCCGGATATTGAAGAGCTTACTGGTGTAAATACAACTTGGGTGTCCACCTTGATGGCTCAGCATTTACTTGCTGCTGCGGACCGTTATGCATTGGAGAGACTAAAGTTGCTCTGTGAACTTAAGCTGTGTGAAGATGTTGCTATAAATACAGTTGCCAACACTTTGGCGCTGGCTGAACAGCACCACTGTTACCAGCTAAAAACTGTTTGCTTGAAATTCGTGGCTCTGCCTGAGAATTTGAAAGGTAAGTACCAATTTTCCAAATCTTGACTTATTTTACATTGATTTCTCATGGAAGCTGTTGGCTCTAGAAGGTTAAATTGAGGATGTACCTGTCTTAGTTGCTATGTAGTTTTATGAGCAGATGAATAGCCATCCTTATTCTAGGATCACATTCATGTGGTGCGCTGAAAAATAAACTGTAGCAATATATTATTGCCTGTCTGCACTGGTCTTGGAAATATTAGGCATAACACTATATTGGAGATTGGAGAGGCCTATGATGCATCAACAACTGGTTATATATTACACTGTTTTCAGGATTAGGCACCTTTGCCGCATGTTACATCCAATTTCTTAGTTTGGTGCTGATGAATGCAGCGATATGTCAGGCATGCTGCATGCATCACAGTTTTCATGAGCACAGAAGTTTGATTATAATTTGTTAAGGCTTCAAATAGGGTTTCAATTTTCTAGCTTCTTATTACCTGTGGGAGTCCCACTGCCACAGCACCTTTTAGTACTCCTTGGGCTAGTCTCTCATTGCTTTTGTGCATTAAACTGAGGAACACATTTGTTTGCTAGTATGATGGCCGGTCATAATTGGTAAAGATTTTAAGCCAGTTTGCTTGAATTGTGCTATTTCTGAATTTTTTTATTTCATAGGAAACCATGGTGCATTATTTTTAGTTCTATCAACCAGTCAGCCAATTTTGGTCTGCTCGTAAATTGTGGGATGGTGTTTCACTGGAGCTCAAGACAATTTGAGGACAGCTTGTCAGAAAACATCTTATTTTATTAGTCATAATCACATGTGTTCCTTTCTTACTTTTGGCTGACTAGTTACTGATTATATCATTTGTTATGTGCAATGTTTGCTGCAAAATAATAATTAGAACTTTACACCCTGCAGCATACGTTTCAGTACCATCTTTCAAAAGTCAAAATTTTATGCACTTTGTTGCTTGTAATGTTTTTAGTTGCTGTGAAGTGTGAACACACATCATGGAAACTGATATTCTAGTATTGGATAGATGCATGTTATGTCATTGACATATCACCTTAATGATGGACCGTAAATAGTTACTTTGATTTGATATGTCAACATCTGCTTAACCATGTTTATTTTTTGTAGCTGTCATGCAAACCGATGGGTTTGATTATTTGCAGCAAAGCTGCCCATCTCTTCTGACCGAGCTTCTCGAGTATGTGGCCAAGGTAGGAGAGCACGCTGTCACTCCCTGCTTGTATTCAACTGAAGTCCTTGATGGTGGCGATGCCAATGGAAGACGCGTGAAACCAAGAATCTAATGGCTGCCCAGATGAGACTAGAAGAGGAGTTCCTTGTTTCTTTTTCATTGTAAAGTGTTTCCTACATCGGTGCTTTTGTGGTGCCATATCATGAATGCTTAGCGTGTGTGTTTGTGTGTGTTGTGACTTCCATCCCTCTTCCTGGCCCTATTGCTTCTACTGTGGAGCGAGCTATGGCTAATATATATCCTACTGACTCGTGTACTCCAATTGTATTGCTATGAAGCACAGTTGCTTTGCAGCTAGTGATCATAAGTTGCACACAGGTGGCATGGCAAAGCTGGTCTGGCGCAAGGTTTGATCGAGTGGGAATGACGGCGCAGAATGTTCTTTTCACAGAAGTTTTCACCTTGTGCTAGTCCAGATTTGTCGATTCGTAGTCGTCTGTATTTAACTATTGACTGTATTCAATTGAAATGATGAAATGCAATGAAATGTATCTGTGGAGTCATGATTGGACTTTAACTTGCATACTCTGAACTGTTTTTATCCTTTCACCTCTGATAGTCCGAGATCTGAATAGCTTTTGCGATATCCTTGTGATTTGTGACAGGAAATTGGATGATGAAACGACAGTTGGCAAAACACTTAAAACACTAGCCTCCTGAAACTTCGTTGCAGTTGCACCTTCGTGGTTTTCTGTCCTTCAGCTCGTCATTCTTTCTAAAAATTGGCCTCTGGATACTTGTTTTGTAACCCTTCTTATCGTTACTGACTTATGAGGTGGTTTTTTGCAATTAAGCTCGAAGAAGAGAGGATCCAGGCACTTGGTGGCACTTGGTTAGGCAAATCTGCCGTTAACAGTCGGAACGTCTCCAAACCTGCTCTCTTTCTCTCCAAACCCCGAACCCAACTGCCTGCTTTGCTTGCTCTGCACTCCGCCACCGCCAATTCTCCACAGTACAGAGCCCTTCCACTGCGATCCCGAGCGAGAAACCAAGCAGCCAGGTATTCTCCCGAATCCGGGGCGGCGAATCGCTCCAGCGGGTGCAGTAACGGTGCTCCGGATCTCGTCGGGTGACGGCCGCCGCCACCATGATGAGCGGCAGCGCCCCTCCGCCGCCCTCGCTTCCTGCCGGGGTACTATTCTCTCTCCCATCTCATCTCTCTTCTCTCTCTCTCTCTCTCTCTCTCTCTAGATCCGTTCATATGCCTGTCAGTTTGGGGGGTGCTTCGAACCGGGCGCCCCCTGTGCCGTCTGATCCACGATATTCTGTCATATATAAGATTAATTTGGTTCCAATTTCCCAGTGTGTTCGTGTGCTCTTCTCTGCAGCTTAGTTACTTTGCTAGATGATGGCTAGCGGCGGAATTATGGTCGAAAATTACGGAACGCCTTTGCGTTTGTCACTGATTAGATGCGGCGTGTTTCACAAATGCAGAGTGGGAGCTTCTTCAGAGGATACACGAAGCTGTGCAAGGGCCTCGCCGTCATATTGCTCCTCGTGCACCTTGTAGTACAGCTGTTCCCGTCGGCTGTAGCCTATCTCGCGCTTATTCCCGCAAGGTAGAATCTCAGACCTCCAAGGCATTGGGATTCTGTACCCAGCAAGATCTTTTACTAGCTGCTTGGCTCCTAGTTTGCCCTAGATCTGTTTCGTAGTTACCTCTGTTTTGATTTTCCACTGGATGACTTAAAGTTGTTTCATAATTACCCTCTGAGGTGAAATCTTGTGCCAATACTGACTGTTAATGAGAGCTACTAATATTGGTAACCAGCACATCCATTTGGAATGCAGGTTAAAGATGCTGAGTTATTGTAATGATAACGATTAGTCAGTGTGTTAGATTAAAGACATGTTGGTCTCACGGTCTCACCACTAGATTGTATTCAGCATTTCATCTGGTGCCCATAGAAAAATGTTTTAAACTATGAAGATATTCTCTAAAGAAAGAATCACTAAACCAAATGTGAAATGTTGATTTTTCAGCAGTTTCATTTTTTCAGAACTATTTTTTTTTCTGCAGGACGATCCCTTTTGCTTGGAACCTGATAACTGCTGGCTATGTGGAGCAAACAATTCCGGGGGTAATTTATTTCATCCTATCATTTATCCAGAGGCCAGCGCACCTAATTCTGAACTTATTTACCTCATAACCGTCCTTACGCTCAGTCCTTTACTTTTTATCTAAAGATGACTAGTGGAACTAAATTCACCTGAAATGACATTGTTTCCATGGTCATATTTCACTTTTTTGTGAAAGGGAAGTACATCCAAATCCTATAAATGAGCTAATGGCACTTTTAGATAGGTTTCTATCACCAGAAGCAGCTAGCCCGAAACTCTTAATGACCTGGATGAGCTAATGACACTTTTAGATAGGTTTCTATCACTATAGTACAATTTGTTTGTGTATACTTGTTTGGATGTAACCATATATCACTCAAACTAGGAGAAACACTGACTTAATTTGCTTCCAGCTTTCTCTTGTTATAGGATGGTGGACATATAGGATGGTTCTTGTTAGTTGTTACTGAGAATTCTTCTAGATGTTCATTGTAAACTTGAATGTCATCTTAGGGACTGCTGTCTTTTTTTATAGCTGTTTTGCCTTGGAGTGTTTGATCTGCCATTTGCTGTTTGCGTGTTAAATGAAGTATATCATCACATTTGTGGATTCAACTTCTGGTCATAATTTTCAAGTATTATAAACTTGTTTACAACTATATCATTTTTTTCAAGAGCTCTCTCAAACTCACACGCTCAATACTCTTCCAGGTGATTGTTAGCATCATTGGTCTTCTCTTGTTTGGGAAGCTGTTAGAGCCTTTATGGGGTTCAAAAGAATTATCAAAGTTCATCTTTATTGTCAACTTTTCAACTTCAGCGTGTGTCTTCATAACTGCTATCGTGCTGTACTATATAACTCAGCAAGAGATCTACCTGTAAGTACTGTATTTCTCTACAAGCTTATGAGCATGTTGTTTGATGTTTCATATTAAGTCCTACTTTAGTGTTCTTACTGTCTGATTTTTCAGCTATACTCCTCTTTCTGGATTCTATGGAGTTCTTTCAGGATTGTTGGTGGGCATCAAACAGCTTTTACCAGATCAAGAACTTAACCTTTTCGTGCTAAAGATCAAGGCAAAGGTCTGTTTCTTCAATCCTCAATGAATAACTCTAGTTTCCATTCTATCATTATTGTTCGCTAACAATCTTTTTTTTCTGGGTATTCAGTGGATTCCATCTCTTGTTGCACTGATCTCAATTGCTGTAAGCTTCTTTGTAAAGGACTTGATGTCTTATCTCCCAGTTTTGCTGTTTGGCATTTATATGAGTTGGATTTACCTGCGGTACTTCCAAAAGAGACTTGAGACAGGCATGAAAGGAGACCCAAGTGAGGAGTTCTCTTTCTCAAGCTTCTTCCCTGAATTTCTAAGGTAGTACATTTTCCCTTTATAGAAGCTCTAAGCTATTTTGCACTGAAGCATCTCCTGACAAATTTATTGGAACATGCAGACCAATTCTGGACCCAATAGCATCTATATTCCATAGGCTCCTTTGTGGAAGATCCGAAAGATCTGACGCTAGGGGACAAACATTAGATACCTCGCCATTACCTGGTTCCGATTCGATTGAGGCAAACAGGAGGAGGTTAGCTTTTGTGGCTCTCTGCAGTTTTATCAGTGCATAATTTTTGCCCGCTTGTAATTTTTTCCTGCTCATACGATTTTGTCCACACACAGTCCTTAAATGTGAGCAACACCCATCATATTGCTTCCATTACACTGCTTTTTTCACTAAGTAGCATTTCTGGAGTATGCTGGTACCATTCACATCTGGTTTCAAGTCATGATACTGCATTCTACCTCATGGATTCTGTACACTACATAGTTGCAGTTGCAAGTTGGTGAACTAGAGTGGAGTCACCATTTGCTCCCTCTGACTGTTATATTTAGTTTTAGTTCTATTGTTGCATTAGCTTGTAGCTCCAGTTGGTGGTTTAATATGATACAACTCTGTTGCCTGTTGCTTGTTTCACAAAGCACTATTCAGTCTGTCAAAAGATTGTTTATCTCATTGCAGAGAGAGGGGTCAACGGGCGCTGGAACAAAGATTAGCTGAGAAGCTGGCTGCTGTCAGAAGTTCGGAGGGCACGTCGCTGGATGCTGCTGATAAAGTTTGAGTCTTCTATACAACGAGCTGTGCAGTTTCTGAATTCCTGGCAATGCGTGTCCATGTGATTTCCTGAAGGACAGAATCACAGAAGGAATGAAGAACATGTATTTACCTTCAGCAGCCCAGGCCTCATCATGGTTTATTGTCAGCAATCGATTTTTCCCATGGTTTCTCTGTAATCAACGAATGATGCACTAAGCACTGTACCTAGCATGGCCATGGTGACTCGAGAATGTGATGTTCCATAGGACAAGAATGCTTCTATGTTCTTTAATTTGCTGTTTGTTTTTAAGTATTGAGGTTGATAGTAGTTCACAGGAACCAGATTATGTACGGATGTTTTTAGAGCATTGTATGGCAGTTCTAAGCTCAAGAGAACTGTAGCCTTCACTTGTCATTTCCACCCTAGTAACATGGGAGGTGCACCGTGCAGGCTTGTCCATTGAGCTTGCCCGCTTGTTAGTTTTGGTTTAGGACTTGCACAAATTGACTAGGAATTTTATGATTCAAGGATTCACCACCAAGTATCACGATCAAGAGTTCCCTGTAGGATTCTCCAAAAAAGTTATAGTTTGCTATTTAAAATGTTGATTTTTACCCTTTCGCAGCAAGATAAAAAGGCTATAAACTAGTTTAGGATCGTCACGATCCTACAGGTCATCGAGAAAAAAAATTAAAATTACAAGTGCTATTGGGCACCTCTAGCCTTCAATCCTAGGCTTCTTGCCCTCTTTCTCACCAAACGGAACTCCTAATAACTCCTGAAAGCAGCCCTAAAAAAAAAACTCCTGAAAGCACCGAAAAAAATTGACAAAAAATTGGGAAAGAGCGCCAGTAAAATCAAATCGGAAGGGAGAATTCTGGAAGCCAACCGGACTCCGCATCCCCCACTCCGGCGCCACATGCCTCCTGCCTCTCTCGCCGCCGCCGCCGCCGCCGCCACCAAGTCTGGACCCGCTTCCGCCCCAGCACCCGGCGGCGCCGCCGCCCCTGGCACTAGACGCAACGGAGGCGCCCTCTGACCGCCGGTGGCGGGTGGGCGGGAGGGTCAGCGATGCCGCCGGCCCGTAAGAAGCGCGGTGCGGCCGCGGCCGCGGCTGCTGCCGCAGCTGCCGCGGCGGCGCAGTGGAAGGTGGGCGACCTCGTGCTCGCTAAGATGAAGGGCTTCCCGGCGTGGCCTGCCATGGTGAGTGGCTCTGGCCGCTTGTTCTCTCTGATCCGGCACCCCTTGCATTTGCGGATGCTAACTGTAGTCGAAGAGCTCGCTTAGGGTTCGTTGTTTGATGGGAGTAGATTTTTGTACCGTACTATGTTGATCCAGACTAAAAGTTAAGTTTTGTACGCCCTGCTCATTGTGATTTGGCAGCCTTTTATTAATCTGTACTAGTTTTTTGTGGTTTTTTTGGTGTGTTTAGTTAAGCTTGGCATTGTTTAGGGTTTTCTCGGCATATAGATTAGTGGTGAGTAGCTCACCAGTGAATAGAAGTTTTGAACACTTAGTATGTTTCTGCTACTTCCATGTCCTAGCTATGATTTCTCTCTGCAATTTGATGTATTTAACGAATATTGATTGCCTTGATAAGTGAATGGCTACTGCAATCAAGATCTCTTTCTTTCTGGCTAACGGGGTTGTAGAATTAAATTGGGCAGTATATGGGAGATTGTTTAACTTTGGAATTAATGAAGATGTAGTAGGCCAATGATGTTTGTTGGAGCAACTGTTGGTTCCTTATGCCACATGTCGGCAAGGGCTATATTTTAGGTAAACCCTGGTCCTTTAGGTGAATGAGGAGATGTTAAATTTTTGCTTGTTAGTACCAACATGTGGGCTTCAGTGGTTTCTGAATGATTTAGGCTGTGTACTTCGATGGAACATGGTGATTACCTGTTTGGTTCCATGTACTATTATATCTCATTAGAAGACTCGCGCCGTGGTTATCTCTACTCACCTAGTAACCCTTACAGCAGATGGAATATGTGCAATAAACTCATGCAGTTATCTTGTGCATATGAAACTATGAAGTTCAGATGGTTCTTTGATAGTTGGCTTTGTTATTTTTAATGCTTGCATACTGCTCTGTATCCCTTGGCAGTTTGATCCTCTAACAATTATATTATCTACTTGAAGTCTTGAACTGTGAAGATTTGGTAGCAACCACTAATGTTTTCATTTATGGAAATACAATAGTTTTAAAAGATGATTTGTCATTGTGTCGATCCTTATACTCTCTCTGCGTTTGAAGGTGGGCCAACCTTGCACTACTCTTACTTGGTTTGTTTGAAGTTTCTCCTGGCATAATTTAGCTCCTTGGTGATTTTGGCTCATAAGGTTGGTGGCCACCATGAATTGGTTTGATAAAATTCTTGTTTGCTTTGTCATGAGTGTGGGGGTTTAGATCTAGATTTGATGTTAACTTCCCATTGAAGTAACAGATATATGGTTTGTTTTGTTCATTCGATATATTAGTTTATCAAATATCTAGTCCATGCCAACATTTATAGATCTCAAGGCACAGTTAACTTTGCCAATCGATTACTATTCTGAGCATTAAGAAGTGAGGTTGGATATAGTCTTGATATAATGCTGCTTGTTCGTTTACCTTTATTTTGGAAATGAGTCCGTATGTGATGAGGAAATAAGCCCTATCAATTATTAGACGAGACTTAATATTGGACACATCTGTCTAGAATTTTATGCAGTTTGTCCCACACTTAAATTGGGGCCTCTGTTGTGAATAAGAATTTCTCTAGATATTTTCTGTCAATAACTTGCTTCTCATTTTCCTGCTGTTATATGTTTCTGGATTTCTTACTTTTTCATGTTGGATTTTGGAGTTGCCCATTAGTTATATTTTTTCTCTCTCAAACATGCAGGAGAGCTACACGCCATTTCATTAAGTTATATATATTAATTAGGTGTTAATATAAAAAGGATATCCTTGTCATTTGTCAATCATCACTAACTTCGATATTAACCTATGGTCCTAGATTTTTCCATGAGATTTCATGGGTCATAACTCAAAAGTGATAGACAGTTACTTTCCTTCAGCTACGACACATTTCTTTGCCTTTGCTCTCCAAAAGTTTCTTTTAATAAATAATAACATCTCTATTCTTCCAGAAGTTCTTTGGTGTTATTTCAGCAAACCAGTTTTTTTTCTTGTTTGTATGGCGTGTTAATTGTTAATACGTACAGATTTATGTTTATCCCTTTCTGGCCCATGTTGGCCTTATGGCCCATTCGGCCCATACTTTGTATACTTGTAACCCTAGACTGAATGGAACGAGGGCAGTCTGGTTATTCTTCCCTTCTTCTCTAACATGGTAACAGAGCCTGGTTCTCCCCGACGCCGCCACCGCTTGCAGCCTCTCTCCGCCGGCAAGCTTCTCTTCGCCGGCGAGCCTGCTGCTGACAGGATCCTGCGGCACACCCTCCCTGCCACCTGATTGTGGCTCTCCCTCCGTTGCGCCGCCTGTTCCCGCGGCGTCTGCGTCGCCGGTAGAGACGGTGCCTCTTCCCCTCTGCATTGCCAATTGAGGCAGCGCCCTCACCCTCTGCATCGCCGGTCGAGGCGGCGCCCCTCCCTCTCTGCAGCGCCGATTGAGGTGCCGCTCCTCATCCCCTGTACGTCTGTGTCTCTGATTCAGTCGCCGCCCCTCCTCTCCTCTCCGTCTAACCAGCAACAGAGGGAGTTCGTGCTGCTGTGGCGTCCACCCCTCCAACGTCAGCCTCGTCCCTCTTCTTACTGTCATGGGGTCATCTGCTGCTCCTTCTACCACTCTTGCACCCTTTTCATTTGGTGCTCCTGTCATGGATGTGAAGCTCAATGGATCAAACTACAGAGAATGGGCTTTCTCTCTCAAAATGCTGCTTCAATCTGCTGATCTTGCCTCACATCTCACTGATGCCCCACCACCAGCCACTAATGATAGAGGTCAAAGCTTGGAACCTTGAAGATGATCAGGTAATGGCAACTATCTGCATGAGTATTGATCTGAGCATTCGCTCCTGTCTTGAGGATCACAATACTGCAAAAGAGATGTGGGACTACCTGAAAGGTTGCTATCAACAAAGCAGCTCGGCCCTTCGCTATTCACTTCGCCAGAACCTTCATCATCTCCAACAGCAGGACATGTCGGTTGAGGAGTATTACAGTGCCTTCACTAAGATATCACGCCAGCTTGATTCAATGGTTCCCAAGCCTTCTCCCTTATGCAAGGATTGTGTCCCATCTTGGACTGACAGAGACAAGTATGATCAGCGAATACTATGTTTGACTTTGTGATGGGTCTGCGGTCTGAGTTTGAACCCATTCGTGTTCAGCTTTTGGGGAGACCTACTCTTCCT
Organism: Setaria italica; assembly: GCF_000263155.2. Taxonomy (NCBI): domain Eukaryota; kingdom Viridiplantae; phylum Streptophyta; class Magnoliopsida; order Poales; family Poaceae; genus Setaria; species Setaria italica. The sequence goes on along the minus strand of NC_028451.1, from coordinate 47,148,458 downwards.
ACATTGTCTGAAGCACTATCTGCTCTCATGGCTGAGGAGACGCGCCTTAAAACTCTTACTGCTCCAGTGTCTCAGCATTCAGTGCTAGCTGCTCCTTCCCTGTCTGTTTCGGTTGCAGCACCAGCCACCTCTCAGAAGACTCCTTGCAGCCACTGTGGCAGGATGAATCATCCAGATGAACGGTGTTTCAAGAAGTATCCTCATCTCTTGGCTGAAATGCGAGCAAAGCGTGCTGCTTCACGCCGGGGGCCACTTGCAGCTTCTTCTAGCACCCAAGCAGTAGCTGCACCACAGTTCCAAGCAACAACACCTCAGTTCCAACAAGCAGTAGCACCTCAGTTCCAACTTCACTCAGCACCTCAGTTCCAACAGCAATCTAGCAGCACCACCTCTGCTCCAGTCAGTGCATATATGTCAGCTAGCTCCTTGTCCTCCACATCGCACCCAGGTACTAGTTTTTGGGTGTTGGATTCCGGAGCTTCTTTTCATATGACTTCCGATATCTCTCATTTGGATTCTTGTCAGCCAATCGCAGATACTTGTTCTCGTTCTGTTCAGACCGCTGATGGTAACTTTTGCACAATTACTCATCAGAGAAATCTTGTCACTTCTGATTTTGATGTTTCTGATGTTTCTCTTGTGCCAAAACTTTCCATGAATCTTATTTCTATTGGCCAACTAGCTGATATGAATTGTGTTATTGGGTTTGATGCCACCTCTTGTCTTATTCAGGATCGGCAAACCCGAGCACTCTTGGTACTGGCCGTCGTCTCTACATCCTTGATCATCTTCGGTTGCCGCCATCACCTTCTTTTGCATCATCGTCATCAGCTTCTATTGCGGCCACTTTCCCTCAATGGCATCATCGCTTAGGTCATTTGTGTGGCTCACGTCTGTCTACCTTAGTCAAGCAGGGTGTTCTTGGTCATGTATCAATTGATCGCTCTTTTGAATGTACTGGTTGTAAACTAGGGAAACAGATTCAACTTCCTTATCCCTCTCGTGACTCCAAAACTACTTAACCTTTTGCTCTTTTACATTCTGATGTATGGGGACCTGCTCCTTTTGCCTTCAAAGGTGGCCACAAGTATTATGTCGTATTCATTAATGATTATTCTCGCTACACCTGGATTTATTTCATGAAGCATTGGTCTTAATTGTTATCCATTTACAAGTCTTTTGTTCAAATGGTTCATACTCAATTTTCTTCTCCCATTTGCATCTTTCGTTCCGATTCTGGGGGAGAGTATCTTTTTAATGCTTTTCGTCAGCTTCTTTCTTCTGAAGGAACCTTGCCTCAGCTCTCTTGTCCTGGTGCTCATGCTCAAAATGGTGTTGCTGAGCGTAAGCATCATCATATCATTGAAACTGCACGAACTCTTCTCATTTCCTCTTTTGTGCCTTCTCATTTTTGGGCTGAAGCTGTATCTACTGCTATATATCTCATCAATCTTCAGCCATCATCTCATCTTCAGGGCAAATGCCCTGGAGAAGTCTTGCATGGGTCTTCTCCTAAATATACCCACCTTCGTGTTTTTGGTTGCACGTGTTATGTTCTTCTACCTTCTCATGAATGCTCAAAGCTCACAGCTCAATCAGTTGAGTGCGTTTTTCTTGGTTATAGTCTTGAGCACAAGGGTTATCAGTGTTATGACCCTTCAGCTCATCATATTCGTATTTCTCGTGATGTCACTTTTCTTGAAAATAAGCCATATTTTTACTCTTCTACTCCTCCACCCTCCTCATATGTTGAGTCCCTCTCCTTCCTTTTCTTGCCACCTATATCTAGTTCACCATGTCCTTCCTCTTTTGACATGGTTCCATCTTCTCTTGATTCCTCTACCATTCACTTGAACCAGCTCCATCTCTTGATCCAACACCTCCACCTCCGCTATCTGTTCCAACTTCACAACCACTACCTTCATCTGTTACACCTTTTCCTTTTCACTATTCTCGTCGAGCCCATATTCCTTCTCATACCTCTAGTCCTCCTTTAGACGATACTTCTTCTCCTGTCCCAACACCACCTTCTTCTCCACCATATAACCTTAGGGATCGTTCTACTATTATTGTCCTTGATCGACTTGGTTTTCCCACTGCTGGTGCTATTTGTGAGCCTTCTTCTTATCAGGAAGCTGTCCATCTTCCTGTTTGGCAAGATGCCATGTCTGCTGAACTTCATGCTTTACAACGCACGGGTACTTGGGAGGTTGTTCCATTGCCTTGTGATGTTGTCCCCATCACCTGCAAGTGGGTATACAAGGTTAAAACCAAAGCCGATGGCTCTATTGAGAGGTACGAGCTATTGAGAGGTACAAGGCTCGCTTAGTTGCTCGGGGATTCCAACAGTCCTATGGTCATGATTATGAGGAGACTTTTGCTCCCGTTGCTCATATGACCACAGTCCGTACTCTTATTGCTGTGGCTGCCATTCATTCATGGACTATCTCTCAAATGGATGTGAAGAATGCTTTTCTTCATGGTGATCTGCAAGAGAATGTCTATATGCATCCACTGCTGGGAGTTGAGGTTCCTCCTGGATATGTTTGTCATCTTAGGCGTGCTCTTTATGGTCTCAAGCAAGCACCGAGAGCTTGGTTTCAGCGGTTCAGTTCAGTTGTTACTGCTGCAGGTTTCACTCCGAGTGACCATGATCCAGCTCTGTTTGTTCATACCTCTCCACGAGGTCGCACTTTAATTCTGCTATATGTTGATGACATGTTGATCACTGGGGATGATTCAGAATACATTACCTTTGTTAAAGAGCGCCTTTGTGAACAATTTATGATGTCTGATCTGGGTTCCTTAAGCTATTTTCTGGGCATTGAAATTACCTCCACTACTGATGGCTATTATCTCTCTCAAACCAAGTATATTCAAGACTTGCTTGCTCGTTCTGGCATCACTGACACTCGGTGTGCTGCTACTCCTATGGAGCTTCATCTTCATCTAAAGCCATCAGATGGTCTTCCTCTTGCAGATCCAACACGGTATCGCCATCTTGTTCGTAGCCTGGTCTATCTCACTGCTACCAGACCGGACATTGCTTATGCAATCCACATTCTCACACAGTTTGTCAGTGCACCTACCACAGTTCACTATGCTCATTTGCTTCGCGTTCTGCGGTATCTGTGGGGGACAATCTCTCAACGACTGTTTTATACCGCATCCAGTTGGCCTGTGCTCCATGCTTACTCTGATGCTATTTGGGCTAGTGATCATACTGATCGAAGATCTGTGACTGGTTACTGTATCTTCCTTGGTGACTCACCAATTGCATGGAAGTCCAAGAGGCAAACTGCAGTTTCCCGCTCTAGCACTGAAGCTGAACTAAGAGCTTGAGCCACAACAACAGCAGAAATTATTTGGCTCTGTTGGCTATTGGCTGATTTTGGAGTTACTTGTGCTGATCCTACCATTCTCCATTGTGAAAACACTAGTGCTATTCAAACTGCCAACAATCCAGTCAAGCATGAGCTCACTAAGCATATTGGTGTTGATGCCTCCTTCATACGATCTCACTGTCAACAATCTACTGTTGATCTTCAGTACACACCTTCTGAACTTCAGCTTGCAGATTTCTTCACCAAGGCTCAGACTAGAGATCAACATCAATTTCATATTCTCAAACTAAACGTGTCTAATTTAGATTCTTTGCAGCCACTTTTAGTTTGAGGGGGGCTGTTAATATGTCCAGATTTATGTTTATCCCTTTCTAGCCCATGTTAGCCTTATGGCCCATTCGGCCCATACTTTGTATACTTGTAACCCTAGACTGAATGGAATGAGGGCAGTCTGGTTATTCTTCCCTTCTTCTCTAACATTAATGAGGCTAACTTCATAAATACTAGCCATTATGCTGGGATTTCCTGGGCGAAGCTGATTCTTGTATTTTCTGGTTCTATTTATGCACTCCTAGTCTTGTTTTTGTTTACTCTTGATCATGCACATTGTTGTGAGTTGAAATTGGAGAATATCTTCATCGAATATCTCAGTTCATGAACGCTCATGCTGTTACAGATAAGTGAACCAGAACAATGGAACCTTCCTCCTCCTGCATCCAAAAAGAAGTTGCTGGTCTACTTTTATGGAACTAAACAAGTGTGAGTATCACTTTGAATTTAAGATCTTCTTTTTGATACCGTATATATGCTTATCTGTCCCATGCACATTGTTTGCTTGAACCAGATAGCTCTTTTCTTAAGATGTATTATTCATAAATAATTTGACTTTCATGAAACTGGATTTGACATAATGATGTGCATATGCTCCAATATATTTTCACATATTCCCTCATGTTTATGAACATAAGTAGCATACATATTCCCTCATGTTATGAACACAAGTAGCATCTCTATGTTTGCTTCTTTAACTGCAAGCTGACCATGTTTTTTGCTGCATAATAATTCCATAATTTATAGAAGTATCTGTTAGATATTCCTGGGCATAACGGGGATTTAAGTGGTTTTCACCTTATGGTCACTCAAGGTCGTTGTAGTTGCCAGCCAGTTGGATTTCCATAGTAGAGCACTATGTGCATGAGCATCACCTCTCGTGTTAAAATATGGGTATGGGAGTGGTTAATGTCTTACGATTTCTTTATTTTTAGTTGAGATAATGACTACGTAGTGTCTTACAAATTTAGGATTATTTATTTTTAGTCTAACATGTTCATAGGATCCTAGTAAATTAGTTTATCCTTTTCCAAGATTTTACTTGGATTTTAAAGAAAAATTCAAATGCAATCTTACAAAAATTACATTTTTAAAAAAAATGCATGCACAAGTTTACAATTTTTTTTTAAAAAAATACATGCACAATTTTACAAATTTTAAGGTATCTATCAAAGAAGATTAGGTGATGATCATGTGCCGTCAAATTAGTATCCCAGCTAATGATTATTTATGTAGGGAGCTATAGATGGTAAAAAATGCACAATATTCTGTGAAAAGGTTCTCAGACAAAATTATTCATGTGACATGATGTCAGTATACTCAACGCTAGTGTTGTAATCAACTTGCTTGGGACTGAAAGCCTTTGATGATGGTTTGTGAAATGCCCTCCATGCTAGATGAATGCCAAATTTAATTGGTTTGTTTGGCTAACTTTTGTGGAATCCCTTTTGTAGTGTGGTGATCTTACCATCTTAGCATGCTTTCATCTCATACCATGAATCAGGATGCTTTTATTTAGAGTATCTACTTCCAGGCAACTCAAAAAGTCTGTAAGAATAACTTCATGTGCTCAGAAAGTCAGGGCCAACTAAAGAGATGCGCCCTTTTAGAGTATATACAGTCCGGCAAGGATAAAATTTTTTCTTTTTCTGCCACGTACACAAAGTAAAAGCTCCTCTCCATTACAACGGGTGAGACCCACTATCAAATAAATTAATGCCAGCCAGGGCAGGTGCTCCCGGTCCTGGCTAGCAAGTGTCCAATCCCTCGCTGCAGTTGACATCCACTTTGCACAATTTTTTTTATTACCTTAGCTCATTCTCTTGCTCAAGTTCCAACATTTCTTAGATTAACGCCTCACCGTGCAATGGGCTAGCTTCTGGTTTGGATTATCTAGCAGCTCTTAGTTCCTCTTTGAGGTTGTTGCACATGCCCTTAGGAATCTTGTATTAATTAATGTTATGAAAACTTGATGTAGTGATCTCTGTTCTTACTTAATGTTCAGTTCTATACTAGCATCTCATCAGTTTATGACATTGAAGTGAGTTAGCTTAAAGACACTGGTAAACTTGCACTAGTTGCACCTCATGGCAACTGTCAGATTTGGATATTTACTTCTCAATTCACTAAATCCCAGTCTTGGACGATTGTTTTTTTACTGACATCAGGGTTTTTTTTATTATATTGTAGTGCCTTTTGTAGCTATGCTGACCTTGAGGCATTTACTGAGGAGAAGAAAAATTCTCTACTTGTTAAGCGACATGGGAAAGGGGCAGATTTTGTCCGAGCAGTTAAGGAAATAGTTGAGATTTATGATTCCTTAAAGTACGAGATTAATAATGAAAATAATAAGAGTGTCTTGACTGAAAACAATTTGAGGATGCATGTAGAAAATCATGTCAATAACAATAGCAGTTTGGATACTGGAGATCCTGAGGATGGTACTGATCTGGCCAATGACAACAAGATGGAGGATTGTCCTACCTCTTCCATGGATCACAACATGGATAATACTCCTCGGTCTAATATCAATACAATGGTGGGTGAGCACTGTGTTGTGAATTCTGCACATGGTAACCCTATTGAAAAGTCACCTATCCTTCATGATAGTAGACATTCTCCTTTGCATGCTAGTTCATGTTCAAAGAAGAGACAAGAAGATTCACAGCAACAAGATTCTTGCATGCAAGATAATTTGGCATTGTCATGGAGATCAGGAAGTTCATTAGGTGCTGAATTAATAACAAGCCAGGACTCCGATGGCCTGATGAATGTTACCAATCTGCTTTCTGTTGATCTGGTTCCTGGTGACAAGCAGGAAGATTCTGCTCGGCATAAGTTCGTTGTGGATGAAAAACCTAGCCCGTGTTCCCCTTCTGTGACAAAGGATGCTGTCTTGTTACATTCAAGTCAAGCGACCTGCAGTCAACTTGCACCCTCTGGTGCTAGTAATGATGATAAACCGAGTAATGCAGAAGATAATGTGCAATGTAATTGTAGTAATGAAGTATCCCAAACTGGAGTCAGGGATAAAGAAGTCAAACTGAATGGAATGGTTGATCTTCCCATGAGCACAACCCGAACTTTTAAAAGAAAAAGAAGGCAAAACAATAGTCGTGCTAATAATCCTGTCAGTAGTGAGGTAACAAATATGAATAGGGAATTGCAGTCTAAGTCAAATGGAGATATTGTATATTCTCCAAATTCAAGGAATGAAATTAACAAATCAGATGGAGATGAGCACTTGCCATTGGTCAAAAGGGCAAGGGTACGAATGGAAAGACGTACACCCAAGGATGCCACAGCTGATGAACATGACCATTCTTATGACAAAACAGAGCCAGCTAAACATGAAGATCCATGTTATAAGCATGCTACGCCTGCAATATCTGGAAACGATCAATCAGCTGATGACATACCTCCTAGCGTAGATGCTTCACCCAAAATAAAGCTCCCTATGCCATCAGGAGTAGTTCCGGATTATTGTAATAATAATAAAGAATACCAACCAAAGGTTTTGACATTGGATGTAGAAGCTGCTTTGCCTCCATCAAAACGCCTTCATCGTGCCTTAGAAGCTATGTCTGCTAACACATCTGATACTTTAAGTAATCTGCCTGAAGCTACAAAGTCAAAGGATGTTACCCTGAAAGGCTGCACTGCTTCAATGGAAAGGTCCCCTCCTAATAACTCTGCAGATGCACTCGTTAAAAGTCCAAAATCTGCATTGGCTGAAAGCCCTAAGGTATCTTTGAGTGCACATTCTTTAGATGCTCCAACTGGCCAAAAGCATATCACACAAGCTGTCCTGTTGAACAAGGATGCCTTCTCTCCTGTTCCTTTGGATTTGAGAAATGATGATGTCAGTGACAGTATACAAAGGGACAGAGTTTCTGAAGAAGCTTGCATGGACCGTGAAAATGTACCTAATTTGGTTCATACTGGGACTGATAGCGATGACTGTGGAAAAACTCCAACCTGTTCCATGAAATTGGAAGAGCCAGCCTTTGTATCTAAGTTTGATCAATCACCTTCACATGAAGCAAGGGGAAATGTGCCTATGGAATCTATTGAAGGCTCTAAAAATGCTTTCGGCATAACTATTGATGTATCTGCTGAGCCAGTTAGCCAAGCAAATGCTGTTGTCTCATATACTAATGACACTTGTGATCCTGTTGATGACACTGTTTTAGCTGAATCAACAGCTAATATTTGTGACGGAACAAGTACTACTTCGTTGGTTTCTAAAGTTTCATGTATTCATTCTGACACAAGCACCAGGACATTTGAAGAGTAAGTCTTCTATTTCTTGCAGAAAGCAAACCTTCAATTTATTTGTTATATACAGCCATATTTGTTTACCTAGACAGTGTGCACTTTTGCATTAATTCACTTACTGCAGAGCAAGCTAATAACAGGTGGTGATATTAATCACTTGCTTAAGCAAAGCAAGCTCTGCCTCTGATGGCTGGGTCGGTGTAGAACTTTATATAATCAAGCCTATTGTGTTTGTTCTTTTTTTTTGAACAGTATAACAAAGATGGATTTAATTATGCATTTGGGTGTAAGTTCAGCTATTATGTTCCAACTTACAATTCTTTGATTGACCTAGAACTGTAAGATATAAATGCTTATATTTCCTAGCAACTACAGATGGAATCCTTATTTGTTCAATTCTTTTGTCTACTCTCTGTTGCCACTAAGAATATGTAAACTTCATCAGTTCTTCAAAAGTCTTATGTTCTTAGTCATGTAGTTAGGGATAATAATAGTTTGAGTCTTTAATCTTGCAGGCATAGTTCTTCAGCAATTGCACCGAGAGACCTCGACCACGGATTAAACCCAAAAGATAAGAGCATATCTCCAGATTCAATGCCTACTAAAGAACTAATTGCTGATGAACATGCTCGTGGATTTTCTCGGTCAAATTCATTCATGCACAATTCTCTAGATTCAAAATTTATTTCTGAACCTTTGGTGAATATACCTTCACTCAAGGAAGGATCAAGTGACTGGTGTTCACCTCCAAATCACACGATAGGGTCTGGATCAGATAGGGTTCATTCTGAAGAAGATAGTGGTCCTTTCGATAATCTGCAATTTAAGGGCTTGAACAAATTAGCAGGTCGTAATGAAGCCAATTCATCACGGAGGGCATTTGAAGCTTTTGTTGGTACACTAACACGAACAAAGGAAAGTATATCTCGTGCAACACGTCTTGCACTGGACTGTGCCAAGCATGGCATCGCTGGTGAGGTTAGGCCTTGCGAACTCTTCACCTTAATTTTAGAGGCATGCTGTTTCATTGTGGTTTATCTTGGACGTCTATTTTGTATAAATCCACATGGTTTTATTGCTAACATTTCTTGCTTGTATTTGTATATAGCTTCCTGTTGCTTTCCCTAACTGCAATGATATTAACTCATGGCTAGTTTCCCATAGATCACTTTTCATTTGAAAGGCTGATTTTTCCCATCATAAGAATGTGTTCTCCATAGTTCCCCATATTGTTCTCATGGCCTCTGTACATTCTTCAATATGCAACAGCGTGCTATTCACAAGCTAGAAGTTAGTGGGCTTGCTGTGTTGCCCACTATGGCACTTCACTATTTTCAGGATTTTTGTTCGAGCATAGTAACAGCTTTTGCTGCCTTCAATGTTATTATTAAAAAACATTTTATAGCCATTGGACAAATCAATCAGTTTCAAGGTGTGCGATGTAGATGTGATTTGATTCTGTTCTTTTTTGTTCAATAATCTAGGTAATGGATATCATTATTGAACACCTGGAAAAGGAAACTAATTTATATAAAAGGGTTGATTTGTTCTTCCTTGTTGATTCAATAATCCGGTACTGTCGCAATCAGAAAGGTACATGCATATTCTTATATTTTTCTAGTTTGGAATGGGTAGATTTGAAGCTACTAAACTACTGCCATGAACCATGTAGGTGGACCTGGTGATGCCTATCCTTCTCTTATCCAGGCAGTTTTACCACGAATTATATATGCTTCCGCACCACCTGGAAATTCTGCTTGGGAGAATCGGAGGCAATGTCTTAAGGCAAGCGATTTCAGCAACTGGTTGAAGCATATGTATTTAACAGTCTTTCACAAACTTCTGTTTCTTGATGATTAGGTTTTGAGGCTCTGGCTTGAGAGAAAAACCCTTTCAGAATACATCATTCGCCACCATATTAAAGAGCTTGAAGCTCTTAATGAGGCATCATTTGGAAGCTCTCACCGTCCTTCAGGTACCGAGAGAGCTCTGAATGACCCTTTGCGGGATAATGAGGCATTTCTCGTTGATGAGTATGGAAGGTAGGCTCTACTTTTCCACTAAGGACATTTCTAAGGTTCAATGAATGTACTGCATAGGCTTAATTATTCTGTTTATTCCTATTACAAAAATATTTCGCATAGCATTTCATCAGTGTTGGAGTGATTTTGTTGATCTTTACATAATTATAAAAGGGAAAATCGTTAGTACATGAGTTTGGTGCTGATAGCATATCACCAACTTAGCTTCACCCTAGGTTCCATGAGATTGGTATATACAACTGGACTGGAAAACTAGATCGTGTTAGATGGTCCTCTCTGCTTCCTGCTTCGTAAATGTGCTTGACTACTTGCACTAGCAGGCCCATGGATATTCACGAAAAGCTTGGATATACACCACCTATACTGGATGGTTCATGGAAAAATCTATAATGAGACAGACTACCATGATACTTGGGCTAGTATGTATGTATGGGCTGGTACCACTGGTCAGTACCTGTGGACAAATTGTTTCTTTTTCCTTCTAAAATCCCAGATTGCCATTATTGAAACCGTGTGCTATGCGATTTTAAGTGCTTATTATATGTGTGACTTATTATATGTGTGACAGTTTGAGACCAGTTCAGATGTATCAAGAAAATATTGAGTATCAGTACTGAAATGTTTAAAAAGTTTTGAGGACAATTATAGTCATGACTCGTGATGACACAATAAGGGTGTTTATTATAATGCTAAATGTAAATGTACTACCTCCATTTCATATATTTTTCTCTATTTGACTATTGTCTAGTGATGGTGCTTAGGGGACCGAACAAAAATATGAAAGTATCAATTTTCCAAACATAATCTTTGTATATCAGGCATGCTCTTATTTTGTATATGTAACAAACTGTGTGTATGCATGCTGAACTTCTGTATCATCTTTTTTGTACTAAAGACTATCTGTTGATATGCTCCATTCTACACAGCAATGCTGGTTTTCATCTTCCAAATTTAATTTGCACGAAACTAATTGAAGATGAGGATGGAAGGTCCTCTGAGGATAGGAGCTTTGAAGGTCTTACTCCTGAACATGAAGTTACTGGTGCTAATGAGCAGGAGGCGTCCCAATTTCCTGTGACAAAGCATCAACTCATCTTGGAAGAAGTGGATGGTGAACTTGAGATGGAGGATGCAGCCCCGTCAACTGGAGCTGAAGCCAGCTCCACATGCCAAGAAGATCTAACCAATGATGCTAGCTGTACAAGAACAGCTCAACAGCGCAGTTCCATTCCGCCCCTACCTGATGACAAAGCTCCATCTCCTCCCCCATTGCCATCATCGCCACCACCTCAACCGCGCCCACCCTGTCCTGTCTCTCAAGGTTCACAGGTGCAAGGAGCATTGCTTGTGGCAACGGATTGTGTTGAGCATCATCATCCAGGAGCCAATTATGTATGTAGCTGCTCTTTTGTTTGTGCAGAAAGACTGCTCTGAAATTTATTTTTCAGTGACTATAATTACTTCTTGACGTTCTTTGCAGACTGTTGAAGGTCCACACCATTATTCTGTTGCAAACAATCGAGGCAACATGGATGCATGTGTAACTTCTTCACAGCCTCCAGTACACTACAGTTCTGGATATGCAGGGAGTACTAATCAAATATTTCAACCACCACCGCCTCCGCCACCACCACCTATTGCAGCATTCCATCCTTCTGGGCCCCATGGCAGCTTATGTGGGCCCTCATTACCACATCATGGAAATAACTATCACCAGCCACCATCAGCACCATTACCTAGTAGCGCATACCATATACAGCCACCACCACATCCACCAGGTCCTAATCAGTTCCCATATCCACCTGAACCAGAACAGAGAACACAACCTTGGAATTATGGCCCTCCCCATCCTGAGAGTTGTCAGTATGGTGGACATGACAGAGGACAACATGGATATAATAGGAGACCTCATTTCAATGACAGAGGGCATCACTTTGATGATAGGGGCCATTGCTTTGATGGTGGAGGGCATTACTTTGATGATGGGATGCATCACTTCGATGACAGATGGCACCACTTTCATGATAGGGGGCAAATGCACCATGAAGTTATGGATGGTGGAAGGTTTCCTCCATTCTTTCCACCAGGTATTTCCCCCCTTCTTTTTCTATCCAGCATTGATGTTTTGCATCCAACTGCTTTGAGCAGTTTTGCTGAAATACAAGATTAATCAAGTGTTTTTCTGAATTAAACTTTTATGCTTAGCCAAAAAACTTTTATGCTTTGCGAGTTTTGTTCTCATCAGTATCCAGTTGACACTATTCTTTTTTCCAAATGTCCAGTTTGACACCTTTTTGTTTCAAATGATGTCTGTTTGACACTAATTTTCTCAAGCGATGTGCAATTGACACTATGTATCACTGACTACACTAACCTTTACAATCATTCAGGTCCCCCATTTCCAGATCACTTCGAAGCGCCGCCCAACCAATTTCATTGTGGACCACCGCTGGAGCCTCCACCAGGTCCATGTTCTGGGTGGTCTATGCCTCATAGGAGATCCAAGTATCCTCCTGATTCCAGACAGACAATGGAGCCACCAGTTTCCAATGGAGGAGGTGTGCTATTTCATATTTCCTTCTTCTGCCCTTATGGTGTCATTATTCTGCATCATCACATATTCACAATATGTTGGGAGAGCCAGTGAGCCACTGTTTTTGTTCTTTGCGCACTTCAAGCTGAATGTTAGTCACCATTTTGAAATCAGGTTGGAGGCGGCATGGAAGGCGTGATTATGATAGATACCACTGATGACTGGTATTTGAACAGAGGTGTTCTTACATGATACCTTTACAACTGTAGCTTTAAAATTATGTGATTTACTTGGGATAAGGTACTTGTAAAGAGTGGAATCGGAGCATTCCCCGCTGCTTAAGTTTCCTACATATTTCTCTTTTTAATTACTGCAGATTGCAGAATGCTGACTCAACTCTGATAGTGGCTGATTGGCAGTGCTTGGTTATCGGGGATGGGTAATTTCTGACAATATTTGACGGTGCGCATTTACTCCTTTAGAAACCATATTTAATGGTTAATTAATTGGCACTTGTTTTCTTTGTGTTTATTGATCTGACACATGGTTTTTCTGGTTATATTTGGCAGGTTTTCCTTGTCATTGGTGAATCATGAATCATTCGTCGATGTCTCTATTTGCTGGTTTGCTTAACCTGAAATCTCCTGAAATAAAAGATGGGACCACCCTCCACTGTATATATGTAGTTGTAGCAGTGTTCTGCAAATGCAGAAACGGGAGCTAGGCCAATCCTGTGAAGAGAGTGAGCCATATGTGTTGTTAACCTAACATTCCATCTTGTCGAAGTCTGTATTTCGTTCCTGTAACCCAGTTGCCATCCAACCCTTTTCTAAGATAATTTAGTTTGTAGTTTGACAGCAGGGCTTTGTCAAAATTCAGATGATTTTGTACTTGTAGACTATTGGGCATCTGGTTTTGATACCATGCATATGGCTCAACACTCTTCCGGCGAATGCAGCCGAGTCGTCACACTGCAAAAAGGGTTCTGGGCTTGGGAATGTACAATGAGTTTGTAATATTTCGTTAAAACTATGTGATCTGAGTCATTTGACAGGTAACTCGTTTAGTCGTATGCAAGCAACCGTCAAAAGTGATGGCTCTACATCGATGTGATTTTCCAATTGAAATTATATTTTGGGTGCGTTTGGTTGCTTGTATCATTTGGTTCATGTATGGAATGGTTCAAAATAATTACAATTCTACATCGATTGGATTTTTTGATTGAAATTATATTTATATCACGCTTCCTCTATTGTTCATATTTGTATTTAATTTTAGATTATGGGCAAGCCCCCGACTTCCATTAGCATTTTAGCGAAGCCTTTGCATCAGCGGAAGTTCAGCGTAGTCTAGGAAAGATTCACAAAGATTTTCTACCACTGAACCTTGTTGATCCATTAATGCAAATAGCGGCGACGTGCTCCATCTCGACCTCCCAAGATATTCTATTAATGCACGATATCTCAAATACTCCGGCTACACAGGCACACTAACAAACGAATATATATGCCAAACCACGTCATCTCAGAACAATGTCAAAATACGCACGGGATGCAGCCGTTTTGCTTCTCCTGCTCGTCGCCACTTCTAGTCGTCCTCTTCCTCCTGCTGCTGCTCCGGCTTTCCACGCCGAGCTTGGCATGGGCGGCGGTGTCCCGGACCATCACCGTGGATAGGCAAGGGCGAGGCGATTTCCCGACGGTGCAGTCGGCGGTGGACTCCGTGCCGGACGGCAACCGCGACTGGATCAAGATCCATGTGCATGCAGGGAGCTTCTGGTCCGTGCTAATACTCCTCGATCTTGTTTGTGGCATTTCGCTGCATTACCTCTACTGATTTTTTTTCTATCATGCTGGACTGCTAGAGATCGCACAGCATGTGGCATTTCGCTGCAGTCGTGAAGTCGCAGCAGATAGCTAGATTTTGCCGCTCCTTTTCTTTGCCAAGATTGATAGAATAGCTAAGCTAGATTTTGCTCGATTTTCTTTATGAGTAGATTTGCAACCTTGTAAGTAGAAGCCTCAAGATTTGAAACATATATAGTTTTCACTTAGAAAATGATTTGAATTAATATGTGTACATTTAATGTTTGTCGTATAGTACTCCATGGACAATGCAACCCCTTATGAGGTATTAGCTGGAGAGAGAATTGGAGGAGTAGCTATTTCACATTTTTCACTACTTTTGTTTGCTGATGAGCTAGCGATTTGTCGGTACGTGCAGGGAGAAGGTCACCATCCCACGGCGGAAAGGCTACATCTTGCTGGAGGGGCACGGCTCGTCGACGACGGACATCAGCTTCGACGCGAACGCGCGTGCCGGCATCGACCAGATAATGCGCCGCCCGAACGTGGGAGTCGACGAGCACTCGCCGACGATGCGCAGCGCCACCTTCACCGTCCTCGCCGACAACTTCGTCGCCCGGGACATCTCCTTCAAGGTACTCGTACTTCTCAAAGCTAGCTAGCACCTGATCATGGTGATCATGCTTCATGCATGATCATGAGCCGTACCTGACCCAGACCGCACGCGTGCGCAGAACGCGTACAGAGCGCAGGACGTGAGCAAGGAGAACCAGGCGGTGGCGGCGCTGGTCGGCGGCGACAAGAGCGCGTTCTACGGCTGCGAGTTCCACGGTTTCCAGGACACGCTGTGCGACTTCAAGGGGCGCCACTACTTCCGCCGCTGCCTCGTCCGCGGCGGCGTCGGCTTCGTCTTCGGCTCCGGCCAGTCCATCTACATACGAGGACTGTGTGCTCATGTCCAACATGCCGCCGGGGCCGCAGCCCGGGTGGGTGACCGCGCACGCGAGGCTCGACGCCGGCAGCCCCGGCGGGCTGGTGTTCAAGGGCGGCGCGGTGACGGGCACGGGCCGCATCTACCTCGGCCGCGCATGGAACGGCTACGCCACCGTCGTCTTCTACGGGACGCGCATGGACGACGTCGTCGTGCCGCAGGGGTGGCAGGCATGGAACGCCGGCAACGACGTGTAAGCTGCTGCTAACATTGCCATTGCCATTGAAGTGCAGGGGTTTAAGAAATTTGTGTGTATGTTTAAGATGGAATTTTTCGTTTTCAGGTCACAGGTTACGTTTGCAGAAGTTGGATGCACAGGGCCAGGATCGGATGTGAGTAGAAGAGAGGGTTGGGAGAAGCGTTTGAGTGATGAGGAGGTGAAAAGATTTGTGGACATGAAATTCATTGATGACGGCTGGCTGTCAACACAGCCATACCTTAACTGCTAGAGACTGAAATAAGAAAAAAAATGGTTCTCATAGCATTTTTTAATTACAGTACGAATATAGACGCTAACATATACATACACACAATCGTCCGTACGAACACACGACAAATACTAAATCCAGAACGCCTGGGAGGGTAAATCTTCAGATTTAGGAAGTCAAGACATATGGCTGTTGATGAATACATTGCATGCTATTGAAACAACCGAAAATACGAGTATTGAGTTGGAGACCCAAATCAAATCCGAGCAGTGGGCACGAAACCTTACTGTGCGATTATAATAATCCTTGCAGCTGGAGTAGCATTTTTCATTATCTTTAAGCATTCCATTGGTGAGGAATCATAAGGTGATAAGTTAAAAGCGTGGACTCGCTTAACATACACACACACACAAAAAAAACCTATACACAACGAATTATCACATCTAGTAACGTGCAACAAATCATTGAGAGGTATTATAAGAGCGATGAAGTCAAAATCTTAGCATGCGAACAAAAAGAAAAGTCATCGTGAGTTCGTGACTGCTTGACTGCTTCATTCCATACGTACAATAATATGACTATATGTTTATATCAACGAGTGCAATCCGTATAATAATGTGCATGTTTAGTGTACAAGAGTCATTCTAAAAAATGAAAAATGGAGAGAGTATATATGGCACCGATACTTCAAAATGAGGATCCAATTTATGACGATTCGTGCTTTCTTGGCGTTTGGTGGGGATGGTACACACAACATCTAGCAACGTTTTTATTTGGTGAAATTAAATGCGTCACTAGAGAGAAATGGGCAAATGTACAAATTAAAGGACATGATGTCAGATGTGGTCCTTCAAAGATAAATATTGTCCAAACCTCCAAATTCCTCTCTGTATTATTGACCGCAAAAACAAGAATTTGGCGATGCATAAATAATATATCATCGTCGTATTAGATATACAACATAAACGGGACGAACATGACGACGATAATGACAGGACAAAAACAAGATTTAACCATGGACCATGTGGTATGAGTATCGTAAGATTTCCAGAGGTAAGATTGAATAACGTGGTTTATTCTATAGTTTCAAAGTTCCATGCTTGATTGCTTGTACTTATGTGGTACTAAGGTAAGAATCGCAATAATGTCTGTATTTTTCATGCTGTTTTTGTTGAAATAATGCAACTTGATCAATTGGTTTGGGGTGAATGATGGATTTTCAAATTACCAAAACCATGGTGGTCAAAATTTCAATCATGTGGTTTGGCTAACATGTAAACTATAAGATGGAAAATACTCCCTCTGTTCCAAATTGTAGGTTGTTTTGGCGTTTCTAGATTCATAGATATTATTATGCATCTAGACACACACTTTATCTAAGTGCATAGCAATATCTATTAACCTAGAAAAACCAAAATGACCTACAATTTGAAACGGAGGGAGTATGAAAGATCGATAATTAAACTTTTTGAAAGACTAGTGCCAGTTTGAAAGAATTCCTAACGATGACTCGCTAGAAATCCAAATCTAGAAAGGCTCCGCCCTCATAGGCTCTGCAACTTGCCACATTGGGAAGAAGCTGAAGGAACTTTTTTCTCATCGTTGATGTCGTTGCTGCCGCCTCAATGTCACCAAGAAGAAATGAAAACCTAGACAATTCTTGGACTAATTTACACCACAAGGCTGGGAACCATGTCCCTCTTCCATTCAGTGTCAAAATGACCCGTAGAGGAAGGGTTGGCGGCAACGACCCTGCTTTTTCTTTTGGAAAACGCCATTCACTCTGCATAAGTAGATAATTTCTTTGAAGAAGGGACTGTTTTATGTTAATTTTTATGAAGAGGTGAGTGGTTTAGATGACAGTCGTAGCCTCGTAGGTAACTTTGCGCTAAAAGAAATCAGATTAACCTTTAGGATTTATTCTTGCATGACTCATGCATATCAATTACACAACTAACTAAGACAGAAAGACCATAAAGCTTGAAAATAAGCCATGGAGTAATAACCTATTTTACAACCGCGTAGCTAGAGACTTCTCGTTAGTAATGGAAAGATGGTCATGGAGAGAGGCAATTTACTAAGCAGGTCACACAAAGATCATCGACCTGCAAAGCTCGTGCTTACCAGTTGCGCACAAGTAAACAATGTACACCAATGGAGCCATCACACGGCGAGCATGAGGCACCTACAACTCATCACCTTCTCCCCTACTCCCATCCCCGCACAAATCCAGCAACCATGCAAAGAGGAACACGATGCTCTCTGTCACAGCCTCACAGCCACAGAATGTTGAGATCCATCGATCGATCGTTATATACATATAAGCAGAGGCACGCGTCTACCGTGCATCGAACATCAACTAGATTTCTTGAAGAATTTATACTCTCCGTGTCCACCGGCCGAGAGCGAGCGGCCGGCCGCTCCAGCCATGGCTGCCCCGGCGCTCCAGGTGGCGCTCCTCGCCGCCGTCCTGCTGCTCCCGTTCCTGAGCGTGCCGGCGGAGGCGCAGACCAAGAAGTTCTGCCTCACCCAGTTCGCCATCGCCAGCCAGGCCTGCGCCATCCTGCCGCCCACCAGCCCCGAGCACCACCACCACGACCACGACGAGGACGAGGACGAGGACAACGACGACGACGAGGATGAGGACGAGGACAACGACGAGGACTCCGGCGGCGGCGGCGGCGGCGATCGTCGTCGCGATCGCGACCAGGAAAAGATGAAGAGCGGACTCGTCAGCAAGCCCGCGTCAAAGTCGGGCAGCGTCGCCAGCAAGCCCGCGTCGTCGATGATCACCGTCGAGGCGGATGATGAGGTGGACGCCGACGACGACGCGCACCGCAACGGCACCAGCCCCTCCGTCGGGAACCACACCCGCAGCGGCGGCGGCGGCGTCCGCCGTCGCCGCCACGGGTCCAGGAGGCACCGCCGCCGCCGCCACCGCCATGGCCGTCTGCGCGACGGCGAGGACGGCGGCGACGAGGACGAGGACGGCGACGAGGACGAGGACAACGACGAGGACGAGGATAATGACGAGGATGAGGACGACGACGAGGATGAGGACGACGACGACGACGATGACGACGACGACGACGGCCACCGCGCGTACAGGGACTGCTGCCGGTGGCTCAAGGAGGTGGAGCCGGACTGCGTGTGCCAGGCGCTGCTCCGCCTGCCGTCCTTCCTCGTGAAGCCGCAGCACAAGTACACCGTCAGGGTCGGCCACAGCTGCAAGTTCATCTACAGGTGCGGCGGAACTTGAGTGAAGCTAGCCAGCTGCGGCCATGCACGCATCCATGGCGAGAGAAAGCAAGTGAGAGCGACCGAGGTCTGGCCTTTTCCCCTTGCTACATACCATACGTGTACGTACTATTCATCAAGTAATACCATCACCAAGTTTATCAGGCAAGAAAGAAAATAAGAAGGTTTGGGATTCAGGTATCGAGGCAAGAAAGAAATTATGTAATCAACAAACACTCTTATGTATTCAGGTAGTAGCTACGAGTTTGTATTAGTATTGTACGTGTTATGTACTGGCGGCCTGCTGTGGGATAGATGCTGGTGTGTCAGTTAGTGACGGGCTACAGCTGAAGTATCAAAGAAAACTCTGTACCTGGAGACAGTGTGTGTTTAATTAGTAGAGGAAATGAAAAGATTTGGCAGAAAAATAAAGCAGATGTGTACTGGTAGCATTGTGTTCAATTAGCATGCAAGTTTAATTGCAAGATACATGCATGTAAGCAAGAAATGCAAAGATTGGACAAAGTTTGACTTTTTCACGTCGAACTACAATTTAAAACGGATGAAGTCTACGGCCATCAATATAAGATGTATTCTTTTTTCGAAAAAAAATCAAACTTTGTAGTTTTTCAGAAAAGAAAAATAGTCAAATTACGTATATGCCATGCTTTGAGTATAAAGTTGCATATCAATATATGGGTTGGTTTTGATTTTACACCCATTGCCGACATATTTTAAGATAAATAAATTGTCAAATATATTTTTGAAGATTTTCTAATTCTCAAATAAGCCTTACAATTATGCATGGACTGAGCGAACAATTGCAGCCAGCAGTGATGATCCACTGGTTCTTAGCCAACCTTAAGTCCAAAGCATCAGGCAGAGAAACTGAAAACCACCATAATTAAAACCACGTATAAACACGTGTTGCACTTGCCAACCTCCAGCGTCCAGCTTAATTTCACTCACCAACATGCCTTACTACTCCTTTTAAGGTGATTGCATTGCATTCCAACACAAGTATAAATGAAAAAAAAAGTGCAGGATCAAGCTAAATGAAAAAAAAGTGCACGATCAAACTATGCAAAAAGGCCTGGCTTTGACCCAAATGTTCCATTAAGCTTCACAACAATGAAAAGGGCAGCAAATGCAAAATACTCCTATACAAGCTGCTTACGACATTTGATAGCATTACCAGATAAAAATCTAACCAACAATTCCTATAACTATATACTTCCATTCTAAATTATAGTTCATGTTAATTTTATTCTAAATCAAATTTGATTAAATTTGACCAAATTTATAGAAAAAAACATCTACAAATAACAAAGAATGAACTATCAACACATATTCCATGATGGATTCAATGAGACTAATTTGATGTTGTAGATGTTGACACTTTTTTTTTTCTGTAAACTTAATCAAATCGAAAAAGTTTGACTTAGGACAAAGAGATTATTATGAAAAAACAAAGTGATTATACATTTGAAATATTTTGCATCATGAATATACTGATACTAATATAAGTTAATCTATCTATTTTGATCAAATTTCAAAAATCAGGCATTTTTGGAGACGCTGATAGTGATGGGAACGTATCGGTTGCAAACCATCTACCCCGTGCAACCTTGGAAATCAGGCATGCAACACCTTTTCCATGATATGCAAAAGTGGCTGGTGGGTGGGGAACTTAACTGTAAAATAATCCTACCACTAACCCTATCCATTGGATTAACATCTTGTGGCCTTGATTCATAAGCACCTTTTCTATGATATGCAAAAGTGGCCGGCGGGTGGGCGGGGCTTAACTGCAAATAATCCCACCACTAACTGTATCCGTTGGATTAGCTATCTTTTAACCTTGATTCATAGTTTTCAAAGTTGCACGGGTTAGATGGTTTGCAACAAATACGGTCCGACAGTGATAGCCAAAGTTATTTTCTTCCTCTCTCTCTCAAAATAAAATTACTTTATTGATCAATTAATAATAGTAGCTACATTATCCACGGGTTTGCCTAAGGGGCGGGACCCACCCGCCAGAGGCCAGACTCTACCGCTTCCCGGCCAGAGCCGACCGGATCACGCCGCGTCACATCTGTCGGTTCTGGCGCGCTCGCCGGGGAGGTGGGGGACGTTAGGTGAAAGCAAAGCGAAGCGTGCGAGCGAGCGAACTGCGAAGCGAAGCCTCCCCCCTCTCTCACCTCCTCCCTCCGTCTTCCCACCGGGAAAAAGGCGAACAAAAAATCGAACCCGCACGCAACGCAACGCAGGTCGCAGCGCGTGCTCGACGGGACGCCTCCACCCGCCTCCAGATCCGGCGTCGCATCTGCTGCCATGAGCTGCCGCGGCGGGTGCGCGTGCTAGCCAGCTAAGGGCGGAGGCGGAGGGTGAGGGAGAGGGGGGCAGGCAGATCCGGGGGCGGCAAATCTGGCAGGCGCCGCGGTGGGGCTGCGGGCGCGGGGGAGGACGGGGGGCTGGGCGGACGGCGCGGAGGGCGGGGAGGGAGGGGAGGACTGCGGCAGGCTCAGGCCCTGGCGCAGGAGGCTGCTCGCGTCCATGGCGCTCTCGTGGCCCTCGGCCGTCCGCCTCGCCGTCGCCACCGTCCTGCTCGTCGCCGTCGGCGTAGCGCTCTTCACGCTCCCCGTCGAGAAGGTGCGGCTCTATCCCCTCATCCCGTAGCGAATCGCTTCGTTTGGGATTCGGTGTCTGCCCTCTGCCGTGTTGGGGCTGGCAACCTCCTGATGTGTGCGATCATGGGATGCGCACTTGTTAATCTGCGCAGCTTAAACTACCTGTGTGGTTAGTCGTCCGGTTGCTGAAATGTAGCTTTGTTTGCCCTCTTGATTGGTTGAATCTCCCCATGCCATGGCTACCCTTAATCTGCCATGATTATAACTTGAAATTTCTGTTTCAGTGGAGCTAGTAGTTTGCTGCACCAAATGCACACTTAATGTTTCAATCTTCTGAAATGTAGTGTTGATATGGCGTGATTATAAGTTAGTAACTTACATGTTGTCATGAAGACATGGATTTACAAATTGAAATGCATTTACAGTCTAATGAGAAACTTTTAACGAGTAGTATATTCCTTCATCACATCCACTGTTGTGTGCCAGGAGCCCTGGCACACGGTAAATAGAGTACATGAATTGGGGGATAGCCATGCCAGTGATTAGTTTATTATGGGTTCATTCCTTATCATATTCTGAAATCTGAATACATCCTTATTGTGTTTTCTACCACTGTCTTTTGTAAGTGTTGTGCCCAGTTATGGTATGCTAGGAGGATAGGGTTATTCAAAGTGGGACCTAGATACTGTTTCCTGTTTTAGTGTTGTATTCAACTAATACTTGCAGCCCACCTTTCTTAACCGCCTGGATCCAGTTGATATTGTTAACCGCTCTTCTAGCTTTCATCTTGATTCAGATGTTTTCTCGGTAGACAATATGCTATGGGACTGTGTGAGTTATAAGAATTTTTTTAAGAGTCGGGAGCTATAATGAATTATTCAGAGTCAGGATGTTTCCTTCATTATTGGTTCCTTTTTTCTGTGCTTGCCTTTTATAACCAAATATTGGTGGTAATCCTTAACTTTTCCTTTCTGTAGAATTCAATCCAAGTGTCATGTTCCTAGGAAATCATGTCAGTTAGTTTTTTATTTTTACTTTTACCTCATTTAGATCATAATACTGCAGTGCGGTGATATTCTATTTTCTAAGTGTAGTCCAAAGTATGGGAAGTTCTTACTTGCCTTCTCTTCGCTTTCTAGCTGCCAAAATCTCAGGAGCATGAACCCTTAGAAGTTAGAATGTAGATTGTTATAAGTTTTGTATCAGATACTTATTTGTTTAAGCTTACAATGACAGATTCTAAAGGATTTTCTGGTTTGGATCAAGGGGAACTTGGGTCCATGGGGTCCTTTGGTGCTGTAAGTATCGAACTCCTTTGCTCATAATTGGATTAGATTTGCACTTGCAACCACACTTTAGCAGCATAGAGCTGAAGTATCGTGGTTCTATATTACCTCCCTTATTACTTTTTAAATTCCAACCATTCATGTTGTGTATTACTACAGGGCCCTTGCTTACATCCCTCTGACGGTCTTAGCTGTTCCAGCATCAATTCTTACAGTACGTGCAATTGCCATTTCCCCTTGTTTCGAGCCTTGCCCTTTTTTAAGAGCCTTCAGGTGTTAGATCACCTTTTTAAGTTGCTGCCATTTTATGTGCCAGCTTGGAGGGGGCTATCTTTTCGGCTTGCCTGTTGGGTTTGTTGCTGATTCCCTTGGAGCAACAATAGGTGCAACTGCCGCATTTCTTCTTGGCAGGACGGTATGTATTGTCTTTCCAACTGCATATTGCCACAGAGGGATATAAAATGCCAAGTGCTAAAGCAATTCATTGCATCTGTGTGGTCGTCCAGCTACTGTTTTCATTCATGTTATAAAGTGTGTATTGTGGTGTGCATGCCTTTTTTGTCTCGTGTTTCAACCGGAACTACATTAAAAGTAATTTGGTACAAGTTATGCACCTTATTTCTGTGAATAATTATGTCTGCTGGGTAGATCGTCATGCACTATTAAGTTCAATAATTTGCCTCTTTTAGTTATCACTGTATAGTTGCATTGTTACTTTTCCGATATATTATAATAGTTTATAATGTTGGTGCAGATTGGGAGGCCTTACGTTCTCTCCAAATGCAAAGATTACCCCAAGTTTCAAGCCGTAGCTATTGCCATCCAAAGGTCTGGCTTCAAGGTAACTTCTTGCAGTCAGTAGGTTTTAGACATTCCATTGGCTGAAAAATAACATTTGACTGATGTTCGCTATTTGGGAGTGCTATGTAACTGTATTGTGAACTTGTTTGATCATATACACAATTTCACTAAGGCTTCTAATATATGCGCAGATCGTGTTGCTACTGAGGCTTGTGCCTTTACTTCCGTTCAACATGTTGAACTACCTGTTGTCTGTCACTCCTGTTGGCATTGGAGAATACATGCTGGCTTCTTGGTTAGGAATGATGGTATGCTTCAGCTTTTTTACCTTTTTACCTACTCTTTATTCGGTGGCTCATGTTGCCTTTCATCTCTAGACCACCCCAAATGATTGGGATAAAAAAAGGCTTTGTTGTTGTATTATGGCACCAGGCTACTGGCACATATTAGCTGGCTCATTGACACCTCACTTTGTAACCATCTGCTACATTGTTTACATAATTACAACTATTTGTTTGTAGCATGCTTTTGCATATGTAGTGTATTAGACTTTTCTAGCATAAATGCACTAATGCCCTTTGGTACTTCTTGTTCGGTACATTACTTCTTATTTTATTGATATATTGACACAAAACTTGCAGCTAATAATAAGATACTCTTGTAATTAGCTAAGTTGCAGCATTACATAACCTTTTTTTTTCATTATGAACTGATCTTAGCTCAGCAAGGCAATGTTGCAGTTCATCTTTGCTAACCATTCTTGTTTTGCAGCCAATCACCCTCGCTTTGGTATATGTTGGAACAACACTGAAAGATCTATCAGATGTGACGCATGGGTGGAGCGAGATCTCAACTACTCGATGGGTGAGTAATGATACCATTATTCTCTGCATGTTCAAGAAAGTAACGATGCATTGTTTCAGATGGCTACATTGTGCTGTGACATGTCATGCATTTGGTTTTGTGATACTAGCTCATCCGAATTTTCTGAATACAGAGTAAATAACCTTTTCATCAAGAAAGAAGAACAGATCACATTGCATTTTTCATCTATCCTGGGTTCTACATGAATATAATTCATTAAATATGTTTGTTCGCATACTCTATTTGTTGTTTACGATACATAATTTAGATGGCTGAGATCTATTGATAAAGTGTGTCCATCCACGCCTGCTGCACATCTGACTTAACAAGTTGTTTCATCATTGGACCCTGGGAAATGTATGCAGTTATCTTGTTCATTTTCACTTGCACACTTAAATGAGTAACTTCATCGTGGGATGTGTGATTTGCACTTGAGGACAAACTTTTGATGGTGACTGACTGCCCTGTTCTTAAATGTTGCAATGGTATATTAATTGGTTCATTAGGCAGTATATTTAATTTTATGGGTTTGCACTGAAAGTGGATGGAAGTCGTGGAACTGTTATGTCTTGAATTCTGTCTTAGTTTTAGCGGAGACGCATGAGGAAAACATTGAGCATCAAATATGGAGAGTAGACATGTGCTACAGGAAAGAAAACTTTTATTATTATCATGTATGAACAGAGTTAGGAAAACATCTGATCACTGCAAATCAAATATTGGCTTTTAAGTTGTTCCTCGTTTGCATTCTAAAAGTTGATTCAATTTTGTGCACAACTTCCTAGTAGCTTATGCTGACACCTATTCTTGTTTCTTTTCAGATTCTGATAATATCTGGCTTTGTATTGTCTGGTAAGTGCCATTTTCTTCCCTGCAGATTTTGATAATATATGGCTTTTTTCCCCGTTGGTTATATCTAAAACTGACATTCAAATTTTTAATCAAAATCTTTGATGTCCTGAGTAAGCCAAGACATTTTTTTTACAGAAATCTTGGCTTTCTGTGCATCAGCATTGTGTAAATACAATCTTATTTTTGGGCCATTCTCCTTGTCACTGGTCCTGAACTATAGATAGTTCCAGAATTTATCTTTGATCTTAACTCGCATAAACCATGGGTCCTAGGAGATTCAAAACATACTCACTATTGATTTCCAAATCTTCATATAATTAAGTAAGGAACAGCACCGCATGCTGATTGCCGAGACTAGGGATTCCCTATATGGCCTGATTATGGATGGATGACTGATGAGATGTCATGTCGATATAGCTTCAGGCCTTGAGGAGCAGAAAAAATTGATATTTTAACTGACTTCAATTGCAATTCTAGAAGGTCTTTGGGACTAGGCAGAATGAATCCGCACTCTTACAAATCCAGTCTTATTAATAGATGCTCCTTAAATAGCTAGATAGCCAACATAGCTGCTTTCAACTCTAGGCCTTCAGTTCAGCAGCTTAGTGGATTTTATCTCGGGCTTTGCAACATTATGTGTCCAATCCCTTTTGTTTGAAGCATTTTTGAAGAATTTCTATTAAATTGCACGTTAATGTATTGCTCTTGTATTACTTTAAGTGCAAGGCTCTCCTTTATCATGTATGTACTGACTGTTTTCAATGTTGTCTTGCAGTTGTCTTGATTATCTGCGTCACAAAAGTTGCAAAATCATCTCTGGAGAAGGCATTGGCTGAGAATGGAGAGCTCGACGCTGGAACCTCACAGCTTCCTGTGGTAGCCTCTCCCTCGGATCTACAGCAACCTCTTGTAATCAAGATTGACACATCAAACGAAGATCATGAGAAGTAAAAAGTGTTCGCAAATTCAGATGTACATTCTTTGGCTGTTGAATCTGTAGCACAATATATATACCCATAGCTCTTGTTTGAGGCCAATTGGGGAGGTAAAACTGTAAAAGGGTCAAAAGCAACCCCAAAAGAGAACCAGGATGCATTTGACTGATAGGCAATAGTAATACAGTATACACTCTGTTTAAATCCACGTGCTACCTGGCGTGAAAAAGCAATTGTAGTCTTTAGCGGTTCTTTGTTCCCTGGCGTGACGAACTTTAGGTGGGCCTTGTTTACTTGTCATACCTGCGCTGTCTGAGTTAACTGGTTAAACATACATCATTGACGGGATTACGCGAATTGAGAAATTTCCTGCCGAGTACGGATGCTTCGTATAATCAGGAAAGTTTGCTGACGTGCGCTCGTACTTGTGCTGCCTTTGCTTGTGTAGTTTGGTGAGTTTGGCGCACTGCGTTGCACTTGCACCGACCCGTGTACATCTTTTCTGTCGCTACTGTGTCTGATTCGTGTTGAATAGCTAATCGACGCCACATCTTGTGTCCGAACTGTGATACTAACTAGTACAGATTGTGTCAAAGCAAATCATCGCCATACTGCCAAACGGCGCCAAGAATGCAAGAAAGATCTGCCCAAAGTCAAACCGTGTGCTAAGACATGCATTACCTGTACTTGATCAACATTTTTTTTTATAAACTTAGTCAAACCTGCCTGACTTTTGCTGGGGAAGAATGCAACTGGCAGATTGGCGCGCGCGCGCGGTGGCATCCCAGTACCAGCGGCCCGGAAATCGTGAAGGCCGTCTCGTTACCTCTAAAGCCCAAGACTGCGACAACCCTTGTGAATTTGGGCTGTTGCTTTTGAGATTTTACCACATCGCTCACGCGAACATAACTCAACGTGCTGATAACCCGTCCTTCACAATTCCTCCTGCACCTCGTGGTAATCGGGGTCAGCAATTCAAACTATCAAAGCAAAAGATCTTGGATTCATAGCGTACTACATGTTGCGCTTAGCCCTTTTTTAGCCTCTTTTTCAATAACATTTAGGAGTAGTAGTATTTTTGCACGCGCGCGCCGCAGCAGCCGCTGCCAAATGCCAACGCCTTGCAGCGGTTCCACGTCGGACGGCCTGATATGCAACCGCACAATACTTTTAAGCCCACGTCGCCGTCGTCGTCTCCCCTCGGGCTCACCGGAGTGATTTTTTATGCACCAATCCGCCGCCGGTCCGTCCTTCGCCGGCCTCGTCCCTACCGCGTACTCCAAGAACGAGGGAACATAACATCCGTCCCTCAGACAGTCAGACGCAAACACAAGAACGGAAACAACAAGGGCGCAAGGAGCGATCGTCTCCGGCCTTGTCGAGCACCCTTTGTTCGCGCTGCGTGCCATGCTACCCCACTGCCGCCACCGGTGAAGGCCTGCGGCAAGGGGAGCGATGGAGATGGCGAGTGCGCGGAGGAGGGCCAATAAGGCTCAGTGCGGCGGCGGCGGCGACCAGCAGATCGCGCTGTGGGGCGCCTGCGTGCTCCTCTCCGCCCTCTCGCTGCTCGTCGCCGCCGCCTCCTCGGGGTTCGGCGCCGCGAGGCTCACCGCCCGGGAGGTCGGCGCGCTCGTCAGGGCCACCACGACCGGCGCTGCCGCCGTCGCCACCCGCGCCGTGAACGACGGCGGTGGCAGCAGGTACTGCAGCGACGATGACGACCTGGTCCGCAGCATGTCCGTCGACGGGGAGTGGGTGCGCGACGCCGTCGACGACCGCCGCCGCGGCGCGCTGTACGAGCCGGGGCAGTGCCCGTTCGTCGACGTGGGGTTCCGGTGCCGCGAGAACGGCCGGCCGGACGGCGAGTACGCCAAGTGGAGGTGGCAGCCGAGGCGCTGCACGCTGCCAAGTTTCGACGCCACGAGGCTGCTCGAGATCCTCCGGAACCGGCGGCTGGTGTTCGTCGGCGACTCGATCGGGCGGAACCAGTGGGAGTCCATGCTGTGCATGCTCGCCTCGGCCGTCGCCGCCGGCGAGGGCTCCAACTCCATATACGAGGAGAACGGGAGCCCCATCACCAAGCACAAGGGCTTCCTCTCCTTCCGGTTCCGTGACCACAACTGCACGGTGGAGCACTACCGGTCGCCGTACCTGGTCCGGCGCGGCCGCCCGCCACGCCGCTCGCCGAAGCGCGTCGGCACCACGCTCCAGCTGGGCGCCATGGATTCCAGGGCCGCCCGGTGGAAGGACGCGGACATCTTGGTGTTCAACACGGGCCACTGGTGGAACCAGGAAAGGCTGCAGCGATTGTGAGTATGCTGTCACGGTCTAAAATGCATCGCCTACAAATTGCGCATTTCGTTCCTATTTATTACAGAAACTGCTTAAAGAAACAGAAACATAGTTGAATAGAAACCTAAATTGTCCACGTAGTCACAAAAAATCTCTTCAAAGTTGTTCATCTACAGTCACTAAGATTTATGATCGACCTCAAATGCTAATTGTTATTGTTTATTTATAATAAAAAGGAAACTATTAACAACATAGTTAATGTTTTCAAAACTTAGCTAATCATAGGGTCACAGACTCCAAAAAGGCAATGACCGATTCATCATCAGTGTACATATAATCAAACCATAATTTTTCTGCATTGTTTCTTGAAGAAGTCTTTCTTTCGTGGAGCACCCTAATTAATAAAATCTTCCACGTCAAACTTTTGTACTGGACGACATTTCATACGTTGTTTCCTGTGTGTTGTAAAGAGGATGCTACTTCCAGGACGGCAAGAAGCTACAACTGAACATGAGCGTCGAGGACGCGTACCAAAGAGCGATGAACACACTGCAGAAATGGATCCAGAAGGAAGTGAACGCCGTAAAAACACTGGTCGTGTTCCGAACGTACTCACCGGCACACGTCAGGGTCACGGACGGTGGAGGAGGGTGTGCCGCGGAGACGCTGCCGGAGCTGAACACGTCGAGGATCGCGCTGCACCGGTGGCCGGGCGTACTGAACCCGACTTTTGACGAAGCACCGGAGAAGAAATTGCACGTGCTGAACGTCACCCTGATGACGGCGCAGAGGAGAGACGGCCATCCGTCGGTGTACAACAACGTGGTGCCATCGTCGTCGAGGACGACGACGACGCCGGCGGGGCAGAGGGCGGACTGCAGCCACTGGTGCCTGCCCGGCGTGCCGGACGCGTGGAACGAGCTCCTCTACGCTTTGATTGTCAGGAGGTTCTCGTGATCCTAAACTAACTTGTGGCAAATGTGGGCAATTGATCTTGTGGCCAGCGATATGGTCATGCGTCTAGGATTATTAGAGCTGAGAAAAAAAATTCAAATTTTTTTTTCCTGTACATACTGCAATGGTTTACGATTAGCCTGATCTCGGACTCTCTCGGTTACCTACCATTGGTGATTGGTTGGGCCACGGCATACCCCGTGATGCGGCCCAGTCCAAACAGCCCATGTATGGATGTGCAAAAGAAAAAAAAAACTCCCGAGTTCCAGTCGGACCGAGCCAGTGACGTCTCGCCTTCAGATCCTGTGCTGATCGCCCGACACAATGACTCGCAACATTCCTTCCACCGCCTCCGCCCCTCCGGCCAGGCAGGAGCCAGCGCCGCCGCTCCCCACCCCACCGGCGGCTGGCGATCCTAGCCCATTCTCGGCCTCTTGACCTCTTCTCCCGGCACAAATAGACCAGTAACAATTCAACGTCTGGACATACGTATGTAGTGGATTCGCTGGCAGGGCCATCTCCTGAATCAATTGCATTGTCGTTTCTATGCGTAGTTTTCTGATTCTTGCTGCTGAAATTAACGTTCTTGTTGGTGCAGGAAGCAGGCATCTTCTTGGGTTCATGTCGTTCTTTGGCCTCCCTCGGGTGCATCTTGACCAGTGTTTCACTTAGGTGGTGGGCAGGTGGCTGATCTGAATGTTTGGGAGCCTCTCTTGGTGAACTACTCTTCAAATTTTGCTGCTTAATATTATGTCAGTGAAAAATATTTGATTTTTAATGCTTAGTCAGCATTAGTAGCGCACTATGACGTTTCACGCTTTCAGCCGTTCCAGTGACAATTGAGAAATCCATGAGTTATCCACTAGGATTTTAAATCGTGCTTAGATTCTTTTACACATAATTCAGACTCAATGCAGTGAACTTTTTATAAGTATCTTTGTGCTTAATCGAACTTAATTGAGCAATTTTAAGGCATTATAAGATCTTTTCTCGAATATGGCATTATAAGGTCTTGTA
Organism: Setaria italica; assembly: GCF_000263155.2. Lineage (NCBI taxonomy): Eukaryota > Viridiplantae > Streptophyta > Magnoliopsida > Poales > Poaceae > Setaria > Setaria italica. The sequence continues at coordinate 47,117,839 of NC_028451.1, read as the reverse complement.
AGGATATTACCATGAACTTGTATACCAAATTTCTTGGCAAAACTTATAGTTGTTTTACCAAATTATCTATTAGATCTTACATATTGTACATTGGAGTACTAGCTTGGCATACCCTAAATTAAAATCCTAGATCGATTTTTTTTTATAAAGGACCAATCCTAGATCCATTTCAATTGTCCATAGGACTGGCAATGCAGATGATACTAGAGCTTGCTGACTTATCGAAGGCTACCTTTGCAAGCTAGTGAAGTTTTATGACAATCGATTAATCACAAATATAATTATAACAACAATAAGATCTTTTTCACAACGCACAAGAATAATACATCATACATGGGATCTGGGACTCACTTTCATACCACCAACTCTAAACCTAGGAAGTCAAGTATAAAATAAACAGGACTCAGCAGCAGAGAAAATAATATCCGCATCACAACTACAACTTGTATACATGATGGCTGTTCAAAGTGTCAACTTCAACGGACGGCCAGCAGCTGTTTGGCCCTCGCCATAAGAGAGGACAAAGGCTCGCGGGCTTCCATGAGCCCTACATCGCCCAGGAAGAGGCTGTAGTTCTCGGCCTCCGAGACTGTCTCTTCCACCATGGACAGTGCTTCCGCCATGTGGCGATCGATGAAGCAGTTGGTGTAGCGGGAGTCATGTTCCATCATGTTTATAGCTTGCTCGAGTATCACCCTCCTGATCCCGGGGCAATGAGGGCTGGGCTCTGTGTATGAGTTCAGCACGTCGACGAGCCGCATCACGAATCTTTGCTTGATATGACTGTCTTCTAGTTCTTTGGCCAAGTCTTCTGGGATCACTTTGCATATCTGCGAACTAAGGCCAATGAAAATCTCTAGTTCTGCCCCGTCTGCAATCAATGTTCTTTCTAACACCTGTAGTGAAAACATCATCAACCTTAGTCATGATCAATTGAACATTTTACCCTCAGTAATGAGTAATGACATATATAATCCACAAGCATGCTAGGGGCCACACTCTAATGCATTGCAAGCACACGCGTATCCAACTGAAGAAAAATGATAGATGGTTAAGTAAAAAAAAAAGATACAGAACTTAAAGAATCCAAGAGGTAAGAGCATATACATACAAGCCAACAGTAAATTGATCCACTTACGAACACTGAACCAATAGCTTGTATTAGTAGGTCTCACCTCTCGCAAGGCGTAAGATAGTTCTCTTTGGTCTGATTCTTCAAGCTCTTGCTGGGCATGCAGGCACATACTTCTCAACAAACTTGCTGCCACGCATCTGTACCTGTCAACACGGATTATACTTGTGAGTTCCTTAATGAATACATACCCTGTTTCCCTTAACATGGTCAGACAGTTGTTGACACTGTCCATTGCCAACATTGTCAACGCTTGCCCGGAGATCTTCCTTAGCAACCGATCATCATCTGCATTGGAGGGTTCCGGAGTGAGAAATGCATGCATCAACCTGGAAATGATCACTTGGATGCGTCTGATTGCTTGCCTTGCGTTCTCATGGACTGCAAGATTCCTAAGGATTCCTGCCACTAGCTTCCTTGACTCTGTGTTGCTCATGTTGTCTACGAGGATATATGCAAGATTTCTCAGTAGGAAGGGATGCTTAGATATCTTGTGCCGTAGCGTTATGCCGATTTCTCCACTGATGCTTGTAAGACTGTGCAGCAACTTCAATGATGACATCACTAGAACCCTCCATTGAGCGCAAGTATACATGGTGTCACTTCGACTGTAATTTGTGAATCCTATGATCTTTGAGATGAGGCCAGTTGCTTTGTTGATTTCCTCACAATTGTCCTGGTCACAACTAGTAAGACTGTCAAGAATTGACATACCCAGTGCAGGTAGAAGATCTTGGTCTGTCAATGGTTCCTCCTTGGGGACTGACCAAAATTTAGAAATCCGCTGCCACCATATGAGTATCAAATTGTTCTGTTCATCAATATGAACCTGCTGGAGTGAACGGTCTTGTGGCTCTAACAGACTGCTAGTGTCCAGAACTGCATCCTGTATTTCACCATGGATGACATTAGCATTCAAAATTAGATCATGTATTTCCTCTTGTTTATCATCTGTGTCCAAAAGTGGGTTTCCTCTTTTCTGTTGGTTGCCATAATCCAATAGAGCAGATACAACTTGCATAGTCCCAGGTACAGTGACAACTCGGAGGCTATTTGCAAGCTCAGTAATGACCTTTGCGGCGAATAATCTGATAGTTATGTCCCTTGGACTCGTCCAATCTAGCATATTGATTAATCTAGCGATTGTGTTTGTAGAAGTGGTGAGTTTTGAAAGGAGGTGTGTTCTGGTCAGATCTCTTTGAAGAAGGCTGTGCAGGATGCGAATCCCATAGAACTGATTCTTGGATGAGTCCGAATTTAGGGAATCCATGGCAAAGGTGATGAGGCTGATCTTCTTTGGAGCAACCACTCCGCCTTCCATGTATTTTTCAAAGGCATATGCATAGTACAGTTTGACACATTCCACACCCCACTTACCTGCATATCCACCTTGGCGAGCAAGGGATCTCTGAGGGATGAATGAAAAGATATCGAGCATGCAGGCTGCAATGTAGAGTGCCCCTTGGCCGAGCACCATCCCATAGAAGATATTTAGAGATGGGACAAGGTTTGTCTTGTCCCCTGGGTTTCTCTTATCAAGATGGCCATCATCACCATAGTAAGAATGTGATCCAAGACGCAATGATGCGAGCACGATACGTATGATTGCTGCTGGAACCTGTAAGTTGCCAAATGTCACAACTACTAAAGTGTATACTTCGTATGGGATCATCACCGATCGATAGACTGGATCATCATGCATGAATGCCAACATCACCAGCACAGAAAACATGCAGGAATTCAGAATCAGTCGACGCCAAAATACTTGTTTGCTGCCCAGAGCATGTTCTGTCAACTTGGTGATTCTTGGGTAACGTAGCCTGCTGATTGTAAGCACAAGCACTGCAAGAAACAGTAGAAGGAAAACTATCCATTTGGCCATTGTGTTTCTGAGAGTATATCCAACCACTGTGACACCCTCATAATAATATGGTATAGCCGGAGCCAGCAACATGATTGCAACCAACGGAACACATAGCGATATAGCACGGCGTAACCGTTTAGAGAGTAGTTTTAGAGCTCCCAGGGACAAAATTTGGCCTAGTGCAGCAGGTACTATTATCATGCTAAGAGCCCAAGCTTTGAATATTTCCAAATCCCTAGTCGAATGTCTCAACGTTTGATAGCCATACCCATATGTTTTCCGGATCATGAATAGGTACAGTACAGCATTAGAAAGGCATACGATGACGGTCAGCCCATTCCATCCAAGAGGCCTAACTGCACCTCTGGTGCGGAATAATAGCTGGTAGTCCAGTCTGTTGTTGCGGCTGAACATCCTGAAGTATACAGAGCGGATGAAATGAATTATTGTAAATGCGTGGCTACCGATGTTCAAGAATCTGAAAGCCAAGGGTGGTGTTGATGGATACCTTGCGGCTTCAAGGGAAACTATGGCTGTTGCATACCGGAAGTCCTTGGAGCTGAGCGCCGTCGGGTAACCGCCCAACAGGACGACGGTTGCCCAGGTGAACGCCAGCGTGCCGAGGGCGTTGCCCAACCTTTCAATCAGCGCGATGCAGCGGACGAAGCAGTTGAGCTGCTTCTCCGGTGTGGGCGCGGCGGTCTTGCCTTGGCCGGCGCCATGAGCAGGCATCTGGACGCAGTGCTCCGTGGTGCGGCTCTGCGCCATCCCTTGGACTCGCGTGCCAGCATTCCCATAGCCTAGGGAATTGAACAAGTGCCTCCAGCGAGTCAACTTGATAAACTTGATGCCGCACGTTTTCCTTCCTGAAACTGATCCGATTATAGACTCTTCTAAAATAACTTATATAAGGTGAACTTGAAACGAAAAGGATTGCAATGGCTTCGTGGAGCTTCATCAGCTCTAGGTCAATTCTAAACTGCAAAATTTAATTAATGATGATTGATTATCACACAAGTCAAAGCTTATCTTCGTCGGTATGTCATTGATGTGTTTTGTTTTGGCTGGCCGGTGGAATGTACCGCAAAAACTTATTAAGTGAGATGGAGACAGGAGTTGCAAGAGTGAAAAGCTTACACGTTGTCCATGATCTCCCTTTCTTTGGGAGGCGACTGAGCAAGTCTTCTTCCGATTGAATTGGTGTCGAAATGTTAAATCATGCAATCAGACCATAGAGAAGGGTGCACCGGGACCTAGTGATGCGGATGGGGATGAGATCCTGCTTCCTGGCTATGCTGGGAAGAATTCCATTCGACTTGCAGTCGCAAAGTTGGCCATGATGGCAAGTCTGTGCTTGCCTTCTCAGTCAGAAGTGTTGCGGCCATGTATTTTCTATACAAAATGTGGTTTCCTTTTTGGCTTTTGAAAATATAGATAGATAGTACCTCTTCGCCCAAGTCCTGATACACCTGTGGTCGTGTGTTTTTGAGGATCTTAACACCGCTCCAGTTACCAAAAATTATCCGGGCACGGGATGAGAAACCATTCCTGAGACTGAGAAGCTTGACCACCATGTCTCGCTCATCCTTGTTCTTTGGAAACAAACACTCTGTAGATGAGCGAGGTGGGAAAATACCCATCGTCTCGCAGTCCTGGCAAGGGTCATCACATTTCAGAAGAATGGTGTCATGGCAAGGGTCATGCACAACAGCTTTAACAAATTCTATCAATTGTGATTTCGGGCATCTTCCATGAGAGATCGTCCTCTCCCAAAAACCTTGCCTTGAATGATGAATCACTGATCTGGCATGAATGCCCCCAAATCTAATAAGAGCAAACAAGTCATGTTTCTTGAAACAGTGTGAGATCAGAAGCTTGCGTTGCAGAGAGAACAGATCAGACTAAAACTTACGATCAATATCAAACATCTCAAGGACTGGTGCAGCTTCTACGAGGACTCTCATCCATAGTAGGTTGAATTCGACAAAAATTCCATGTACTTAATCAAAAGCCAACATCGTAAAGGGCCGGCCGAGCATAATTTAATTGGTATGAGGTGTTTTATGTAGGCGCGTGTATAATACCGCACATGTATACGATGTGTACGGTCATTTGAGTTTGAACACATACCTCGCTTAATAAAAATTTAAGGAAATCTCCTCCGTTCCAAATTTTAGGTCGTTTTGATTTTTCTAGATTATACGTCTAGATATAGTATATGTCTAGATGCATAATAATATGGTTGGTTTGTTGAGCTAGAAATTTTATGTGTTTTGACAAAAAATATATAAAATCTACTACTGAGATTATATACTTAGCATCTTCTTTCATAACATACTGGGCAGGTCTCCAAAAGCAGGAAGCTAAGATGGATTTGGAGATGGGAGCAGAAGCAATGAAGGAGGCTGCAGGGCATTTTCATCCACAGGCAGAGAGGACGGAGGAAACAGTGAAGGACCAGGCACCCTCGAATGGTAGAAGCGTCGTCGGTAGTCTGGTCGCAGGCGATGAAGGCAAAATTTGGGATCTGTTTGCTGTCTAGCAGCTCATAATAGAGGTTGATGTCTACTGTTTGAAACTCTAGTCTCGTGTGGTCTGTTCTTCAGCTAGAAGGGCCCTGTGTGTCGTTCAGCTGGAGCTCGCTTTTGTACTTTTCAGTAGCTTCACTCTGGTTGTGTAACCTGAACCTGGAACTTGTAATTATAATTTTGTTGCTTCCGGTAATGAAATTCGAGCAAGATCTTTAGTGGAAAAATCTATTTAAACTATACAATTTGCAATTTGGAACGGGGAGTATGAGATTTTGCAAAAAAAAGAAAAAACTCATTAAATTTTTAGAAATTCATAACTAGTAAAGAAATAAAATGAAGAGAATAAGAGTGCGTTTGGCAGAGCTCCCGGAGTTGATTCTCTGCTGAATCCAGCAGGAGCTCTGCCAAACAGTTACAGTTTTCCAGAGGGGATTGATTCTCCGCTGATTTTGTGAAGTGATTCTTTAAAATGAACTAAGAGGCTAAGAGCTGAAAAAAGTAACTTCTCCTGATTCTATAAAGTTATTCTAGTTTATACTAAAAAATCATATAATCACTTCTAGAATTAGCTCCCACGGCAAACTGACTGTTGGGTGTCCACCGGTTCCCGAGGTTCCCCCACCTTCCCTTGCACCGTTCCTTTCTCTCTCATCTCTCTCCTCTCGGTCTCCCTTTCCTAGCGGGGACGATTGGACGAGCGGCGGCGCGATTCGACACGTCTCCCTCGCCGGGCCCTTTGCCGGCGACGAGCACCCACCAGGTAATGCCGTCCCCTTCTCTTCCCTTCCTGCTGTGCGAAACAGAGCGCCCCAAACCCTAATGTAAGCTATTTGCATTCAATCATATCTGATCCCGTTGCAATATATACCTACTAACTTCGATTTTGCTTGCAAAAATTATCGGGTGCACATGTGTAGACCCATGTCCTAATTCTGGGTCCGCCCGTGAGTACAACTAGTACAATTTAAACTCGAAATGATAACATACTCATGCTGCTGAAATTTTCCAGATTAATTTGTTTGGTTGTTTTCTTTCTAGATACAAGTGTCTCGTGTATTGCACTTAGAGGGTTTAATTACTACCCTAGAATGTGATTCTTTGTACTCCAGCTATTGTTGCAGAGGGCATGTTGGTAGAAATGGTTTGGTGGGATGTTAGAAAATCCTTTGCTGGTAGTTGGGGCCCTGGGCATGAGGGAAACCACCCCTTATCCCATCCTTCCCTGCTGCGGCCGCATACTTTGTTATGCACTACTGCAATATATGTGATTAAAATTCTGCAGCACTCACTATGTTTCTGATTGAAATGTGCGAACTGTAAAATAAAACCTTGCCTACTTATAACTCCATCCCAGAGAATTTAATCATCGATGCCTTTCTTTATATTGAACTCATTTTTCATGAGAACTTCTCAAGGGCACAGTGCAAGGTGGGCTGGGAGGCAAAAAAACAATTATGCTAATAATTTGCATGCTTGTTCAGATTCTATTGTGTCCAGGTTCCATTATTGTTTTGATTCCAGTAGTTAGTTTCTGTAAGCTGTTATTAATAGTTAGGAGAAGGCCTTTATATAACCATAACTCCATAAGGAGGATAATTGTATTAGACAATAACGCTACGAAGTATGAAGGTGTAGAAAGCCTTCCCTTCCTCTGGCATCAAATGTTTGTCTTTGATGATATGGAATGAGCCTCAAAACAGCTGCACAAGGGCAAGCATCCTCCAATGTCCAACCTTTGGCTATTAACTACAGTCCATAACCGAAATCATGCTCCATAACTATGTCTTGACAATTCAAATTTTAGTTAACGTTGTCTCTAACAGAGTTTTGTTTTATATTCTTTTAATCTATTACTTGTGTGATGATACTGCATGCACAGTTGCATGTATTCTGTGAAAGAACGGGTCACTCTAATTTTACCCTGAAATGCGCTAACAAGCATGTCCTTTGTTTCAGCTGAAAGTTACCAAGCCACTAAAGTTAGATGTCTTGTATCTTTTGGCAGGTACTCAGCCATGGTTTTTCTTGAGGTAGAGATGTCATGGAATGTGTTGATATCCCCTAGCCAGCTGGACCGCAAGGGCCTCCTGCTCCGCAAGGCTATCATTGTGCGTCTTCTGGAGGATGTTACCAACAAGAGGGCTTCCAAGGAGCATGGCTACTACGTTGCCGTCAATCAGCTGAAGGCAATATCTGAAGGGAAAGTGCGCGAGCTTACTGGAGACGTTCTGTTCCCAGTCACATTCACCTGCATCACACAGAAGCCTCTGAAGGGCGAGATCTTGGTTGGATATGTGGATAGGATCCTCAAGCACGGCGTGTTTCTCAAATCTGGACCTGTTGAGAGCATCTTCATGGCTGAGAAGTCGATGAGCGATTACAAGTACATCGGAGGGGAGAACCCTATGTTCATGAATGACCACTCAAAGCTGGAGAAGGACACCGCCGTGCGTTTCAAGGTCATGGGATTCCGCTGGATGGAAGCTGACCGCCAGTTTCAGCTCCTTGCTACGATCGCTGGTGACTTTCTTGGGCCACTGTGAACTGCTTCCACAGGCTAAATGTGGTTCTGATGTACATTGCTTGTTAGACGGTGGATGGATGTGTGGATCTGATGTGTTAGAGTTAACTTTGTAGTCAATAGTCTGATCTGTAGTGCCGAGACATGGCCAATTGTCCTGTGACATTAATGCTTGAAGCTTGATGCTGATGCCAGTGCCATTGGGCCCCGTGATTTACATGCCTGTACTGTGATGAACCTGTGTTGACCATGGCTGTTCAAGTTTTTATGCTTGCTTGCAAGTATATTTTACATGGTGTTCCCTGATCTGGAGAACTGTTGAATTTGCATTTATATTGCTTCTTGATTTGCTTGGCCATAGTGTTGATATTGAGGAGGTCCAAGGTTTCAGCGTCGGGCTTTGCCCCATATTTCGCTTTTTTCAAGGGTCAACCGAGGTTTTGCGCCCACCTGAATTTGTATTCAGAGCTTTTGGGAGGAAAACAAAGACGGAGGTGGAGTTTGAACACGACGTCTAATTACATGTCAGGCATCTACACCAGGTATCTGCCACATATTTCTTGGCGATAAGAGGACCAAAGAACTCCGAGAGGGGAGTTAACGCTACCACAATTAACAAACCAAAGCAATGAGGATATTGAGCAGCCAGCCGACACGAGTAAAATGATGTTTGAAAGAGCCATCTGCGTGCATCGACTTGAATAGATGCGAGACTATATCATTACCAATCAGAGCCTTGTAAGCTTGCTTGCAAGTGAAACAGTTCTGTTTCTATAACCAAATTCCTCGGTCAAGACGTCTTCACTAACTTCCACACCCCCTTGTCCATAGAACTAAGCATGTGTAGAATGATTGCTGGGTCTATGGTTAAGAATCTGAATGAAGAGGATGACATTAAGTATAAAAATGTTTGTAGAGGCATGATGCATCTAATTGCGTAACATAATCTATCTACTTGTGGACTCGCTATTCGATCACAAAAACTCTACATAACAAAAAGATGTGAATTTTTCTCGTCTGGGGTCGCAGTTAACAAACTGATCGATACACCAGGCATTCGAATTCGAACAGGGAAAGCTGAAGCCAGCGTGCCATCTCAAAAGTGCTATGGTTGGAATACCACTCTGGGCATTCAAACATGGATAATTGGAGCCAATGTATTATCTAAAAAATGCTATGGTTACAAGACCATTCTTAATCTTCATCCGGTAAGGTGGAGATTGGGTCCCTATCCACCCTGTGCTTCATTCGCTTGAGCTTCGGCAATGCCATTATCCAGGAAGGAACTTCACATCCTGAAGATACCAGCACGTTCGCGATATTCCTCAAGAATGGCTTGTCCTCCTCTGTGAAGAACGTGATGGCCTCCCCAGATCTACCGGCTCTTCCGCATCGTCCTACACAGAGGAAAATTGATATGTATATAAGGTCTTTCAGTATCAAGGCGCCTCCACCAGATGCACATATGCAAACAGCCTATGGTATCCAAAACTAATGTGACTGCAGACAAATTAAATGATCACTGGGCACATTTATACCAGATCAGAATTCAATTAAAAAGGAACCTAACAGGCAAGATGATGAGGTATATTCGACAGGGAACTAATCTAAAAATCTATACCATAAATTCATAATCTCTAATCTATATGGATGCAATCAAATGTACAGAGTCTTACCTATCCTGTGAATATAGGCAGCAGCTGACTCCGGAAAATCGTAGTTTATCACACAGTTTACACCTTTGAAATCCATTCCCCGAGCAATGACTTCTGTTGCTATCAGTACCCAGGTCTTTCCAGCTCTCAAGTTGTCAACAGCATCCTGACGCTGCAGTAAAGGAAATATTAATTGACAGCATGTAAGCCTTGACGTAGACAACAGTATTACAGCTATAAACAAAATAGTGCCAACATTTATGAAATAGTAGTAACAATACTATGCAAAGCAATACCTGCTCCTCACTGAGGTCTGCATGAATTACATCAGCCCTAACGTCATCAAATGCCAGTTCTTTGTAAAGCTCTTTTGCTCTGTCTTTGCTTTGGACAAAGATCAATACTGGTGGATTGAGAGACTACAATTTAATAAACGGTTGATCAGCAATAAGTAACAAACTCAAATGAACATAAAAATGAAAGTTTTGTATTTTGTTCAGTTGATTACTACAAGAAGCAGACTAGGTCCAAGCATGACTTTTTTATTCATACATGTGTGTAGTTAGTGCATAAATGGTACATAGAACTGTGGTGGGTCAGTTCTGCAATCCCGCAGCAATCAGTATTTTATACTTCCAATAACTGCAATCTACTTGTGAAATTCATGCAAATACAATTCCACATTCCTTAGTTTTAATTGTCCATCATTTGAAACCCTAGAAGGATGGTATCTGGAGACAACAGAGACACAACCAGATAAAAGATTATTGATATACCTCTTGAAAGCTTTGCCGAAGAGCTAGCAACTTCCCCCTCTCAGTTCCAGCGAAAATCAATTTTTGCTTAATCAGTGAGGAAGCTGAATTCCTGTTAAGTTGAACAAACAGTGATGAAAATATCAAATCAAACAAGCCTCATTTAGGTTCATATTTAGATGTAGATACTCACTTTCTTCCAACAATGACTCGAATGGCATCGTGCATTATAGTGCGTGCAAGAGCCTCAATTGAATCGGGCAATGTGGCACTGAACAAAGACCGAATTATTGAAGGATTGGAACAGGCTTCAACAACTGAATCAATCACTTCAACAAATCCAAGCTCAAAAAGTTTATCAGATTCATCCAAGACAAGGTATTCCACACTGCAAAAGGAGGTTATCTGTTATTTAGATTCTAGATTATGCTTTATAATGCTGAAAGCAACAATCAACAGTTCATCCTCAAGTAACAAGAAAACACACACGAGTTGGAAAACCAGCATAGTGGTAGCTTAATTGTACTATTTCTAAGAAATAGAACAATAACTGTTTTTTTTTTGGAATGACCGATGACATGTGTAGTACAGTGGTCACCTACAAGTTATCATTTTTAGCGTGAAATGCTGTGAACTACACAGCTACGCAAGTTTTAAGTGTTTCTATAAAAAATTAGAAAATGGAACCACAAGTTAACAGCCATGATCAAACATAAATCAAAACCACAACTTACCAGAAGTGGCCATCAATACATTGCTTATGGAACCAATTGCGGTGGAAAACAAAACAATAAAACATTCAAGATATGATCACAGACCTACTTAAATCAAGGTCTCTTTTCTTTACAGCATGGTCCAAACGAAGCGGGGTGGAAACAAGGATATCACAGTGCATATCTTTGAAATTCCCTGATTTGGAGAGATCTTTGGTCATCAATTTAATATAGTACTTCCTTCCTTTAGCCATCTTCTTGCATTCTCTCACAGTTTGTGCGGCCAATTCTCTCGTTGGGCAAAGAATCACAGCTTTAACACCACCTTTAGACCCTGGCTATTAGAACAATACTCATCAAGTGGAATATCAACCAATGTGAACAGCACAATGCAATACTATAAAGACATACCTTAATTTTCATAAGAAGTGGAAACAAGAAAGCCAGTGTCTTGCCAGAACCAGTAGGTGCACAAGCAAAGCATTCCCTCCCCTAGGCAAGGAATGCAAGTTAAATCAACTTAACGGCTAAAATAGTTTTCCAAGGCAAAAGGACTAAATCCAAATAGAGTTCAAACTCACTCACCGAAAGAAGAATGGGAATGGCCTGCCTTTGTATTGGTGTAGGTTCTTGAAACCCAAGTTTTGACAAGTTCCCAACCAGATAGGAATCACACCCATATCTAGTGCAAAAATGAAAACAACCTAACCACCTCAAACGTTTCCACTATAACCAGAAGTATGTTGTGCTTGAAAACACTAACCTTGAAATCAGTTCTTCAAAGCTCTCAAGTGGTGCTGGAACATTTTGTCCAGCAATGTGAATATCAAACCTCTTCCGAAGAACTGCAGCCCTCTGCAAAGTGGAAACCAAAACCAAACTATAAAACTCCAGCCATCCAGATGACTCAGTGGTAAGAAACTTTGGAAATTGCAATTGCAAATACAGTACATCTAAAGTCCAAGCTTTATTTGGCACTACTGTCAATTCAAGCAGGATACTGAAGGGGTCATAAGAAATTTTAGGGCATGCAAGCTTTTAACAATCAATTCTTCATGAGCTAGAATTCAGTCCAACAAAAACTGGCGACATGATTACATAAATGGGATAGGCACGGCACAATACACCAACACAAGTGCACTGCCAAAATTCAATTACCTCGATTTCCCTCTCAATCTCCTTCCGCCGCCTCACAGACACCGAATCCTCATCCTTCCCTATCACCACCTTCTCAGAACGCAGCTCGTCATTTTTACCCACCAATCCCTTGAACACATTGAACCCCTCCACAACATCTGCAGAATACAACACACGGGGCAGAATGAAATTACCAACACAATGAGTACCCAAGCGGCAACCTCCCGGAGCGAACCAACCGGAAGCGAGCCTCACCCGACGACGAGGCGGCAGCCGCTTCCGCTCGCTTCTTCTTATTATTCTTCGCCTTCGCCTTGCCGCTCTTTCGCTTCCGCTTCTTCTCCGGGGACAGCGCGGAGGGGGCGGCGGGTGAGGGAGTCGGGCCTTGATGGAACCGCGCAAAGTCGGCGGCGAAGCGCTTGCGGTTGAAGTGAGTGCCGGCGAAGAGCGCCGACGAGAGCTTCGAGGTCTCCATGGCTCGCCGTCGCCGTCGCCGCCGCGGAGAACCCACCCCTTCCTCTTCTAAAACCCTAGGCACCCCTGCTTCTCTGTGTAATTGCTGCGGGACCCACCTGCAGTGAGAGGGCAAGTAGAGTTGTCCGGGCCCCATGTCGCAGAGACGGAGCTCGCCCTTTCCATTCCACGTGGGACCAACGCTCGTGTGACTGGTTGACGGCGGAGGCGGTCATCTTGGGACCCCACAAGTCAGCGTATCTGACAGCTAGGGGCTACCTCTTCTCGATGACGTGGCGTTCGCTTCCACTTCTGGTATCCAGTTCTTTGCTTTGCCCCCGTCCATAGCGCTGCCGTATGTGAAGGGGAAGAAGAAATATTTCGGCGCGCAAATCTCCGCCTCCATTCGCGCGCTGCAATTCTCGTGCTCGATTCGCGGCGATGATGATTCCGTGGGGCGGAGTGGGGTGCTGCCTCAGCGCCGCGGCGCTGTATCTCCTTGGGAGGAGCAGCGGAAGGTGCCGATCCCTCGTGTCTTATTTTCTTCCCTTTTTCGGTGCGCTTTCTGTAAGATCTATGTGATGTATTGATTGTTTGGTGCTCAGAGATGCGGAGGTGCTGCGGTCGGTCGCGAGGGCTGGCAGCATGAAGGATTTAGGTCAGTAAGTGACGGGTTAGGGTTTGGTTACTGCATTTGTGGTTGATGTATTCAGCCTTTGGGAAGGTTCATTGTTTGATTTAGTCTGATTCTTTATTTTTTTGTTTTTACTACGAAAGGATAGTAAGTAAAACCGAGTGTGTATATGTTTAAAAGAAAGGATCAACCGAAGCTTATATTTGCACAGTATGATTATATTTGTTGAGATTAGTTTATATTAGTACTCCTGATAATTAGGTTACCAGGGTTTTGTTATATGGTTTTGACTGCTGGTAGAATTGTATCAGGTTTACAGTTTTATACTGAGCTGACTTGATTGTGATTGTATGATTTGCACAATTGTCAACTGTTGATTTTGATATGCTTGCTCAGTTGTTTCTTCAGTCATTTCACTCTCTTTTTCGATATGGATGTTGATTTTGATTGGTTAAATTTATAAAAAGGAACTTTAGATTAGGTGTTATTTTGAGAACTTAGCAGCCATTTTGATTATTTAACTATATAAATGATGTTATTTTCTGACATGTCTACACCGTCTTGAACAGCTGCTATCTTGGACACTGCAAGTAAAGTCCTACCACTTGTAGTGGCCGTTTCTGGAAGAGTTGGTTCAGACACGCCACTTATATGCCAACAAAGTGGCATGAGAGGTGTAATCGTTGAGGAAACGGTAACCACTGATTTCATTCTCTCTCTTTTTTTGGTGATGAGTAGATGGGCTGCAATAAATATGCTATTTCTGCTTAAACTTTATATTTTGTAGGCAGAGCAACACTTCCTGAAGCACAACGATGCTGGATCCTGGATTCAAGATTCTGCAGTGATGCTTTCTGTTAGCAAAGAGGTTCCATGGTATCTGGTAATTGACTGCTGTAGCTTTTTCCCCCCTTTTTCAAATATGACTATTTAGCCTGGGACTGAATTAGCATATTATGCCCGAAATTGGGTTTATCAATAAGCTAGTTTATGCGAACTTGGGTTTATAGTGTGAGCCAACTAAGCTAATGGTCTCTGTTTGGATTACCTTAAGCTTTTCTTGTGAGCCTATTGTTGTAGCTTGATGTGTGGATAAAAGTCAGCTTTTAAGCTCCAAAGCCCAGCCTTGCTGGCCCTGGCTCTTGTTGGAGGCCAGACTCAAGCCCAAAATTAACCCCTATTTTAGGCATTGTTGATATCATACATAAGCCTCTTGTCCAAAATAAATGATAATTCTGAGCCTAAGATATGCCAAATGGGTATTTAAACATAAATTATTACAGCTCAGGATGAAAATGGCCATTCCATATATACTATATGCATCCTTCAGGCAAAAAAAATGATGTCATTTTTTAATAACTTATCCACAATTTGCGAGTGGGATGCTTCTCTAACCTTTAAATATCACTAGGATGATGGAACTGGACGTGTCTATGTGGTCGGTGCTCGTGCTGCAGCTGGTTTAATTTTAACTGTTGCCAGTGAGGTTTTTGAGGAGTCAGGGCGGACACTTGTACGTGGAACTCTAGATTATTTACAAGGATTGAAGGTTTGTCTAATCGCATCTTCAACAATGACAATGCTTAAAGATACATGACTGATGATTAAGCAATAATCCTATAGATGCTTGGAGTAAAGCGAACTGAAAGGGTTCTTCCAACTGGAACCTCGTTGACGGTTGTTGGTGAGGTAGTATTTGCATCACTAATTGGTCTGTGTTGTGTTGCATTAATTCTTGTTGGCATGTCTAATGTATTTTTTTTATCTCTTCCTTTTGTTCTTTGTTCTTATTTGTATGAACAGGCCATTAAAGATGATGTTGGAACTATTCGAATTCAGAGACCGCACAAAGGACCATTTTATGTATCACCAAAAAGCATTGATCAACTTATCTTGAATCTTGGAAAATGGGCCAAGTAGGAAAATTCATTAGAGCACTCTTTGTCTTAGTTCGGGTGTCGTGATGCTAATAGCGTGTTTGTTACAGGTTATACCGGCTTGCTTCCATGGGCTTTGCAACATTTAGTGTTTTTCTCCTTGCAAAGCGTGCAATTCAGCATTTTCTGGAAAGGAAGCGCCGGCACGAACTGCAGAAAAGGTGCCTAACTCCTAACATCAGTTCCTTTTAGGACATTCAGATGAACAGATTGTTAAAAAAAAGTAGCGGCGTTCTTTATTGTTCAGATTCTTTTAAGAGGTTTGTCTTTCTTTCATTTAAGAAAAAGTACTAAAGAGTACAGAGTGAATACATTGTATCTTCTTAACCCTGTAACTAGTGTCATGCTTGGTTAAAATGCAATCAAAACCTAAAACTAAAGTGCTAAGATATTCTGTTTGCATAGTAGTGTTACCACAAGCCAACACTCATGCACGTGATTGCATACTAAGGTTTTATTGGGCACAGAAGATTCTGATACTATTTTATTCGTATAGGGTTCTTAATGCAGCAGCACAAAGGCAAGCTAGAGAAGCTGAAGGTGATTTTGTATTTCTGTTCTAGATTGGTTGTGCTATATTATTAGTAATGGGCATGTTTAATTATTATCTTGTATTTTTTTTTGGTTCAGGGGGCAAAGGTACATCAAACACAGAGCCTAACAGTAAAAAAGATCAATTGGTGCTGGATATATGTGTTATATGCCTTGAGCAAGAGTACAATGCTGTTTTTGTGCCGTAAGTATCCTACGTCTTCCAGAGCTTCTATGTTGAGAATGAAACAACCTGATTGTCTCTTTTTCCTTTTTCTTTTTCCACAATCCCAAATATACTAGGCAGCATTATGGTCTTCCTGATTCATGTTGACTAGCTTCTCAAATTTCTCTCCTATAACAGCTTGCCTCATAACTTGACAACCACTTGAAAGTTGATTAATGGGTGAAACGAACTCAATAAGCATTGTTATGTGCGATGCTTCATCATTTGGGTTGGAGCCTGAGCAAAGAGTGGAACTGCAGAAATACAAGTTTTGTTCATATTTTAAGCCCTGTTCATTGCTAGTTCTGCTATCATTGTTGTCACCCCTAAAAGATTTCACTCGAAGCAACTCAGTAATTAATAAATTGTTATACAGGTGCGGCCACATGTGTTGTTGTATGGCCTGCTCTTCACATTTAACAAACTGCCCACTTTGCCGGAGAAGAATAGACCAAGCTGTCAGAACTTTCCGCCATTGACAGTAATATATGAATGTATGATGCAAAAACTGGCATGGTATCACCACGGTGAGCTGCTTCTTTTGAAACCAGTTGGTCAACCAAAGGACATGAACTGCAATACTGGGCTGAAGCTTCTTCAAGGAGTTTGCTGGCAGAACAGCGAGTGATGCAAGCTCATAGCCAATGGGTGCCCTTGCCTGTAATGTACTACAATTGTGTACAGAACGTTCTTGTGTAAATGCACATAGGCTAGCAGCGAGTTTATTGATAATATGGATGCTGGTAACATTTATCGCTGCCCAATGGGCATTTGTGCAGAGGAATAACAAAGTTGTTCGCTTTGTTGACATTAATCAAATTTTCTGGTGAATGAGAATGGAACGCTATCTGTGGTTCTTTTGTGCCCAGTTTGCTTGGCAGGATCATAAGTAGGAGAAAAGAACAAAAGATTTGTAATATGTCTTTATGTTTCTACGGCTCATTTTGTAACATGTATGTGAAAACTCCTTGTTGGCACATTATTTTTCAGTCCATATTCATGCCTGTTCCTCGCTAATTTAGAGACGTGCGATAAGACAAAATGTCGGGATCGAATGGATGGCTTAGTGCACGCCTGATGTTGCAACCATCAATTAGCAAGATCGTTACTTTTCCAAGATTGCAAAATCATTGGGCTAAACACGTGCAAAAAGGAACAGTAGGAGGTTAATATACAAATTTATGTATCAACTATTTTTTAGTAGATTAAAATTTATATACAGAACATCTTACTAAAGTCAAATCAATTTTAGCACGTCTACAATACAGTCTACTATGTTAAAAAATGGACAGCCACCAACGAGGTTTAGCCTAAGCCGTGGGTATTAGCTTTCGTGTGGGTATTAACCAACGGGTGCATGGTGTTATCACCCGGGAAGCCCAAGTCCTAATCCTAATCCAAATCCATACCCCAATCCCTGAAACGAAGGCTGAGCCGCTGAGGACCTGAGGTGAGGTCCGCTCCAACGGGAATTGCAATTTCGGTCCAGCCGAGCTCCCGCTGAAACCCTAATCCGGTAATCCCCTCCATCACAGGATTCCCATTCCCAATCCTGCCACCCAACGCTTGCCGCCGACGTCCTCCGGCCTTGGTCTCCGCCGCTCGTGGGGTGAGGCCCCGTGCGCTCCCTTGTGTTCCAAGATGGCGACGCCTAAATATCAGATTCAGGCAAGGTTTTTACTTTTCTTGTTTACTTTCAGGTGCTCAAGCGCCGATTTTGTCTACATCTCGACGCTCGCCGTGTTAGCCAACTGCAGTTGCCGGGCGAAATTTGGTCTTCGCAGGTCTGCTTTATTGCTCTCTCCAATTCGTAATGCCATATGCTTTGTATTAGGTTATCTACTCTGGTATCTTCTGTCAGCATAGATAGTATTTTGTAGCGAGGCACAGGTCTGAAGCGATTCAGTAATGCCATGTACTAATCCGATTGTGCTACGAAGTACTATGCACACCTACTGAATTGTGTTTATTTGTTTTTCTTTTTATTTCCAGGGATGAATTATACTCCAAGCCCCAGAATCGTTCGCGGCAGAGGTAGAAATAAAAGGAAGTGGACAGCAGAAGAAGATGAAGAGCTTGTCAAAGCCTTGTGCGAGGTATCTGCTGATCCTAGATATAAGGTTGAAGGAGGGGGCTTCAAGAACTGTTACTCTCAAGGCATACAGAGCATTCTTGCACAAAAGCTACCTGGCCGTGGTATTAAAGCCAGCCCTCATGTTGATTCTCGGTTGAAAGTGTTGAAGCGGAAGTATTATTCAATCAAGGATATGTTAGCATCGCCAGGCTTCTCTTGGGATGACGCAAGAAAGATGATCCAATGTGAAAAACAACGATATGATGAATATTGCAGAGTACATTATTCTGAGTATTTTGGCACTCGTATATTTTTCATCATAATATGTTTCTGTTTTGACTTATTTGTTTGATGCAGGATCATCCTAGAGCCAAGGGTATGTATGGCATCCCATTTGTATATTTTGATACATTTGATGCAATATATGGCAAGGACAGATACATCGGAGAAGGGTTGGAAGGGTCTGAAGAAGCAATTGCTAACATGGAGAATGGTGAAAATGCAAATGAAGTTGGAGATGACGAAGTGGAGGAGGATGCGATGTCCACAGGAGTATCTGGTCGCTCCTTGGCTGCAACACTAAGCTCTAAGAGTCAGAAGAAATACAAGCATGATGGAAAAGGGAATAGGACTGAATCAAATTGCCCGTCCCTGGACAAGTTCAAGGATCTACATGGTCAGTTTCAAACTGCCATTCAGCATGTAAGTACGATGGCAGCAGCAATGGAGCTGTTCAAGGATGTACATGATCACTTTCAAAGTGTCGTTCAGCATGCTGGTGCAATGGCCACAGGAATGGAGCAGTTCAAGGATGCCCATGATCGCTTTCAGAGTGTTGTTCAGCATGTCAGCACCACAACAGCAGCAATGGAACAGTTCAAGGATGCTCTTGATCATTTCCAGACTATTACTCAGAATGGCAGGGTGATTGCAGAGGTGGAGTATGGTACTGATATGCAAGAGAAGTCATTGTGTGAAGAGCCCCAAAGGAAGGCCAAAGTAACAGCCATTTCTGAAGTAGAAAAGCTTGGCTTAACTGGAATTGAAGTGGTAACCGCCGCAA
This sequence comes from Setaria italica, assembly GCF_000263155.2. Taxonomy (NCBI): domain Eukaryota; kingdom Viridiplantae; phylum Streptophyta; class Magnoliopsida; order Poales; family Poaceae; genus Setaria; species Setaria italica. The sequence continues at coordinate 47,098,613 of NC_028451.1, read as the reverse complement.
GCATTTTCGCAAAGGAACCAAACCAAATGGACATGTTTTTAGCACTGCCAGAAATCTATAAGAAGGATTACATACTCCAGATGCTCAGTGGTATGCCATGCGGTTCTCAGATCCTATATACAATCCATCTCACTTAGTTTGAACTTTATGGCTGTAAAGGTTCATTTAGCATAGTTGCTTTTAAGTCTACTAGTCTAGCATTGGCATTTGCTGCAGGTTTCAACTTTCTGCATGTAAGCTGTCAGGTTGCTTCTCCTAGGATTGGAACATGTGCAAACTGTACAGTTTTGGAGCATTAACGGATGGTCCTATCTGCGTATGTCATCTTTAGCTGACTGTGTAGTCAAGAACCTGATCGCCCTGCCACACGTTTAGTTTGCTGTAGTTATAAGTAGTTGGTTGCTGCTTGCTTCTGCCATGTAAACTGTCAAGTTATGTGCGCGTGAGAATAGATAATTATTCACTTGTCGATAGTTTTATGAGCACCTATGTGATGCATTCAAGGATAATTATAACCATTGCTGACATTTCTGGTTTGTTAGTTCGCATTATAACTTTGTAAGGCTATTCCTATGTGCAAGAACATTGTATTTAATTATGTATTTGTTTATGCTTATCCTTTTATGGTAAAATGCAAACTAGTATTGTTTTCCGGTCTTTATATGCTTGTTGAGAAGTGGTTGCAAATTTGCAATGCTTTATCTCCGTTTGAAAGCCAAACCATTTATCCTTCAGTAGAAGTATTTCGGGCAGTTGGTTGTTGCGGCCTAGATGGGAAAAAAAATGAGCTGAACTTTCTTTTGATGTCAAATGAAGCTAACTTGTATTGCATTTCCTTTTGTTTCAGGCGGACAATCTATCCAATATTCAGTTGGTTAATCCGTATTCTTGAGAACAAGTTGGCTAGAGCCTAGAGATCTGTAAACAGTTATCATGTGGCATTCGTCTAGTGCCCTGCCCATGTGCTTTCAATTACTGATGTGGGTGTTAGCATGTGTCAAGACTATTATCAGTTATCACTCTTAGCGAGGTGGTCCTTTCCATGTGTTACCAATTTCTGATGTCTGTTAAGCGTGTCAATATCATAGCTTCTTAGTGATGGAAGAATTATTTGTAACTTTATTAAAAAAAATACCTGTAACTTTTTTGCCAAAAAACGTTACTTGTAACTTCATCTAAACCCTTTCCTCCAACGAACCATTTACCTTCCCTATCCCCGTCCATTGCCGATCCAAGCATTCCTATATACTACTGTCATTTCCATTCCAAATCCTAAAACCAAAAGTTGCAAGAATTCATGACTGGTTCTGGTTAGGTAAAGAGTTTATCCAGGATATAACAAAGTAGTTACTCTGGAATTTACTTCTTCAAATTAATATACACTCTCCAGCTGAGTTTATTTGTGGCTTCTGTCACCAGTAAATATTGACCGAAAGATACCTCTCCAGAGCTGCTGGAACTGAAAGATGACGCTTCTGACAACCTGATAACAAGTCTAGCGATGTTTTTATCCTTGGAAAAACATTACAGGCTGAACGAAACAGGTGTGATCTTTTTCATATGTGAAAATTTAAGCCGTATTAGATAGCAGTTAACCATATTTTTCTGCTATGCCGTTTCCATTCACAGGCACGAACTCAATCAGATAATAATTATCAACAGCTCTCCCAATCAAGCAAAATAACGCAGAGATGCAAGATTAGATAAACAAATCTCTTGCGTGCAGGCTACAACCAGGTTTTGTGCATGAGATGGAGCAGCTGAGCTGCCGTTAAATCCAACATGAAAATAAACATAACATGATTCCACCTCAAAAAATATGCGAAGCCATCTCCAATTGAAAGGAAACACAAAGGAGGAAATGAATGGGTGCGATTAACCAAGACAGCGACAACGCTGCTCTTCAAGTTGCTGGCATTAGATATCCACAGATACAAACAGAAAATGAAGCAGAAATGTAGTCGAATCGTTCTTTGGCAGTATTATTTTGCAATCAAAGAAGACTTCATAGCCTGGATGGTATTACTTCCATGCCCAAGTACAAAGACACTAGTTACCACACAGAAGTTCACTCCTTTTTCCCAATCCCGTGAGACATGTTGTAAACTCCACGACCCTGTTTAGGAGACAGAGTAACAAATCATCAGGTCAGCTGGGGCAAGAAAAAAATAAGAAGAAAACAAGTAACAATGTCCTAAGTTGAAAGCTGAAACTTACAATCATGAACATGCTGGTGGCAGCAAGTGCAAGGGGGATGGCAACGGAGGTAACCACATCATAGCGTCCTTTCAGGTAGGTGTGCTTGGTCAAGTTCTGGAAGATTTGCTGCTGCTTGAAAAGCCTCTCCCGTGGCAGAAATGGAGCTTCTGTCATCCTGCATTTAAAGAAAAGAAACCTAGACAGCTTAATAACACAATGACAAAATAACAGCCTCTGTTGCGCTAATACTAATATTGTACAGTACATCTCATGACAGTTATAGTGTAATCACTGATTGTAACAACTGTAAGCAACAACGGAAAAAAATCAGCACAATTGGCCTTATATCCTCCTAAAATGATTTAATTCACAGAGGCTTTGTTAGTTGTTTGGCTATTCCTATTAGCACCTATCAGGACGGGAAAAAAATTATCAATTGAGAATTCAGTATAGTTTTGTCTTAAAAAAAAAACAGGAACACTTTAATCCAGGCACGTAGGAATTTCTTTGGAAACATCAAAATACAATTTGGCTGGGGGATAAACACAACATTTCCATTCTACAGTGATGGCTTATTTGTACTACAATGAAACAAATAATGCTAGTCAGCGAGTGAACACCCAATACTAACATGTAGAGAGTAAGTGGCAAAAAAAAAAATCTTATTGTGGGCAGAGTTAAAGGGAAAAGGCAACTCCTTGGCCAACATTTCATGGTTGCTCATGACCAGAACAGTGCAGTGCAACACTATACGCAAAGATTATATGAACTTTGCAACCAGACCAAGTTCCCAAGCCTGATATGTATGATTTCATGTCTAAGCAAAATCCCACAGCAACGAAACCCACACACATGCAGCAAAGTTTGAAATAATTTACAAGCATATTATGCACCTTCCATCTACCATTTTCTCAATGATAAATCTATCGAAAAACTATATTGTACATCTCTTTCGCATTCCGTAATGGAATAAACCAAAGAAACTATTGACATGGCAAGGTAGTAGAAATCCCCGACACATAGCTAACCATTGACACCGCACAACACATTTCCGGAAGGCAGAGTCTGAACCCTTCAATCCATTCGCAAAACTAGGCAAGAAAGACAACAGATCGAACCAACATCGAAGTCGGCAGCAATCATGCCAGATCGTGGGCACAGAGCCCGCTGAGATGTCATGCCATCCAATCGATAAACGCATCACAATAGAATTAAGAAAAAACACAGGTGCGCCAACGCAGATCGGATGCACCAAGCACCCCAACGACGCAGTACGGCGCCACCCCATAACAAAAATGAAGCTACGCGTCCTTCGCCCGCTCCGGATCCCGGGACCAATCAGTGGGTCGCTACGCAGGATAGGTTCAGGGACGAGGAAAGGAGGGAGAGATCGACGCGTACCTGGCGGCCGAGGGTCGCGACGCGGTGGCCGGCGGCGGAGGAGGGTGGGGGATCTGTGAGAGGCGTATGCGGGGGAGGCTGACCTGACCGAGGGGAATGGAACGAGTCGGGGAGGCCGCGGCTTTTGTTGTTTCCCTCGTGGGCTGAGTGGGTTAACCATGTTTGGGCCCTTAGCAGACTGAAAATGTTTACCATGGCCCGTGGGTCGGTCTTCATATTTTGAAAAAAAAAATTATCTAAAGAATTTCAAAACTTTTTCGCCAGTTTGACTAGCAATCCCTATTATTTACACCATCACTTACTAGCAAACTCTCAACAATTTCACGTCATGTCAAAAAAAAGGAAAGAAAAAAACCGAAAGTCCACACGTATGGGTGTAACACTACACATTTTAATGCAAAAAATATACAGCGTTATGATTTTTTTATCAAAAACGTGGATGCTCCCGTTAGTATCCAATGGTTCAAAATATTGTTCCATTAGTATCAAAATCAGAATACGAAGTCAAGACACGGTGCAAACCGCTGCAGAACTTCTTATGGCATCGTCTGATAGGAACTGCAAATCAAGATACACACAGACCAGCAGGATCAGCAAAAGGACCGTTTGCTCTGCTGAGAACTTCAGATAGCAGTCTATTGCGAGGAGCAGACATACTGGAGCTCTCAAGGCAATGTTTGTTATTTTCGCTACACAAAATGATACTAGACAATCCTTCAGAATCATATGCAATTTCTCCACAGCTTTGTAAATAATCAGTACGAAGATGTCAACATTTGTTGTTTTCACCACTCACCGAAGAAAAGGCAGTCATTATTTATGTACAGTATCTGCAGCTACTGTATAAAGCTTTACAACTTACCCATGGATCAACACAAGGGAGAGGTCGTCTTCAATATATATGCTATCACATAACTAATACTAACTACCAGGTACCAGTGAATATAAACGATGAACATAACTGGTAGTCTTTCTGAAAGAAATTGTCCAAAGCCTGCTCGAAATTCTGGCACGGACAATGTACCCACAGTATAACACACAAGTCAAATAAATACAACATATTTACAACACCCCAAAGACAACAGAGTAGATTGACGCTTAACCAATTGCCACTTGATATCATCAAACTTGAGAGTTTACAGTTTACACGTGTATTCATTGCATAAGCAGCATAATTAACCAATATTTATTGGCTGAATAACTGTATCCTCGTGAGTAATGAAAGGTAAATGTTGAAATGCAATTGGCACCTCCATACCAGCATGCATGGGTATTCAAGACTTATCATCGTCATCCTCGATATCCCAGCTCAAATCTTCGTCATCTTCAGCCACACTCAGCCTCTTTCGCAGCTCCTCCTTCAGAGCAGGGCTTGAGTCATGGGTGCTGCCCTTCTTTTCTTCATGCTCTCCAAGATCTTCGATCTCATCCCATTCAAGATCCTCTTCCTCCATTGTTCGCTGTCTAGACACTATGGAGTAATCACTATCCTTGCTTGAATCACTGGTCTCATGCTTCACCGCTTCTTTCTTGTCACCTGATTCTTCAACACTCGACTTGGAGTGCCCTTCCTTCTCTTCCTCATCCACTACAACCAAAGAGCTACCAAAAACCACTGGTTGTGGCTCATCAGCATTCTTCTGCTCCTCCTCATCCACTACTACCAAAGAGCTACCTAAAACCACTGGTTGGGGCTCATCAGCATTCTTCTGTTCCTCCAAAGCAGCCGGTTCTTCCACTGCCTCAACCTTCCGTTCTTCCACCACTCTCTCGTTTTCCTTCACTTCCACTTCATGCTTGACTTCTTCTTTGATTGGCTCTTGCCTTGCTGCTAGCTCTTTTGCATCCTCTTTCTGCTGCTCTTCCTCCTCATCCTCATCATCCACTTCCCAGCTCAAATCCTCATCTTCCTCCTGAGCGATCACACGCTGCACAAGCTTCGCCCTCGCGTCCTCCTGCTGCTTCAGCTTATGGACACGGTAGAAGTACCTCGACCAGAACACCTCGCTCTCCACGGTGCCCGGCACTAGCCTGTCCACCATGGCTTCCAGCGCGTCACTATCGTAGCACAGGGCCTCGATCTCGTCCTTCCTCTCATCCAAATTAAACCCCTTACTCCAAGCCGCGAAGTCCTCAGCATCCTCGGGATCGGCGGTGAAGGTGGTCGGATCCGCCTGGAGCGCCCGCAGCTGCGCCTCGAAGCGGCTGTACCGGACGTGGGCCCCGGAGGCGGAGCTTTGCTCCCACTCACCGCCGTCGGAGTGCGCGGAGACCGGAGCGGCCGCAGCGGCGGCGACCTGTGAGAGCGCGTCCTTGCCCTGCGCGACGATGTCCGCGAGCCCGTCGAGCGCGTGCGCGGAGGACGGCAGGTCCCGCGCGGCGCGGGCGGCGGCGTCGCGGAGCACCTCGGTCTCGCGGCGCAGGCCGGTGCTGAACTCGGCGAGGTCGCGGCGGTAGGCCTCGAGCACGGTCTCGGACTGCGAGGTGAGCGTCTTGAGGAGCCCGCCGAAGCCCCACCCGCCGCCGCCGCCAGCGGGAGCGGTGGGCGCGGGCTCGGGCTCCTGCTCCGGCGGCGGGGAGGCCGGGTCCGGATCGGGCTCGGCGAGGATGGACTTGAAGAAATCCATGGGGGTTTGGATCGGATCGGATCGGATCGGAGAGACAACGGGGAGGGAGGTCGTGGTGGGTTTGGCCGCGGAGAGCAGTCTCTCGGGAAAGGAAGGCAAGTCGCTTAGATTTCGTTCGTGGTGGAGGGCTTTGCTTCGCTTTCGCTTGCTGTGCACGGGTTGGATGATTGCCGGAGTCCGAAAACCTGGAACGGACGCATTCCTGCCGTGTGCCGTTCAGCTGAGCGGCTCGTGCAGACTGCAGAGCCTCCTGTTCTTCTTTCTTACGAATTTCTTTTTATTCACGCAAATTTCAAACTTCAAAGTTGTCACTAAGTATCTTCATCAATTTTATTGTATTTGCACGAATTAGATAAATCATTTTAAGTGACACCGCACATTAAGTATTTTTAGTTCTATGAGGTATTTATATCGATAAAATATGTTGTTTCATCAAAACATCCATGGCACATCCATGCTTTTTTTCTGGCCTTTTAACCTTTTCAACCAAGAATTGGTGAGAAAGATGTATAGGAGAGTAAAAGGACATGATGTTGCTAACAGACTAAAGAGAAAATAAAATTATCCGAGCTAACCAAATTCCATCAAATTCTCCTTTTAGGCAAGATTAACAGAACATTTTTTTCGTATTATATTATTGTAAAATACAAAAAATGAGTTGTTTCAATATTATTGTCAAGGTAGAATAGCAAATCTTACAGTTTGAAAAAAAATTCGCAAATCTTAAAAATATATGCTTATATGTAAATTGCAAATAAAATTATAATTATATGAATTTGCAAAGATGAATGAAGGGTCTAGACTCCAGTTATGTTAAAGTTTCATCTCACGTCGAGACCATCACAAACAAGTGGTTTTGGTCTGTTCATTTCCTCCCCCCTCCCCTAAAACCCTCCCCGTCGAGCCCCTGGCTCCGAGCTCCGTCGCCGCCGCCGAGAGGACGCCTCACCGATGGCTTTGTCTCGCTTCGGGCAGTCTCTTGCCCGCCGCCTCCACCGCCCTCTCTACCTCCCGCCGCCGCCGCTGCCGCCGCCCACGTAACCCATCTCTTCCTTATCGACTCGTTCTAGATCTCGATTGGTTTCTGCCACGCGGGTGCGATGATTCTTACACCCACCCATTTCCATTTCTGTTTCAGAGATTTTCATGCCGCCGTTGCCCGATCCTTCGCTCCGACCCACACAGCCGCATGCTTAAGAGGTGATCGGGTGATGGCTTGCTTCATTCCTTGTCCATTCCTGTTTCAGTCTTGCATGGACTTCATTTCAATCAGTCTGTCTGATGGATGATTTGGTAATTAGGTTTTGCAAGCTTGACATACAATGCCAGCAGCGTGATTGGCCACACGCTGGGGGGGCCATCGCCAGTCCACATTGTGAAGGTCTGAGTTATTGAGTGTTCTGCATTTAGGATTTTTTAGTAATTCTTACTCAATTTTGGTTACAAGTTTGTGTTTCTGCAGGTTCTGGATCTTGTTGTCCATATGGATCATACTAGACCGATGTCCACAGTAGCGGCGTCAAAGGTGCCTCTTGGTGCCAGGAAGGTGTGAGGACATTCTGATTTACTTCTGTTGTTTTCTCCACTTGGAAGAATACCATGTTAAGTGTAGTTATGTTTATTTCATCTGTGCAGGTTGGTATGAAGGTCGTCATGATGAGTCCTGGTTTTGTATATGAGCCGTACAGCCCACGGGAACGCATTCCCTTCTGGAAAAGGTTTTTTTTTTCAGTATACATTTTGACCATGTGTAATTCTCTTTAAAGAAATCAGTATATGGCACTCAAAACTCAATGCATATTCCTACTCATCTGGTTGTGTGAGAAACAACTGCTAGTGCTTGGTACATAGCTACCATTAAGCTAGTAATAGTTCACCCTGCCTGGAAAATTTGGAACTATGTTTGACAGTTTCTGCTAGTGAACAGGGGTCTTGGAACAACATTTGATTTGCTATATGCATGGGGCATGTAATGTATTGCAAATTAATGATTTTTTGGACATTAAAATGAGCTTCAAAGTTCGATCTGCAAGTTGTATTGCAATATATTTCAGAATCTATTAAAATCATAATATTTCTGCTTGGGACTAGAAAGTTTTGTGATTGTTTTGTATTAGAATTGCAGTATGATGACGTAAATATTTACTATTACAATATGTCAATCTTACAAATATAAGCTCTCCATTTCGTATGTTTGATTAAGCATTTATAAATCTGTCATCGGTTAAAATAACATAGTTTGACTCCAAGAATTGTAGGATACAGCTTATTTTTGACTGGAGGGAACATAAAAAGTAACATTTTTGACTAAACAGACTCAGGCACCTGCATTGAGCAGGGACATTCTAGACACTTCCTTTTGATGCTTTCAAATGTTCAAATTAATACGAGGGATAATAAAAAAGTATGACTAGCATTATTTTTCTGGCTATTCCTGCATTCAATACTCAATATCACTGCCTTAGTTCTGAAAAGTACAAACCTTTTGGTGTGATATGATCTTACAGCTGCAATTGTTTCTTGAAATAATTTCTGTTGTATGATAAAACAGAACTTTTTCATCATTTTAACTTTGATTTGTTCTGAATTAGATGGTTTACATTAAGTGGCTGGAGAAGGACAAAGGAGGATATCATTTTGGAGGTACTGACTCTTCTTTAGAAAATCTGCTGCTGCAAAAGCTCTTTTCCTCATTAGCTACTTTTATTCTTTCTGGTGATTAGCTTTGAATTCAATTTTTTCTTTCATCTTTGTTCAACCATTTAGTTCAGGAGTTTTAAATCCAAACACTTCATTTTCTCATCCTTGGTAGGACATTGCTCCTGTGTGCCACTGATGAAATCAACCTAGTATATACTGTGAATAATATTGCATGGTTATTCAACAGGTATAACAATGTTCCTTTACATGACATAAAAAGCCATAATATATTATCAGAAATCTATAGCTGTTTGGATGTACTGTTTTAGACTCTTAAAACTCTGGGTTATTTTGACCCGTGAAATTTGTTTACTACAGTGGTTTATGCTGCATATGACAAAGTGATGCGATTGAATTCCCTACTTTTGATCCAATTCTATCATCAATCAACTTTTCGTGATTTAGTTTTCATGTATGTAGATGTGAGGATGTCAGATATTTTATTTGATTAGTGTTTAGCTATTCTTCTTTATGCTATTTTCTTTCACCAAGTATGTGCTTAGTAGTTGGGTACCTTGACAGATGAAGAATGCATATGCCGTTTCAAGGTTGAGGAAGAAAACTGGGTATACCAAAAAGCAATTTTATGATCAAGCATTAAACATATACAAGGAGGTATATCTTATTTATCAGTTGGAAACAGCTCATATACTTTAAGCAGTTAGACTACATTGGTATGAGTTTCAGATTTCCTCTCATGTATGTTGATCTGATTCTAGGTTTTTGCAGTGTTTAAATCTGTAGAATAAGAAATAAGCCATAACTTGTGCAGGCAAGTATAGTTTCATGAATAAGTCAAGATCAATGTAACTAGATAGGTTTATTAGCTATTTAGCAAATCAACTGTCCAAATTATTGATTTAAATGCTTTATGGTTATGACTTTTTATTCGCTAGTTATAATGAAGTTATGACTTTTTATTCGCTAGTTATAATGAAGTTATGACTTTTTATTCGCTAGTTATAATGAAGTGATTGCTGGATGTCTCCTACTCTCCTCTTTTACTAAACATGTGCCGTTTTAGCCTTTTCATTTTGCTGTTAGATTGTGTCATTTTTACCGTTGCAATTTATACAGTCCCCCTGGCACCCTCCCTCAATAACTGAAATATGTATTCTAAGATATATTAGTAGCTCTTTAGCATGGAAAGTACGGAATATGATCATCAAGCAAACTATCATCACATCATTGCCATATCCCTCGTGCTCGTGCAAGAACCCAGCATAATATCTACCAAAAGCATAGTTCAATTGCACATTATAAATTATTCCATGTGGAATGCTCTGTTGACATTGTTGAATCTACTTGATTCAGGTTAACACTCTGATGGCGCATGGAGACACATCAGCGCTCCGGAAAATTCTGACAGAGAGGATGCATTCTGTAAGTTTTCAACATTTCATCAATGATCAATCCATGCTAGATAATGTACAAGGATTTTTTATTTATTGTTTCCGCTCTTTTTCTTTTCGGCTGAAGACTATAAAAAATGAACTAAAGAGAAGGCAATCCAAGTGGAATTCTGTATACTGGGAACTGGTAGAGCCTGCTGTGAGCATCAGAACTTTGAGGGCTCGCATGGTAAGCTACTTCTGTTTATATCTGTAGGATCCATAGAAAAAGCACCATATCGTGGTATGTACATCTGTATAAGATCTCAGTGTACATGCTAAATTTTTTTAACTCTAATAGTTTCTGTCTGGTAATTTTGCATTTGTTGTACTATGTTTTCCTGGTTGGACCATGCGGTTGAAGTTTCGTTTGCCTCGCAGATTGGCCTCGATAAGAAGGACCTTGATAAAGCTTTTATACAACTTACGCTTGAGTTTGTCACTAAACAGGTTTCATTCTCTCAAGACTTTTAAGTCCTTGTGTGTAAAATGCAGTTCATATACATACTGTTTGTCTGTGTTTGAACCAAGTTTGACGCTGAACATGATTCACTGATTTCTTTCTGTCTTTATCTGTATCCATCCTTTTCGAAGTTCGTAGTATAAACTTTTATTTTCACCAATGCCCTGTACTTTTAAGTCATGTCCTTATCTTTAAAATGGGCATATCTCCATAGAACAAGCATGAGAGCTGTGTAGCTTTATTTTTCCCTGTGCAATCCATTACTGTTTGATGTTGAGCTTTTTTGTTCTTGACTTTAAGATCTACTTTGAACACCTCATAGTCATTGGTACCAAATATGTTGCTTTCATGTTGCAGTTGTATGCAGTATTCAATTGTTTGCCAGTGTTAGCACATAGCTGTATGTGTCTACCTGACTCTGCAGTTTAGATTGGTCTAAGTGCCTGCAGTACCTTTTCTTTTTCGAAGCCAATTCTGACCTTCATTCTTTATGTGTGTATTGTTAAAGTAAGGCGTCCAAGTTCACATCCCTATAATAACTAATAAGCATCAAAATTATAATCTCTAGAACTTCTACATTGAGAACACAATGGCAAGAGTGAGTTTGTTTTCTTAGATACCCCCCTCTGTTTGCTATCAGAGCCAGTGGATATCTCAATTATTAAACTGTGGTAATCTGTTGATGCACATCTTTTGACCAATCTTCGTTATTTTTTCTGTAGAAATTTGAAGCCTACAATTCAAAGGGTGAGGTTGTGTCTGGAGACAAGTCAAAGGAGGTAAATTATATATGCCAGAACATTTGAAACAGTAGTCTCAAACAAGGCAGAATGAGATTAGCTGGTCTATAAACTAATCCTCAAATTGCTTACAAGTCAGTTCCCTGTTTAGGTTTTTCTCAGAATGTCTTTCTCGCTGATCTACATTGTTTTACTGGTGGATACACGTCATATATGCTAGCATTACATTAATGTCAACTTGTCAAGCAACACTTGGTCAAGTGTTGAACGTATTTGCTGTTATGCTGGTTCTATGTCCCTATGTCAGTTGTGATGGATATGACTAGAACCTAACTTTTTTCCACCTGCTGGTCTGTCATCCTCAGCTGGCAGTTGCCTTCCCAGCAGTAAGACATAGTTAGTTGCAGGAAGCCATAGCTTAGAAAGGAGCTGAACAAAAATTATCATTTTAGCCAAATACCGGCTAAGAATTGGTTGATACTTTTTTAGGTGAATTTCTTGTATGTAACTGTTCAGATATAACTATTCAATACCAGATTGGCCTGCCATCAGAATGATTGTCTGCGCAATTATGATTCAACAGTATGGTGGACAATCAGTTTTATTTTTTTAGATAGCTGGTTACCATGATCAGTTCTATCCAACTGGTTACCATCGCTTATCAGGAAGTCAAATTTCGAGGGGCTTTAGTTGAACCCTCTACAATACAGAGAAGAAAAGGAATGCCAACCACTACCCATTGAGAACTGCTCCCATATAGAGATTACTCGTAACTGTGCACATACAATTCATGGTTTAACTAAGTGATGTTACAGTGATTAGGGGCCATAATAGATGTAATACGGCTATTGACTGTAGAATGTAAGCCAGGACACGATCAATCTGAGCCATTAGATGAAGTTAATAGAATGGATAGGATAGTCAGGTTGGTTGATGTAGGTGAAGCATGGTTGTTTTCTATATTAGTCTGGATAAATTTTCTATACAATTCAAAGTTATTTTAGGCTTTTGTTTTCCTGCCCGTTAATTAAATGCTACAAGCTTACAGGGTTAAACATTCTCATGGTGTATTCTGATATTTGCATCTATTCTATAGGTACTTGTGAAAGACATATGGGTGTTTGAGAGATCCCTTTTTCACCCTGGAGCATATTGGCGTGTATGCGGAAGGATTAATCTGTAATAATATCCGTTTGGCAAGCACATTTCGGTCCTGAATGAAGTTAGCGGAGCCTTCTGGTTGCACAAAGTGTTCTCAATAAATTTTTGCCCTGCCCTCCTGTTTTTCTCCAGTCTGACTGATGTCTAACAGGATCTTCAGACACACAGACAGAATGGTAGTCTTCATATTTTGTTCTCTTTCTTTGTGATTTTATTAGCAGAAAATACAGCAATTCACTTTTTTGTTAGAGAAATAGCTTTGGGGGGGGGGGGGGGGGGGGGGGGGCAGGGGGGGCGTACTGACCCCATTGGACGGCTTTGCATATCTTCACCAGAGATATCAGGGCTCTATCCAGTGTAGCAACAAAGTCATGCGCATATGAGGTGACGCTTGTCACAAGGGAACGCTTTTCTACCCCCTTGTTTTAGACGTTTGCCAATTGCAATGTACATTACAGTTTAGCAGATGGTGATGCTGCTGTCACTTTTTGTTCATATCGTTCATGGTACTTGGATTCATGATATTCATGTGGAGATGTGCTCATGCATGTTTGCTTCAATTTCTGGTCTACTTTTGGTTGCAGTAAAGATAGGGCAAGCCTACCCACTGCTGTGTAACTGTCATGTGATTTGGTTTCCCTATAATTTTTGCCGACCACTCCTCTTGATTTGTGGGCGGGCACCAACTTGTCACCATTCTTATTGTAAGGTTGTCATTTCGGCTGCTTTGTCTGCAGAGTGCTTTCCTTTCAGAATGTCACCTGTGGTGTCAGACAGTTCTTTGATCTCTTGAGCAAGTTCAGGCTGAACATTTCCACTTGCCCCCAGGGCTAACGGTTCCTTCTTCCTAGGTACGCAAATTGTTTGACGCATTATTGGTGTTTAGACTTGGTAACCTACCGAGTGGTGCTCGAAGTAGTGTTTTGGTTGGTGAGGCTCGTCGAGTTTAGGAATTTGAAGGTAAATGCAAACACACGATTTAGACAGGTTTGGACCGTTGAATAGCATAATACCTTACGTCCTGTACGTTGGTTAGATTGAATTACGATTTAGACAGGTTTGGACCGCTGAATAGCATAATACCTTACGTCTTGTACGTTGGTTAGATTAAATTGCATTGAAGGGGTTCCTATCTCACCTTATATAGGCAGGGGTAGGGTTAATGTCAGCTGATTTACAAGAATAATACTAGTCATATATGACTAGAGGAGTTCTACTCTTATTACAATGAGTACTTTCCTAATCTCGACCAGTTACTATCCTCATGTAGACTACGTCGCCCTGCGTCATGGTCTCCATGTCAGATGTGTCTTGATGTCCAACCTCATATTTATGATTGTTCAAATAGGTCCATAGATGTATGTACGACACGCATGAAATGAAGAATCGTAAAATTGAGCATGAAAGAATGGTAAAACTAGATAGCGACAATCTAATTTTCTGCTAGCCATCGTATCAGCGAAGTATTTTGGATGAGATTTGCAGACGTGTAGTATAATTCTCAGCAAGAATATCAATGAACTCCCGTGTTCCTCGAAGCAAGACCCGTCATGAACACTTGTCATGGCTGGGGCCTGGGGGCCAGTCCATTCTCCCCCAACTAAAAAGAAACCCAAGAACTCCAGGCAGCAGTTCCCGGCTGTCCGGTCAAGCCTCACCTGCACCCCATGGGCCCCTGTCCTGCCTGATGACGCAGTGCTGCAGGTGGCAGCACACGTTGACCTGGGCACCTGACAGCTCGGTTTACACGAGAACGAAGCCCCCGTCCCAATCAGCCCTGCAGTGTCAACGCCTTGCTAATCTAACGGCCGCGTTGGCGTATGCTGCCCGGCGCCCGCCGCCAGCTGGCGCCGGCCGGCCGGCGGCAACGGCAGCGCGGGGCCGGTGGCCGGGACAGCGCGTGGCGACGACGGCGCCGCGCCCCATTGGGTCGCCGGGGATTAATTACATAAGGCGATCGCTTGCTGGGGATCAACATAAGCGCGCGCCGACGACCCACCCCCTGCGGGTTTGTTAATTAACGACTCGAATGACAGCGGGGCGGCTGCGGCAGGAGGCGATGAGCACGCACGGTGGCGCGGGAGGGAGGGGACGACCTCCGCGCGGCGTAAATATTTCTTGCGTGCGGTTTGGGTGATCGTGATCCGTCGGTGACGCGGAGATAATATATATGTATATGTATAAGATCGTAAGCGATGTGTTCCTCAACGGCCGCGGGATGAAGGAAGCGAAGCGATGACTTTGAGGAAGCCGGAGGGCGACGGTTATGGCAATCATATGACAGTGGTGAAGAAGACGACTCAGAAAGATGCCAAATCGCCAGTAGTCTCGATGATGCAGCGACAGCGCTGTGACGAAAGCACATCGTAAACTAGTAGAACAGTGCAGGCAGCACGGATAGATGGAGCAATAGGAGTATGGTGTAGCGGCAGCGCATATAAAAGGGATCGGAGGCGGCGAGGGAGAAGCCGGGAGCTACCGACCGGTGCGTGGGCAGCCAGGCTGTGGCGAGCCAACTGTGCGGGGCTGGCGGCGACAGGGCCCCGACCACGGCAACCCCCGCGCCACGCTTTTCCCGGAGGGACAGCAACACAACAAGGAGCCGAGCAGGCGCAAATGCGCGGCACCACCCGCCCCCTCCGTCCGCATGCTGCCGCCGCTCTCCTGCCTGTTCCACTCCCCCCAGGGTGCCCGCCTGTGCCTCAAACATTTATATATACACATATATATAAATGGACAGCCAAAAGGGGTGGTGTTTTTTCAAAGGCATGCTAGACTACTACTAGTACTGGAACGCAATGCAACATGTCTCTGTTTTTTTAGAAGAAATAAACAAAAGAAAAAGGATGATCCCAACATGTCTTGCCGTCTTGGTCGATCGCGCTCTTCCTTTTCACAAGATTTTTAGGATCAATGCGGTTCGGTAAAGCAATGGCATGTATATTTGTTGTGCTCTACCTTTCCAGGGTGCCGCATTTCAAACGGGGCCTAAAGCGCGTCAACTCGATTTAGTTAGTATGAACGCCCTTTTCCCCGAGATTCAACCATGTTTGAATCTTAGGATGGTGTAAAGCGCATTGACCTGACCGATTTGTTCGGCTTTCGATTCAAACTTTGTGGCCATTGCCTCACCAACCCATGAACAATCTTCCCAATTCCTTCATCAAACCACATACTATATGTTCTCCAAAATGTAAAGAAGAAAATAAAAGGCAACACAAATGTTAATAGCAACCTGGAGGAGAAGGAGGACAGGATGGTATATTCAAATACGAAAAGCTCGCAGCCTTCCAAGAATTCCTCCTCTGTTGCCAAGCAGGCAGCTATATATATGTGAGCCTGGGGACGGCGGCGACATATGCCATCGCGGCCTCCTGCCACCACGAAAAGGCGGGGCCGGGGCAGGTGCCTTCATTCTCTTATACGTCGTCGTCGTCGTCGTCGCCGCCGGAGCGCCCCCCCACGCTGGCTGGGCCGTCATGTGGTGGCCGTGGTCGTGGCAAGGGACGGCGCTCGCCGCCGCCGCGTGGCTGTGCCTTCAGCTGGCGGTGGCGCGGCTCATGGAGGCGCTGTGGTGGCGGCCGCGGCGGCTGGAGCGCCACTTCGCGCGCCACGGCGTGCGCGGGCCGGGCTACCGCTTCTTCTTCGGCAGCTCCATCGAGCTCATCCGGCTCATGGTCGACGCGTCCTCCCGCCCCGCGCCGCCCGAGGCGCCTCACGACGTGCTCCCCAGGGTGCTCGCCTTCTATCACCATTGGAGGAAGCTCTACGGTAACTCACTGACCAGCAACGCCGAGATGCTTCGATTCCTTGCATTGCCATTCGCCCATTTCTATCTTCCATGCATCCAGCTCATCTCTTACAGGAACTTGACAAACCGATCATCAAGCAAACTCATAGCTTAATTGACACCTTTTTGTGCCATTACGCGGTTTCTTGGTGTATCCATACAAAATTACGTATTTTTCCCTCCTAATCTTGGAAATGGGGACAAATTCAAATAATTAATGGTGCCATCATCTTAAAAAATACTAGTGAATGGTGCAACTTTACAGTGTTTACTTGTTCCAACTGCGTGTGAAACCTAAAAAAGAAAAAAAAAGCGCATTTGCTGCGCGTATATATACATACAAAATTATATAGAGGCAATTAAAGAGTAGACGCTCACGCGTAAACCGCAGGAAAGGAGGGGACATGCTTCCATGCTTTTGCAAATAGAAACAAGAGCGCAAACTCTAAACTATGCTTGATTAGGTGAGCTCCATTTCATTTCCATTTCACTTTGGTACTATATCCTACCACCACTAGCTGCCTCCATCACTTTAGACGTGATGACAGCAAGCTAGCAGTACAAGCTCTTCAGGCTAACAAATTCATCTGCATCCTCCCAAGTCAAACCTTCTGGCGTTGCCTGCATGATCCATCGATCTCTCCACCAGGCTGTCAATGTAGGTCAATGATAATGCGAGTAGATTAACAACATGGTAGTAGCTTAAGATTACCTATGCATAGCTAGCTCACAGCCATGTAGATCCATCCATGCATCCATCCGGCAATTCAGAGCTAGAGCACATGCCTCTTCATGCTTGCTTTGTGCTTCAGTATCTCTGCATATTGGTCAGCATATGACAGTGCCAGAGCATTTCAGTTCAGGATCCACACACCAGTTGGTTACTCTCTGTTGAGATTAGTTTATGCTAACCTTTTGCGGCGATCGATGATAATTCAGCTGTTTTTCAACGGCTTGTGGAGTATAATATGTAGAGCACTAGCGACCTACAGGGCATCTGCGTTTGATCCAAGTGACGAATCTTGTTGTTGGTCAGTTAAGGAATTATGTGATTTGTCCACATGAAAACACTGAAGCTAAGTGCTGGCTTAGCTTAGCTTAGCTCTTTGGCAACCCGGTAGATCATGGCCTTGGTGTCACATGCACTAATGCATGCTTTGATTCGTTGTATAATTTCATATATGTCAACTTATTTATTTGATTATAAAATGTAATCAATGCCAGCTCGAAGTGTTTCTGATTTTGTCGAAATGACGGCACGCGCATTTATACACAGAAAACATGTGCTTCCCACTGGCGCCAATATCGACCGTTCAATTCTCCATTGGACGGTCAGATTAAAACAGCATGGAAAATGCATGGCAATGTCAATATATTCTATATCTTTCTGGAAATTAAAATTCCGTTGTCGTTGGATGATTTTTCCTTATTTTGTGCTAAAATTGTGGTGGGTTGCATATGCAGGTCCGATGCACCTGATTTGGTTCGGGACCACGCCGCGGCTGATCGTCAGCGAGCCGGAGCTGATCCGGGAGGTGCTGCTGTCGCGGGCGGAGCACTTCGATCGGTACGAGGCGAACCCGCTCATCCGCCAGTTCGAGGGCCTCGGCCTCAGCAACCTCCACGGCGACGAGTGGGCGCGCCGCCGCAAGATCCTCACGCCCGCCTTCCACGTCGAGAACCTCAAGCCGCTCGTGCCGTTCGTCACCGAGACAGTGCAGCGGATGCTGGAGGAGCGCGTGCTATCCCCGGCCGCCGCCGTCGGCGGCGGCGAGGTGGAGGTGGACGTGGCGGAGTGGTACCAGCGGCTGCCGCAGGATGTGATCACGCTCGCCACGTTCGGCCGGAACTACGAAGAGGGCAGCGTCGTGTTCCGGCTGCAGGGCGAGCACGCCAGCTACGCCACCGAGGCGCACAGCAAGGTCTTCATCCCCGGCTACAGGTTCCTCCCGACGAGGAAGAACCGGCGCGTGTGGCAGCTGGACAGGGAGATCAGGAGGCTCCTGGGCAAGTTCGTGACCGGCCTGCAGAGCGGCGGCGACCACCGCGGCGCCCGGGACCACGGGCGCGCCGGCGGCATGAAAGACTTCATGAGCTTCATGGCGCCGACCATGACGGCGGACGAGATCGTCGAGGAGTCCAAGAACTTCTTCTTCGCCGGCAAGGAGACGCTGACCAGCCTCCTCACCTGGGCAACCGTCGCGCTCGCCATGCACCCGGAATGGCAGGACCGCGCTCGCCGGGAGGTCGTCGCCGTCTGCGGCCGCCGCGGCGCGCCCACCAAGGACCACCTCCCCAGGCTCAAGGCCCTGGGGATGGTCGTGAACGAGACGCTGAGGCTGTACCCGCCGGCGGTGGCGATGATCCGGAAGGCGAAGCGGGACGTGGACCTCGGAGGGTGCGCGGTGCCGGCGGGCACGGAGATCATGATGCCGGTCATGGCCGTGCACCACGACGTCGGGGTGTGGGGCGCCGACGCAGCGGAGTTCAACCCGGCGCGCTTCGCCGACGGCGGCGACCGGCCGCGGCAGCAGATGGCGTTCATGCCGTTCGGCGGCGGCGGGCGGGTGTGCATCGGCCAGAACCTGGCGCTCATCGAGGCCAAGGTCGCGCTGGCGCTCGTGCTGCAGCGCTGCGAGTTCCGGCTGTCGCCGGCGTACGTGCACGCGCCCAGGGTGCTCATGATCCTCAACCCGCAGCACGGCGCGCCGGTCATCTTCCGGCCGTTGTGACCCGCCACGATCACGCGGCAGCTCAGAGATCCCAATAGGATTCAATTAATTCCTTCCTGTAAATTATCCCCACATTGCCAATTGCAAATATATAAAGTATATACCATACATGATAGGTATCAGATATAGAAAGAAGGATCAGTAGCCAAAAAAAATATTTTCTATGTACTCCCTCCGTTTCAAATTGTAGGTCGTTTTGATTTTTCTAATATGTCTAGATCCATAATTTGAAACGGCCTACAATTTGAAACGAAGGAAGTAGCTGTTAATGTTCACACTTGTGCATATGTCTCTTTGAGAATTTGAATCGATTAGTGCGCTTTCAGCAGCTCAATCTTCAGTAGGCGGCCAGAACTTCATGCAAACGTTGTGAAGAATTTGCAAACATGAAGCATCAAATATAACAAGCAAACTCCATTTCAAATCATCAAACGTCTGACATTCTCTCCTAATCCCCAATGGTAACACGTCATGATGCAAATTATTCCAGACATGGAATCTGTTGCGATTTCCATTTACCAATGTATCATGTCCACAAATTCAGATAGGAATGCCAAGTATTCTTGCGTAGAATGAAATTCGTGGCCAAATTTCTTCCCTATAAAAAACAACCTCTATACAGGGCAGCATATTACACGGGATGTCTTCAAAATATTAACGGGAGAAAGGGGTTGCCTTGTCCTGATCCCAAGGATATTCTTGAGGGTTTATACTGATAAGCGCACAAGCTTCTCGATTTGTTTAATAATTAAATCTCTCTCCTCATCAAGTTGTTCATCTTCGCCTGTCAAACAGAATGCATTATTAGTGTCCCAATTTGCATCTCTCAGCAATCTAACAAGGAAAATTCCATTAATATTGACATCCAGCTAAAATGCTCGGTTACTCTATTGCTGGCATCAATTGCTTTGTCAGAGAATAGAGCTAGGGTTAAGTAGGAAGTAGGCAATATATTAGTACCTTTGCTTGTGGGGAGATTGTGGAGTAGCTTCAACAATTCTCTGTGATTGTCAACCAAAACTCGAACAATCTCACGAGGCTTGTTTGGATTGGCAACAAATACCTGCTTCCATGCAGCAAAAATGTACATCGGAAAAATGGTAAAAGGCCTGATCGAGTGTGCAAAGCCACTGAAAGGTAAGCATATGAAACTTTGAAGCATGAAACTTGTTACCTTAAAAATGTGGAAGGCACAAATCCTGATATTTTTGCTTGAATCCTACAAAAAACATCAGTTATTAGAAGCATTTACAGAAGATGTGTTATGTGAAAAGGTGGCCTACTTAAGAAGAGAAAAGCGAACTATCTACAACTAATCTGTGTTGTTTTCATTACTCAGTTGTCTTAATGGTTAAAATTTGTAACACAGTTTTTCTGCAAGTGTCTACATTTGAACTACTTTTGTGTTCTTTGAACCCAACTCTCACATTCGGTCCCCGTATGAGAGATGGGAGTTGTATGGGGACTATTTTTTCTCTCTCTAATACAATGAAACGCAGCTCTCCTGCGTTTTCAAAAAGAAAAAAGAACTACTTTTGTGTTAGAAACTAAGATGACAGCTCAAATACTCACTTTTAGAGACAGTCCAAACTGACATCCAAACAGCACATAAATGGCTGGTTGAAAATAAAATGATAGCTACAGTGTCAGACATGAATAATGGTGCTATGCATTTTAGGCTTTTAGCTATAAACTGAAAGCCATTCGGATATGGATGGCTGGATCTCTGGTAGTCACCAAAAAACGATCGCAAGCGTATAGTTTTTTTATATAACAACCTTTCCTTGGCAAGATATTAGATATCCGAAAGCCAGTAAAAAAAGTAGGATTTCTCATGTATTGTACTGGTGCAACATCCACAATTGCTTTCACTTGATAATGGCACTAGTATGTCATAACTACTCGGATGAAAAATAGAGTGGCAACAATGTGTCCTAATATTAGAGATCTTTGGGAAAAGTAGTTAGTCTAGACAGACTGAAAGTAACACATGCAATATTCTATCCTTTTCCTTTTGGAAATACATGTATACAACAAAATTGCACAATCTTCTATACAGGAACTAAAATATAAAAAAGATCAAGTGGAGCAGAGTAAATGAGAAAGACGATCTATATCATTGCTGACTCCTTTGAATAGAAACAAGAAATTTATATATAACATTCTAATACCTTCAGCAGACCAATCATGATGTTTAAGTAATGAACATCCAAAATGTACCGCTTCATTATTTGAGCATTTGGGGCCTCCAACAGAAATTCCGAAAGAAACTGGCATTCAGCAAAGCACTTTTAAGCATTCTATTTTAGTACTCTACAAAAATTGCAATCTAAATAATCTAACCTTCACTGATTGTCTTCTTGTCACATAATTAGTTGAAGATAAAAGCCTTGTGTAGAGTCCAAAAAACTGCACATGTGCATAAAAAAAACAAAATTTCATTAAAAAATAATGAACATCTATAAAAGATGGCATGGAAGAAGATACAAGGAACAGGGTGGAGGAAAACCAATGATCCTCTTTTTTTGGCACAAAATTGTGGATTTTAATCATTTCATAGCAAGATATCGCTCAGCTGACCTGTTCATAATGGGAGCTCAGAAATTCAGAGACTGCATCTTCATGTTTGGTTAGCAAATCCTGTAAACATCTTGTCAACAACAAACATCAATCCTGAACAAGCAAACATAAAGCCAATTTTCTTTTTAAAAAAAATATATTGACAAGATTAAATTTACCTTGAATGTGTTCAGAGCATCAGAAGCAATATCAAAGTTTGGCAATTCAACGTACTGGAAAAACAACTCGAAGCTACTTGACTCCAGTATATATCTGAAAGAGCACTACAAAATCAAATGTATGAAAAATTAATCAATTGCAAAATTAGTTAAATCATCTATTTGCTTGTTTGCTTTCATTTATCGCAAAATCTAACAGATGCTGCGTACATTTGCATGTCTGCTTGTATAGGTGATGGTGTTACATACTTTATCTATTCATGCATATACAGAGGTTCTAAAAAAACAGGCATGTCAGACAAAGGCATATATGCTGGAAACTATATGCTATTGCAGATAGCAATTTCAAATAAACACTAAGTCCTAGTAGCCACAAGGAAAAACGAAATATAGTTGAATGAGGACTCCAAAGCCTTACTTTGCAAGTGTAGGATATTTTATGCATTCTCGTAACATGTTCCCACAGTTCAACGCAATTTCCAAGTTCTTGTAGCTGGTAGAACATAATTAAATCAATCAAGCACAAGAGTATTATAATGTCATATACTAAATAATGAAAGCATATGGTAAAAATACATAGCTACAGGAAGTAAACGGACATCTATATCTTTCTGCGATTGCATTGCAACCAAAGTTACGAATCAGTATGCTCATATTGGTTGTGTTCCAATTCATAACTTGACAAATACAAGCCTTACCAAACAACAAGGAAATCCAAAAGGTCAACATGATTTTCAATATACTGCACACAGCAATAGCTTTCATCAACCTTCTGTCTCAACAAAATACACCAGCAGTGGACAAGATCCTTTCTACCCTGCAATATAGGACCAATAAGGCTAATAAACTCAGTGAAAAAAGGTATCACATTGAATCATGAATATAGCATACCTCCCAACCCAAGGAAGGAAGATTCTGAACAAAGAGGGAAAGAACACCCTCCTTGCAGATCTCAAGGGCTATCTGCAAAACCTGCTCTTGATTTGGTTCTACTTCTCCATCACCAGAAAGCGCATGCCTCAACGTAAGTATGTTTTTCTCAGCATCCTCTAGAGCCTAATAAGGGCATATACAAATTCATAAGCAACATGCCTTCTATATCATGGTGTTTACTTTTCAGTGTGCACAATAGTTGTATATGGTGACAGCACATCAATCATACAACAACTAAAACTCTAATCAAAGAAGTAAACATGCACTCGCTTAAAGCTGGCTCAACATGCATCTCTGCTTGTATGTAAACACTGTTAAAAAGAACATGAACAGAAGTGCATGTTTACAAGTGATGTGGCCCTTGTAATTTTTTTATGTCAAAGTTCAATGCTAACATGCAAATAGATCCCGATTACTAAGTTACCCATTCAACGAACAAGACAAGTGTCCTCTCATTGTCATGCTTACTAATTTGATAACTATGTAACCTAAAATTAGTCAAATCCGCTCGATCAATCTAAGGTAGTACAGTTATAGGAGGAAATATTATTGTTTAACATCGGGAACCCATGACACAATGAGCTTTCCAATTAGGTATAGAACAACTTCAGGTCAACTAACGCTTTTAAATTCAATTCACCTCAACACAAATGCCTTCGCTGCCGTCAACACAGAGACCAATATGTGCAATTCAACAGTAACCGTAACAGCAAATCTCACCAAACCCCATTACAATACAAAATTCAGCAGTTTTCTGACGCTTTGAGCGACAAACTGAAGAGACAGACAAACTACTCTCACAAACACTTTCCCTACCACGTTTCCTGCTTTGCAGAAATCTGGCCAATTATCAGGCAATGCCCCAACTAATAGCAGCACAGCCTTTACTTCTAGTTGCCGAGCAGCAACATTCCTCAGCTACAGAGAACTGGAGCACTGTCAAGTGTGCCACCAAGATCCGGGAGTATATACAACGCTACAAACATCGCGACAGATCCAGGGAGCCCGTACAACTCTCGAAACAAAGCAAATCATTCTCATGAACAGCACCCAAGAACACCCGGCTGGAGATGCTAGCAGCGAGCACGCGCGCGCGGATCGGGCCGGGAGCGGATGGAAATGCGGAAGCGAGACGCCGAGGGCCGCATACCTTGGCGCCGGTCTTGGTGTCGAGGGCGACGAGGGAGTCCTTGATGGAGCGGACGATCTCCTGCGGCGTCGGGCGCTGCCGCGACCCGCCACGGAAGAAGAAGGACATCTCGCGGCTGGCCGGCGCAAACAAATGGATCGGGGAGCGCCTTCCCTTGCTCCTTCAGTCCTGTCGCGCTCGTCGTACGTTCCTGACGTGCCGATGAGTCGACGACTAAAAGGCGCATTCCCGTCTCTAGCAGGTGGTGGCGTAAAGTTTCTGGTACGTGTTCCCTACACTGAAAGCCTAATCTACTACCTTATATTAAAGCTCCTGGCCTAGGCGGCCTCTCAGGCCCGATGTTACCGTTCACGGAGCTGACATGTGAACCCTCCCAATTCCTGGCTTTAAAAAAAGAGGAGGAAGAGCTATGAAAAGACTCAAGACTTCCCCGTACGACTTCCTCGTATGATAAGGGGCGGATCTAGGACCCGAGCTGAGGGGCTGCAGCCAGGTCCAGCTCATGTCCTCCCTTGTATGTGTATGTGGTATTCGATAATCAGATCAAACGATATGACCTCAGCTCAAGAGAGAGAGAAAAGCGCCAGAGACTAACGTTAGCTCGTGCTCTAACATCAAGTTGTTCAGCAATTCGTTGGCTTCACTGCCCTGTTCGATCATTCGAGTGTACAGACTCATGTTTAGCTCGGGTCATACATTATTTCTGAATCCGTCCCTCATAATCATATACATACACTATAATTTTCTTTTCATTTCATTGTTTGAGAGGAATTCTTTTTTCTTTTTGTTTAGGTGGTGGGAAGAATTCTAGGCCCAGGACTACCTTGAATTTTAGCCCAGAAGTTCTTTAGTAGTTCGCTTAGGTAGCCCAGAACGAAAGAATTGGCCCAACCGATTCGACGGAGGCACCACAGACTCAGCGTGGCGGGAAACCTATCCATCTTCCGGAAGATGGGAAGGCCTTTGATCTTCCGATGTTGGAGATTTGTGCGGCCACTCTTGGCCGCATGATCTCCATATTCGTCACGCGCCTCGCCTTCTTCTTCGTGGGCCGCCACCTCGCTCGTGACGCGCCGCCACTAGGTAGAAGCTTGCCGGAGGGATGGGAGGTGGGGGGGGGGGGCGAGGCCGCCAAGTCCCCCCCCGCCGTGGGTGGTGGTCCAAGTCGGCGGTCCTTAAGGTTAGGATTAAAGTTTAGGATCCGGGTTTCGGGGGTTCTAATGGGCGCCGGGCTTAGAGGAGGAGGGAGGTC
>NC_028451.1:46965726-47073236 GCF_000263155.2 Setaria italica | reverse complement strand
GTGTTGACCAATCAGGCGGCGGAGGTGGGCGGCGGGAGAGACAGCCAGGAGCCTCCGGCCGCGTGTGGAGGAAGGGGAAGGGAGGGTGCGGTGGGGCAGCCTCGGCACCGGTGAGGTGCCAGCGGCTGCGATGGGAGGTGGCAGGACAGAGCGGAGGCGGGGGTGGTGGGAGGAAGAAGATGGTCAACAGTGAGCCACTGCTGGGCCGACTGCTGCGGCGGGAGGTGTCAGGATGGGATGGAGGCAGGGGCGGCGGGAGGAAGAAGATGGTCAACAGTGGGCCACTGCTAGGCTAGAAGTTTCAATGCTTATTGAACTTCCGTTCGATAGATAGGGACACCCCTCGGCGCGGTTGCTCGCCGGTCACCACTCGGCCACCTGCCCACCGTTCGTCGGCGCTTTCGCATTCTGTCACTGAGTCCGCTCGCCCATTCTCCATCTCCGGTGGGCGCCGCCACCTAAACTCGATGCCACTCCCCACGATGCGCAAGCGGCCGAGCCCTAGCACTGGTTGTCGGCGTCTTGCCACTGTCATGCAACAGCCCGGCCGGCGACCGGCAGACGCTCGACGCTGCGAGCCCACGCTGGCCCCTCTCTGCTACAGCAACGCGCATGCACCTCACGCGCAGACGAACGACGCGCGGCACCGGAGGCGCACCTCGTCGGCAAGCCGGCAAATCCCCCCACGACAATAGGTGACTAGTATGTACTCTACCCCATCTCAATCCCGCTTTAGATTGCAAGTTGCAAATGTAGATTCACTGATTAAGTGATTAAGCATGTGTTTGGTTTTATGACCAAGTGGAACGGTTTGAGTTTATCCCACTTTTGTGAGTTGGGTTCAACCCATCTCGTGTTTGGATGAGGGGGATGGGTTCATTTCAGTCTTTTTGTTTGGTTGAAGGGGTGAGAGGGATGGGATGGATGCCATTTTAACACCGTTAGCAACAAAGTCCCACGTGTCAGCTGCGGGGCCCATCTATCATCCTCTTTGTTTTTTTACCTACCTTATCTTCTTCATCCTCCCTCCACTCACCTCTGCTCCTCCACTGGATGGCCGCTGCCTGGCGCCGCCCGCTCCTCCATGCCGCCAGCGCCGCCCCTGCCTCTTCCCCACGCCGGCCTCCCCCGCACTACCGGACACCCTCTCCCTCCCTTCCCGCGCCGGCCGCCCCCTCCCTCCCTCTCCTCGTGCTGCTGGCTGCCCCCTCCCTCCCCGCGTCGGCTGTCACCCCCTCCCTCCCTTCCCACGCCGGCCGCCGCTCTTCCCTCTCCCCGCGTCGGCCCACTCCTCCACGCCACCGGCGCCGCTCTTCACGCCCGCTCGCCACCTCTGCCTCTTCCCCGCGCCAGCTGCCACTCTTCCCTCTCCCCAGCGCCGGCTGCCACTCTTCCCTCTCCCCGCGCCGGCCGTCACCCCCTCCCTTCCTCCCTCGCACCAACTCGCCTGCACGCACGAACGGAGAGGGACGGCATTGATGCGGGTCGAGTGCGTCCGCTCATTTTGGACGGATGCATTCGACCCACATCTAGGAAGGAATATTCCTTCCTGGGTCCGACCCAACTCAGATACATTTTCAACCAAACGCAAGTCGATGGGGTTGAACCCGTTCCAACCCTATTCGACCCCTAAACCAAACACACCCTAATTGGTGTGTCTATACTCCATTGGCATGCGGTTTGCTTGTTAGGTACTTTTGGTTATATTATACCTATGTCTTGAACTGTTAGAGAATTTTGTAGTTGTTGAATAGGATTAGGATTTATAGGACTACAAGTACATATTATAGCTAAGCTGTTTTTGCCTTGTTTTGTTTATGACGCGATTTGTAACCAGACTTCGGAAGATACTTCGAGTTAGAGTCTTTTTCTTTCTTTATTTATCGGCGCTTGGGTGCTTTATAAATAAGTTGAGCATTGGGTTTCAGCAGAGCTACAGCTTCGGAGGAGCTCGCACCTTTCAAATAAACTCTCCAGAATTAGACCTTCGACAGAGTTTGCACCACACATTCAAAGGTGCTAAAACCTCCACCAGATTATTTATGGAGTTAGATAATAACAATGGAATCGGATTTGTAAGTCTTTCTATCATTGTATCTGAATGTTGTGCATTGCTATTTTTTTACTTGCGATCTGTTTAGGTTCTGATTCTTTGTACTCCGGGTGTGTTTCAGCACAGTTTTTGTTTGTGACATATGTACGTAAAACACATTTTTACGGCTCAATTACTTGTAGCTGCTTTGAACTCATTGATTCATAAGTGACTCGCCATTTGATTTCCTAGTTTTAAAGGAGTTGGATAAATGGGTTGTACAAATAGCAGCTCACATTTTGTTTTCCTGTGTTTTTATAAACCAGTATGCACTCAATTTTTTTGTGAACCCTTAACATGAGGAGACAATAGGGTTCTTCCTGGTAAAAAAATACCACTGTACTTTTACTATCATCAAATGTCATAAGGATTCTATTATTTTTTTTGGTTCTGTTAATGTATAGCTTTCCTAAACATTCAAAAAGAAAGGTGCTATGCCTGTAATCAGAAAAAACAATGGAGTGTTGTAGACACTGCGCAGCGAGTAAGCTTTACACATCTCATATATTATTAATCATCAAATGGATTTTGTTACAAACACGTGATACGCCACAATATTCCGGCTGGATATGACTCGTCACTTATTATATAACATTTCTTCAGACTATGTGAAATTATTTCTTTTTTGTTTTAGTCATTTACTAAGTGTGTAACTGGTCGGTCTACTTTTTTTAGGAAGTGGAGGGTGAAGATAGACTCAGCGTATTGACTGATGATATTTTGTTGTCTATCTTGGGAAGAGTTGACATAACTACGGCCGTAAGGACATGTGTATTGTCAGTGCGGTGGAAGCATCTGCCGTGGTTGCTACGTGAGCTGACCATTGATGTCAAGGATTTCCTACCTGTCCTGCAATCAAACCCCATTGACGCTGAACACATGGATGAAGCAATGTCATCACTTGCAAAAGCGACCAGGAGCTTCTTGGCTAACCCCCGGAGTGAGGGGGCTATTACAAAGTTGCAACTTAAGCTCTACTTGATCAATAACTATGCATGCGACATTGGCCTCTACTTAGTGAAGCAATTGACATTGGGATATTCAAAGATTTGAACCTCGCTATTTTGGATGAGAAGGAGATTGAAGACCGTACGGAATACCAAATGCTAGAACAGGGTTCTGTGTTGAATGGTTTTTTTAGTGCCTACCCTAGTGGCCTAGTGTATTTCATTGCCTCACAAGATTATCTCTATACAACTTATGCTTTGATGAATGGGACATTAATCATCACCTATTTGAATGCTGCAAGCAACTGCAGCATCTATACCTTTCAAACTGTGATATGGAGCGCTGCTTAGTGTGGAAGATAGATGCACCCGACTCGAATCTCCGTGTTCTTGAATTAAATGTATGCTTGTTGGGGAGACTTGATGTGCTTTGCCTGCCAAAACTGGAGCGCCTGGAGTGGGATACTTGGCTTTGCCCCCGTGCCCCCCCTGCCATTTGGTGTTGTTCCATCGCTTAAGGAATTATGCCTCATTTGTCCTGCATCAAACAGACATAGAGGATTTGTGTTAAGTGAGGTTCTAAATGATACCACGACCATACATACTATAAAGTTAGATTTTCAAGGAGAAAAGGTTAGTGCATCTGCATATTTTGTAGTCTGCCATTATCATTAGTATAGTTATGTATAATGCGCTTCTAATTTTAAAATTGTTCAGAATAAGAATAGCTAGTAACTCTATGGAAATTTAACAGTATATATTATGGTTGCTCTAGGTTCTGCATGACTTGATTTATTCCAATACTTACTATGTGTGTTTATTGTATTTATAGTTGTCTTGTATTTCCAATTGCTATTTACTTGGAGGCATTTAGATAGTAAGAGTCTAGGGAGCAAGATGACTAGATACCTATTTTAAATTCCTTTTTTAAAATATATTATTGAGGAAAGCAGAAATATATGTATTTGAGAGGTTTCTTAATGAGCATAGTTGATCCAGAACATGCATAGCAGAGATATATTTTTTTCTTTTTCTTGTTTTTTGTCTCTCTATTTTTTTTAGTAAATTGCACCCAACACACAACAACTTATCAGGTGCGTGCAAATTGGTCCAACAACTTGTAAAATGCTCAATTTAGTACAATAACTTGATAGGTGGGTACATATTGGTCCAACAACTTAAAAGATACTCAATTTAGTGCAATAACTTGGCAAATTGATGCACCTACAATCCAAACGTTACGTATTAAGCAAAGTAGATGGACATGTGAATTTTCTTTCAGTCAAATTCTTAATTTTTATCAATAAAAGTTGTTGATCATGACTAAGCTATTGCTTCTCAACTATGTATATTACTTATTATTTCATTAGTTAAAATTAAATAATATTTTAAAATTACACCATTGGCATTACGAACAACTAAAGTCCATAGTAGAGATCATTTGACCTTAGTTTTTTTTCACTTCTACTCATGCATTCAACAAATGTATGCAAGCATGTTTGTGTGTGTTCTTTTAGCTCGTCTTCCCATTCTAAATAAATATTCGAGGTTTTTAAAGTTATTTATACCAAACTCCTTAAAGGTATTTTTATATATTAACATATTATTTTTTAATGAACAATGAATATAATAAACATGTAAAAAATAGTGACGGTGAACTCATCAAATATTAAATATGGAATTAAATATTTCTAATAAAAATCAAATCAGTATAAAAAAATTAATATGAAGACATAATATTAATTTTCTAAAAATACTGAAGGTTTTAATCTTGTCAAGTACATTGCTATTGCGACGGAACATCAATAGTCAAACAATATATGCTCAATAATTTGTTTTGACATGAATATATATACCAACAGTAGCAAATATGTTGCTCGTTAAACATTTGGACTACGGATGCACCAATATGTCAAGTTATTATACTAAATTGAACATTTTACAAGTTGTTGGTCCAATCTGCGCCCACCTATCAAATTATTGTACTGGATTGAGCATTTTACAAGTTGTTGAACTAATCTGCACTTACTTGACAAGTTGTTGTATGGTGGGTGCAATTTACTCTTTTTTTTATCTCTCCCTGAACTCTTATCTCTCTTGTTTTTCCCAATCTTTGGCTGCAACCAGAAAGAAAACAACTAGTCACTGCATTTAACAAGCTGAGAAAGCTGTCTTTACATGGCATCTTTGTCGAATTCAACCTACTATGGACACTTGTCTTTCTTGATGCTGCACCATTCCTTGAGATGTTTGATATTGAGGTATTTCATCTGTTTGCTTCCTTGTCATTTTTAGTTCTATATATATATGCTCTATCTGGAAATGGTTCACCTTGATTCAAGAGACACCTCCAATTCAAACTAAAAGATTGGCTTGGTCTTTGTGCTTATTAGATATGGGAACATCCATGCCAGATCAACGACTCGATGGAGATTTTCGGGGAAAGGCCGAATCCCTCATGGAAGGTGCCTAAGTTCGCAAGCCCAAATAACTCCTATCTGAAGGAGCTCCAGATTATCGGCTTCAAGCCACTTGAACAACAGATAGAATTTATAAGATCTGTTATGCAGCGGGCTCCCATGTTGGACACCATTCTCCTGAAATACGATGACCCCTGCGAGTACTGTGAGAAGATGGGTATTTTCCCACCCCGGCCTTCTATGAAGTGCGCGTTTCCGAAGGATAAGGATGAGCAAGACATGGTGGTGAGCCTGCTTAAGGATGGAATCTCTTCCCCTGCCCGGATAATCTTCGATAATTGTTAGAATAAGAGAATGCCGGAAGACAAATCCTTCTAATACCATCAATTTTGGTCGTCCAAGATGTATGGTGTCTTCCGTTGGTTGAAGGAAGATGTGTGTTGTTCCTCCTTTATCCTTATCTACATTTGTGAATTGTCCAATTAAGGTGATCGATCTGTCCTTTCAAGTCTTTGGGTGCGATCCATATGGATGTGCATTTTTAGCTCTTGACTGATCTGAACATTTGATGCATACAAGATGAACTGAGAAGCCAAGAATTCCTGATGGAAGTGATGTGGCATTTACGAATTAGATTCGGTGCATGGTGGATGCATTGTCCTCCCACTGCGTACACAACACACAACAAATGAATTATCGAATGACATGGCTCAATCGTAATCGTTTGATTTGTCTGTGTGTTTTGTACATGTGTGTTTCGTTGTAGTACACGCAAATGCTCCCACTGCACACAAGCCCTAATCTCTTTACAAACACACCAGCCCTACTGACCACATGACCTATACAAAACACGACGAGTCCAAGGGCAGACCGAGTGTCCGTGCAACGTGCATGAGAACCCAAAACAAGAGGCCTTGCTCGATCATCTTCACCACCCTCCATCTTCTTCCTTGATCCAATTCCCCTTCTTCCATTCCTCGTCGAGCTCCCACCTCGATCGGACGCAAGCACAGTGCGTTGCATTGCATTGTATGTGCTAGTCTGCTCATCGATCACCGCTAGCTTCCTCTCTTTCTTCCCCCCTCGATCGGCCGTCGTCGTCTGCCCTCCGGACCCCCATCTGCGTGCTCGATCGCTTGCGCCACCAACCGGCTCGATGGATCACTCCTCGAGCGCGGTCGCCGCCGCCTTGTAGAGGTCGTATGGCGCCCAGAGGTAGTCGACGGTGCATGGCTTCCTGGAGTCGAGGCGCAGCCATGGCTTGCCCTTGCCGCTCCAGTGCAGCAGGCTGATGGGCCCCGGGTGCAGGCTCCGGCACTTCCCCTCCATGTTGTCGCCGCCGAGCCCGTGCTGGTTCCACCGGTGGTCGACGGCCTTGATGTCGCCGGCGAGCACGAGCAGGAACGGCGGCAGCGAGCCCAGGTGGTAGATCCGCTTCCGCTTCTGCACGGCCATCCACTCCTCCACCCGCCTGGTGTAACCCCCGAGGCGCCACTTAGCCACGTCCATCACCATGACGCCCGTGTTGAAGTAGCACGGCCGGCGGCCGCGGAAGGTGGCGCTGAGGTCGGCGTCGGACCAGAAGGCGTCGGTGAAGTACTTGGTGAAGTTGGCGTGGCAGTACTCGGGCGCCGCCACGACGTGCCCCTCCAGGTCCACGGACCAGAGCTTGCGGACGTCGTCGACGACCACGACGTCGGAGTCGAGGTAGATGACCCGGCGCACGCCGGCGGGGAGCGTGTCGGCGAGGTAGATGCGTGCGTAGTTGAGCGGCTGGTCCAGCGCGTGGCGCACGGATCGCGAGATGCGGCCCCGCACCCGCGACGGGTCGAAGCGGTGACGCTGGTTCCAGGTACGGGAACGTGGCGCGGATCGCGCCAGCGGGTCCGGCTGCCCGTCCCGATCTCGGCCCCGGCGCGCCGCCGGAGGAAGTGGAACGCGACGCTCTCCGGGCACGCCGTGTGCTGCAGGATGGAGAAGACGGCGGCCATGGTGCCACGGAGGTAGTTGGCGTCCAGCGTCATGGCGACGTCGACGCGGCCCTCCGGGGAGCCCGGCGGCGGGCACTCGTCCCCGTTCCGGAACGCGGGGGCCTCCCGGAACGCCGCCGACGAGGGGAGGCGGATGGGGTCGACCCGGATGCCCGACGCCCCCGCGACGGCGTGGCCGGCGGCGACGAGGAGAAGGAGGAGGAGCGCCAGGGAGCGGCGGCGGAGGCCGGCGGCGGAGGCGTCTGCCATCGTCCAGGTCCTCGCCATGGGGAGGAGCGGACCGGACGGGAGGGGCAGGGGTGGTGGCAAGCGTGGGGAGGGTGCCACCACCGCGCGCCGGAGGTGTTTGTGGGGGCGGGGGAGGGGAGGATAAAGTTGGGGCAGGCGCGGGACGGACGCGCGCGCGCGGAGGGTCGGCCGGGACGGACGGACGGCGACGACGACGATGCCTATACTTAGACGATGACCATCGGTTGACGGGCACATGCGCTAAGCCGCTAACCAACCAATCATCCCGGCCTCCCAATCATTTGC
This sequence comes from Setaria italica, assembly GCF_000263155.2. Lineage (NCBI taxonomy): Eukaryota > Viridiplantae > Streptophyta > Magnoliopsida > Poales > Poaceae > Setaria > Setaria italica. The sequence continues at coordinate 47,065,252 of NC_028451.1, read as the reverse complement.
ACACATGCCTCCCAATCCCTAGCTCCCAAATGGAACGCACGCAACGGGCAGCGGCGGCGGCCTGATGATTGGAGCGGGAGATCGATCGAGCTGGATCGACGGAGAGGAGCCGCCGCGCCGTGCGGTGCCGTGACAAGAATGCTCGAGGGGGTGGCCGGAGTTTCTTTATAGGGAGGGGCCTGTGGGCTGTGGTAGAGACGGCAACGGGAATCGCTGGTGGCGAACAGGCGGAGAGGAGGAAGGTAGGAGTACGTGTTGGCTGGTAGTCCAGCTTGCAGCGTCATGTCAGCGCGTCGAGGCGAGATGGTCAACAGGGGAGGGACCTGGACAGGAGGGGCCCACCACCACGCCTGTGCATGTCCGCTCCGCCAGCGTGGCATGCGTGCATGTGCTAGCTGTTGGTTGTTGCACGTATATGCTCTGCATGTATGGTGCTGCCATTCTTCTCGATCAACGGTGGTTGGAGCCAGGGTCCTGAAAGACGGCCTCCTTCCTGGCATCTGTCATCCTCTTCAGAAGTTTCAGATGTAATCGAATGGAATATCGTTTCAGAAATCATTCGGAGGAAGAGAAGTGAATAGAGTATACGAGCACGCGGCAGTTCGATCGATGTCGTCGGCCGGGCCAGGCGATCGATCGCCATGTCCGGTTAACAATGAACGAGAGGGGTAAAAAAAATGAACATCGATTGATCCAAGTCAGTGCGTGTGCGCCAAGCGTAGCTGGATGCAGCCAACCAATGGCATCCCACCGACAAACGCACAGCAACGAAAGGACGTAGCAATGTGTGGTAAAATTGCTGTATAGGTTTCTTTTATAGAAAAAAAAAAGGAATCCGTCAGAGAACCAGATTGATCACCTGTGGTCAAGAAAGAACACCGTACCATTTTCATCAAAGAAAAATGACAACTACTTTTCTTTGTCGAAACTTTTATTCGACAGACGACAACCAAGAAAATAAACCTTGTCAGTCATGGCATCGAAGTTGTATGCAGCTTCTTGCCATTTATTCAACTACTGAACATCAGTGCCACTAAGGTTGCCTGAGGAAAGACTCGAGTAAGCAGTTTGTCTATTCAATCATTTGGTCGTCTGGTCAAGCTGGACAAAAGGGTGGAGTCATGCATCCAGGCCAGCTACAGTACTGCTACACCATCAGGTTTAATTTCTTCAGAAAGATCTCTGGTACAACGGCTTTATTTCTCATTCTCTTTTGTTTTATATCGAACAGCTGGCCAATTCCTCTCTTCTTTTCTTGGACCCAATGTGAGGCTCTTGTGGCTGCCGTTCACGATGCGACGCTCTCTCTGATTCTTCTCTCTCCGAAATGATCGATGGGTCCAGAAGTGTTTCAGTTCATGGCCAGTCCCTTTTCAGGGCTTTTTAGAGATCATACCATGCATTCCCCATGGATGCAGAACAGCATCAAGAATTTGTCACCATGACAGAAATGATTGGAGGCACTGAGCGATCGATGTTCCTCCAACACTGAGCACGTGGAATTCAATTCAGACACGCGCAACACGCGGCCGGGAAGGAATGGAAGGCCTTGGAAGCATGAGGTGCATCGCACTGTGTCGGTGCACTCTGATCACATGTGTGAAAAACAAACACTCTGCAGCACTGGGTGGCGCCAGGCAACTAATAATCGTGGATTTGCAGCAACGGCCGGACTTGAAAGCTGCAACTTCTGAAACTACAGAATTGCATTTGCTCTGGGACTTGAGACATACTGATTGCAACTGCGGTATGGCCAGTACGTACGGGGATCAGCAACACGGCATAGTAAGATCATTAACACATTAGGCCCGTGTCACCAAGGGCCATGGATTTTAGCAGGGAAATTTTAAGCATACAACAGATCGAATTTGGTTGTGCTCGATCATCCTTTCACAGATTAGGAAGTACAACGTGCAATCAACCAAATGCCAACTCAAAAAAGCACCTGGCCCCGACGGCGTAGGGAAATGGGGAATGTTTTCCTCCGTCGGTCTCGTTTTCCCGCCATTTCTGCTCGTGCGGCGGGCCGCCCCAAATGCATCGTCCGATGGGCCCCCGTCGAAAACTGATGTGCATGGGCCCGTCTGTGGTGTTTGGGCTTGGGGTCTGTCTAGTGGTAAAAATGCTTTGCTGCTTTGCGTTCGCAACCATTTTTTTTTCAGAGCAATGGGCCAACCATTTACTGGTTATATCCTGGGCTCAAATTCGCCGCTTCGAGTATGTGAGAGTTTTCGAATTTCTTTTCGAATTTGGCAAATTTTCGAACAGATTTTGAGTACGTGTGCATTCCAGCTGGAAATGGGTAAAGAAAACCTCAAAATTAAGTTAGCAAAAAAGAAAATGAAGTCTTCAGAAATTATAAATTTGTAGGCTCAATGCCACTTCGGGTATCAGCAATTCTTCGCACAATGAAGACACAACATCGGCCCAGAGCGTCCGTGCCTCGAGCCCGATGGGAGTAACAAATTTCTTTGCACAATGAAGACACAAGGAACATTGAGATACATAGACACCACGAATTCCTTTTCACTCTATAATCGATATCCAACACCCATCCAAGTCTAGACAGAAACAAGCGTGATGAGTAGAGGGGTGTTGGGGTCATGAAATCTCTATCGAGGGGATGATCAGCAACTACATACAAAAACAAGTAAATGTACGGCAAACTAACATTATCGACCAAAACAACTTGTCGCCGAAGACAAGAGGCCAGACGAGATGAATTTCAATCCACTAGATCCTCCTGGGAAGTAGGATATGGTATAGTATGCAAGGGCCAGAACCTGGGTCAAAAAGAGAGAAATGGGTGAGTCAGAAATGGCTAAGTCAAAAGGAGAGAATGATGAGGTATTGCAGTTTCGCAGACCATAAAGACACCAGCAAATCATAAGTTCATGACACTGTATTGTTCGATAGTTAGAAAAGGTAGAGAAGGCAAATCTTTTATATTTTAAGAAGGGATTGCGAAATCTTTCCTTCCGCATTGACTTAGCAGCCTGTTCTAAATGTGCTATAAATGGAAAGTATACCTAATGCACTAAAGACAAGTGACATCTCAGAGTATAGCAAAATTTGAACAAACATAGATGAGTCAAAAGTTGCATTGGTGAAGGACATACCTGAAGGACTGAGAAGATCACAGAGAGGAAATAGCTGTGAAGCACCATAGAAACATAAATCGTACCGACCATGCATCCAACAAATCCCACTGAGAACGGTAGCCTCTGTAGAGGAGGCAGACAAAATTCTTCATCAGATATCATGTGTTTTCGATGTTACAGATATTGCAGCTATTTAAGGAAATTAAGCCAGTAGAAGAAGAACATATATTTTCTATTTGTTACCAATAATATGTGTTGACACCCGCTTGCACAATTGCACTAGATTCAATATGTACTAATTCATATGCATCCAACTGACTTGAATTCACAAATTAGATAGTTCAACCTAGCATAAGTGGGAAGATGGTGATAGAGAAGAATACGGATAATGAGGATTTGCAGTGTTTAAAGTGTCTTAAAGGAACTAAGGGTGTGGAGGGTGGATTAGGCAGGCTAAGCAACAGTTATGTGCTAGGCAGGAGAAAGAAGTCGTTTGGCCATAGGCATGAAAGTAATGATGTCACCAGCTTAAGAGAGGGTGAGACTGGACAAAATAAAGAATGACGCACAGCTGCAGCATCTTTATGTTGACCCAATTTGGCCTCCGACCAAAAGATGCAATTTTCAAGTCTAGATTGTATAACAGAAGAAACGGATGCATTTCTTTTAAGTTTCAAATCAAGATTGGAATTTCCTTGAACAATTTGAGGTTCTTAAGGCTTGGGACGGATGATCAACTGCAAATTTTGATTCAATATAAATGCTCAAAGATGAATCAACAGCATACTGGTAATACTGTTATTGTCAAGACTCACTGAAATTAAAAGAGGAGGTTGTTCCTGCAGATTGTCAGGTTACCCCAGCCATCATTTCCACTACAGAGTTGCTAGCTTTCGAATGAAGCTAAAAAAGCCTTTTGTCTAATCCAAGAGTATTTCATCCACACTCCGCAGATCCCTTTTTACTAGACAAAATACTCTAGCCAGTTGTATTAGAGAGCTCGGAAATCTTTCTGTATTGAGCCACAATATTTTATGCTTGAGTAGAACTTAAACAAAAGTGAGTCAAGGAATCTAGGAAAGGCCTTATTGACTGTTTCTTTAAATTGATCATAATTTCGCTCTGGATTGCTTGTTTGAAATAAGTGCAATGCTAAAAAAAGAGCATTTTAGTGGCAGTTACCACAGATAAGCTACAGCTGATTATAGGGGAATACCATTGCTAGGCATCGAAAAAGTCATTTGCTGCTAGCAGGCAGCCATAATTTACTAGCGGTTTTCATCAAGTACCTTAAACGAGCAAGATTTGCAACTTGTTTCCACATGTTCCAAAATGTTTAGTGCTGGTTTTAAAATCACGGCTCAATGCTATGTAGAGTTCAAATCCTAGTAGTATATGGCTTCAACTAACCAGTTGCAACAGCGCCACCAACAAATCCTAACCAATATAACCGGGTCGAACTGATGACTAGCTGGTTTATGGCTTCAAGGTCTGGGGGATTTTTGGAAAACAGTTCATAAACCCAGTTTGCCTGTACTGTCATAAGTTTAGAACAGATTAAAGTAGCAACAGCATACCACCCTCCCAAAGGCTAACTCAGACGTAATTGGAGGAAACGTAGAGGCAACAGAAGTGTGGAGCTAATTCCATTACCTCCTTAGAGGTCATGTGAGCGAGCTGGTTGGCTGGCCCCTTGAGCGCGAAGAGCGAGGCGATGATGAGCGCGCATCCGAGCGTGAAGGAGATAGCGAACTTCTGCGGCATGAGCACCATGACGGGGAGGAAGAGCGCGAAGGCGATGAAGACGAAGAAGATGCCGGTGGCGAGGAAGAGGCCGAAGTACATGAGCGCCTTCCCCGAGGGGAAGCTGCTGGTCGCGCTCTGGAAGCTCCCCGGCAGCTCCCGCACGCCCTTGGTCACCCTGAGATGGTCAGATCAGATCCGGTAGGTGGGGGAGAGGGGGCTGGATCTGAGGGTTTGGGGTTGGGAGGGGGATGGGATGGGAAGGTGGACTCACGAGCTGAAGGTGCCAGAGACAGTGTCGTTGGCGGAGCGGACGGCGGCCTCGATGTCGAAGGGGAGCGGGGAGGAGGAGGAGGCGTCGGAGCGGGTGGCGGCGTAGGAGTTCCAGTCAGCGAGGAGGGACGGCTGCGACTCGCCCGCGGTGGCGGAAGAGGCGGCGGTGCCGCCGGTGAACCAGGCCTGCGCCGTCTTGTGCATCGCGGCGGCGGACGCGGCGGTGGCGGCGAGGTGGCGCGGTGCGGGGCGGGCGGAAGCGGAGAGACGAAAGGGGCTGGGAGGAAAACGACGCGACTCTTCAGAATTGGCTTTTCTTACAGCTGTTCTGTATTTATGGCAGCGAATGCATCTACTGGCAGATGGAAGCTTCGAAATGAAGGAAAACTCCCACGCTTCAAACTGAGGCAGCAAGAGCAAGCCCTTGACTTCTTCTTTTATTTTTATCTTTAAAATTATGATTAGGATCAAACGAATGAGACGTAACACCTCATCTGACAATTTCTTAAATGTTGAAGAAAAAAAATATTATTTGAGTGTGAAAATGAATCTGGCTTGGGGTGTTTGTAACACCGTGCTAAACTTTAGCACCTGTCACATTAGATGTTTGGATACTAATTAGAAGTATTAAATATAGTCTAATTACAAAACTAATTGCACAGATGGAGTGTAATTCGCGAGACGAATCTATTAGCCTAATCAGTTCATGATTTGACAATGTGGTGCTACAGTAACCATTTGCTAATGATGGATTAATTAGCCTTAATAGATTCGTCTCGTGAATTAGATGGAAGAATTAGACTCCATCTGTGCAATTAGTTTTGTAATTAGCTCATATTTAGTCCTTCTAATTAGCATCCGAATGTCCGATGTGACCCTGCTAAAGTTTAGCACCTCGTATCCAAACACCCCCTTAACCTGTTATTTCGCATGGGGTAGTTAAGTTAATGCGACCAAGAAGGGTCAACATTTCTTTTGTTGCTTATGGCCAATGATCAAGACCATCTTTGTAATGCAGGATTCTCAAATCACATGATTGTAGACAACACGTAGGAATTGAATGTTAATTATACTTCAATCCTATGAAATTAAGAAGCATACCGTGATTTTATCTTTCTGATTGATGGTAGTTTCCATAAAAAAAATAGCTGGCGCCTGTGCGCGTGAAATGTATGTTTGGGCCGTTAGTTCCGTCCACGCCCAAGTGGGCTGTTTGGGCCAAGAAGCAGTGCACCAGCTAACTCATCCACTCACCTTCCGGAAAATGAAACCACACGTGGGAGGGGAGATCCTGAGAAAATGACAGATCCGAAATTGTCGTGGAAACCAGCTGCAGATTTGCAACGGTCAAACTTGAAGGCTCAGCATGGGTGGTACAATTTCCTTCAAGAAAATGGAGCAGGGAGTCTTCTGCCTTCAGTCTGCATATCCAGGCCGTAGCAATCGACTTGTGCAACTGCAATTGCACTAGCTCTGGGACTTGAGGAGCCTCTCATCAGATCACTGCGCGGTTTCCGGTACGGATGCAACTAAACACCCTATGTGACTGCAAGCCGTGAGCTTGATCTCCATCTTTTTGCCCTAGGCGCATGCTACCTTTCCTTGCAATTCACAACGCAGTGACCCGTACAGCACACATGCACATGCAGCAGTACGTGTCTTGCAGGAGCGATACCGATAGACTCGGATCCGGAACGCATTTGATGCCGCGATGCTCGTTTTTCGGATGCCTTGATGCGAGTGATGATGGTTAATCACTCAGCACCAGCCATAAAAAGGTAGAATAATCACGTCGAGTGGGATTACAGCCGTGAAAGGTAATCCCACTCGAAGGCTTTTATTTTGGCCCTTGTTTTCACGAGAGATGCGACGCAAGAATCAACATGCATGTATGCCAGCATGCATCTGCCGTGAGGCAAAACGGCAAAAGCGAAAGCAACGGGACGGGAATGCCTCTCATCACTCACGGCTCCCAAAAGTGTTAAAAGGCGCCGCGCTTGCTTGCATGCATGCACTAGCTACCACTGGACGGCGGCTGAACGCACGAGAGCCGCGCTAGTGCTACTGATTAATGAATTCAGAGAGGGCACCGATACTCTCTCCGTACTTATAAATATATAACGTTTAGAGCGAACTAATAGATTAAAAATAAAATTGTTCGGTTCATCCAAACTTCATATAATAGAGAACGGAGATAACATATGAGTGGAAATATATAGCTGAGAATCATGTGTCCACTAGTAACATCGAAGCGTGCACGGAGAATTGGAGATACTGCCGCTATGGTTGTACAAACAAGTACTGAGAATACCATCCATCTCTTTAATTACTTGTATTTTTTATTTTTTTTTGATGATTTTGCCCCTACTTTGAAGTGCAATTATGTTTTTATCTTCATTTTTTTAACTTTGTTATTTTACCCTCAACATGTGATTTTGCCCTTGGTCCTTGCATATTTGCCCCTATTTTGACCATTGATTAAAATCACATTGGCTTGTGAATAGTTGAGTCTTAAGGTAAAATCACAGAGTTGAAAAAATGAGGATAAGATTATAATTACACTCGGGAAGTAAATGTAAGAAGATAAATGTTTTTTTTTGTTTTCTCTTCTGATCGGTAGTGTGTTTCGCGAGCCAAGGCGGCTGGCAGAAAGAAAAAAGAGGAGGGGACGGAGGAGATGAGCTCTGTACGTACGGCGGCGCCGCATCCACGTCGCGCTCGCGATTTTCTTTCTGTCGAAAGCACTCGCGCGCTGATTGATGGCACACGTGAGCAGGCGCGCGCGGGCATAAGGGATCGGGGTACTGGGGCACGCGACAAATATGGCTCAGCTAGGCTGCGCCTGCTTGTGCACATACATGTATGGGTGTGCGTCGATCGGTGGCAGGTCGAGCAGGGAAGCAGAGTGACAGGATATGGCATTCTCCTCCTCGCACCGGCAGTTTCTACTCGCACAACCATCTATATGACAAAAAGGCACGCTAAGTCATCTCATAGTACTTGATTTCTATCGAAGAGAGTATATATTTCAAAAGAAAACAAATTACAACCAAATTTGATAAAGGTGTTTTCTTCATGGTATCTTTTTTTTGCAATCATGACCACGCAGGCTTTTTAGTTGAACGACGTGCAGAGCTTTTTGCGTGCTCGTGAAATAGATTAGCTGCGAGTTTACACGCATGAACCGGACTCGGATGGAAATCGATTTTATTATGCTATAAATTATTGCGCAATGTACTCCTTCCATCCATAATAAGCCATACGCCCCTTTTAATTTTTCTCGCACTTTGTGTGTAAAATAAACTATAATTGATTGACCAAAAACAATAGAATTATAAAAGAATTTTGAATCAAAACACGTCTTATCTTGATAAATGTAGATAATAAATTTCAGTCATTTTTAACGGATCCGCTTGATCGCTTAACAGGATAGTGGCGGGCTGGCGGAGGGCAAATTTCTCATTCTCGAGAGGACATGGAGGTAGGCAAGTTTGAGTTTCGCGAACCATGGACTTCACAAATAAAAGCAAGACGAACACACAAAAGTCTCGAGAAATTCAAATATCTAGGGTCACATTCTCCATGTCCCGTTGAATTGGACGCTAGCCAATGGGGCATCTCGCGGCACTCCATTCTCCGTCCAGAACCCGGCCAAACGCCACGCATTTTATTCTTTCCCTCGAGTTTCTGCGGTGGTCTGTCAAGAGGTTCCAGCACCGTTGAACTGGACGCTAGCCAATGTGGAAGTCTCGGTCCGGTCCTAGAAGACAAGATTGGCAAAGGACGGTGTGGAAAATGAGCGGACAGAGCTTTTTTTTTTGTTGTTGCTGCTGGTTAATCCAACATTGCAGCTATCTGCCTGTCTCACAACTGCAAACGACGAACAAAAACACCTCTGTAAACATTTTACTTCACAGAAGAAAGTAAATGGTTGCTATTGTTTGGCACAGAACTGGTTATTACGAGAACATCTCGCCGCTTGGAGGTGCTGATTAAGTTGCAACGATATGATCCGGTAAATTGGTAACATGGGTATAATAGGAGAAATACATGCATGTCTTTACAAAACAAAAGCAAAAAAAGTTTACAAAAAATGTTTTTGCTGGCATGCTTAATCCATGGCAATTTCAGTGTCACTCTCACTGTCTCGCTGCCACTGGGCACCTCTCCCAAAACCCATACAATCCCGGGCACCCCTGCCCTTTCCTCGAGTTTTCTATGCGTGCCGTGTGCCTCCTCTCTCTCTCTCTCTCGGTCTCGGCCTAGTCTCGTTTGAATCATTCTCCCCTTCCTTCCCAGTCTCCTCTCATCTCTCCCCCATTCAGTTCTCCTTCTCCCCCTTCCAATTCTTAACTCCCCGAGCCCCCAAAATCACGCACCCAGAGAGCGCGCCCCAAACCCTAGCCACACGCTTCCATGGGCTGCGCGCAGGGCAAGTGCTGCCTGCCTCGGCCCCCGGGGAGGGGCTCCGGCGGCGGGCGGGGGCCCGGCGGCCACGGCGGCGCCACCCTCGGCCGCGCCGAGGTGCCCGGCGCCGGGCTGGTGGTGGAGTACGCCACGCTGGCCGTCGCGGGGCTCTACCCGGACTCGCCGGGCCGGGAGTCCCAGGACGCGCACCTCGTCGCCACGCGCTTCGCGGGGGACCCGGACCTCCACCTCTTCGCCGTCTTCGACGGGCACGGCGCCGCGGGCGCCGCCTGCGCCGGGTTCGCGCGGGAAGCGCTCCCGCGCCTCCTCGCCGCCGCGGCGGGGGCCGGCTCGCTCGCCGCGGACCCCGCCGCGGCGTTCCGGGAGGCGATGCTGGGCGCCAACGCGGAGATGCACGCGGCGCCCGGGGTCGACGACTCCATGAGCGGGACCACCGCCGTCGCGGCGCTCGTGGCCGGCGGCGCGCTCCACGTGGCCAACGTCGGGGACTCGCGCGCCGTCGCCGGGGTGTGGCGGGCCGGGCGGGTCGTCGCCGAGGACCTCTCGTGGGACCAGACCCCGTTCCGCGCCGACGAGCGCGCGCGCGTCAAGGCCTGCGGCGCGCGGGTCATGTCCGTCGAGCAGGTGGAGGGCATGCGCGACCCGGAGTCCGAGGGGTGGGTGCCCGACGAAGGGGACCCGCCGCGCGTCTGGGCGCGCGACGGCCTCTACCCTGGCACGGCCTTCACGCGCAGCCTCGGCGATCTCGCGGCCGAGGCGGTTGGCGTCATCGCCGAGCCTGAGGTGAAGAGCGTGGAGATCACTCCAGCCCACCTGTTCTTCGTTGTTGCGAGCGATGGCGTGTTCGAGTTCCTCTCCAGCCAGGAAGTGGTTGACATGGTACTGGTTTCATTCTCTGCTCTATTCCTTTTCCTGCTCCTTCCTGTCTGTTTATCGATCCATTAAATTAGTTCTAGTATTTAAGCCACTGCATATCGTGGTCCACAAAATAGACAGGTAATCACACGTCTTTGTTCATTTTATCCAGCCAACTACAGTCTTGATGTAGGCTCCTGATGTGAAAGGAACTGATTATGGATAATCATAATGCATATTGCGATAGGTAGAACCTCTATTTATGGATAATCATAAGTTGACTTTCTGCATAGTGCGAAATGATTTCAGATGAGAGCTGTTAGGAATAGTATAAAGATGGTGTTAGTAGTTGCTGATGAGTAGGGGTTTACCTACAGTATAATGTCCAGTTTTTACGTGCTGCAAACAGTACAAATGGACTCTACTTTTTGATCCCATACTAAAAAGCATTCCATCAGCCCAGTTGCTTTTCTCGAAAAGTTGGAACTGCAGGATGGTGTAATGATTGTGGAACGGTGAGGGTTTTAACTTTTAAGGTGGATTGATGTGGTCATTATGAAAGCCCTCCCTGTCTCTGAATAAAGTTCTGCATAAGTGGAGGTAACTTTATTGAGTAGTAGAAGAATAGACTAGCATTTGAGCTGTGATGGAAAATTGACTAATCAGAAGTGTGAGCAGAAAAGTGGAAGGGCAAGCTAGGTAAATGGCTGCAAGGACTATGTAGGCATGTCTAGCAAAACTTTCCTAAAGTATTGCTGATAAAAATGTATATTGACCATCTTATTGGTCCTAAAACGGGCAGGCCACTTCAAAAAGAACTGCTGATTGCTGAGTCACCAGGGATGTACGTGCATTTTGTCAATTTTATTCTGATTAGGCCAGACATGATCTGCAGTTAACAATGGGCTGGTCCCCTCAACCTCCTCCTTTCTGTGCCAACATTTTCCTCGAGTTTTGAAAGCACTAAATCCATAACAAAACCAGGCTGCTAACAGCTGTTTTGCATTCTCATGCCTTTTGATGTATATACTCATTCTGTCTTTGCCAATGGCGCATGTGGTTCTAATCTGTTACATATGCCATTCTTGGAGCTATCAAAATTTCTTTGGTTTGCCATGTGCCAACAGTAATGATCTAATGTTAAATATGTGATTTTTCTTTCTTGACTTTGCCTGTGATATCCTCTATGGCCCTGTCTGTGCCACTAATTCTGAAATCTTTCTGGTTCACTACAGGTTGCTATGTATCAAGATCCTCGAGATGCCTGCTCAGCTATTGCTGCAGAGTCATACAAACTATGGCTGGAGCATGAAAACAGGACAGATGATATAACAATAATCATTGTGCATATCCGAGACTCTGAAAATGTAGGTGCACACAATTTTAAATTCTGCAAGCATAAAAAGAAATTATTCAGCGACATGAAAATTTATCGTTCTTTCCAAAATTTACTCAGTCAGGTCCTGCAGGGAGCGACAAAGTGGACTATGGCAGCATCGGCACATCAATAACTGTGCACACAATACAGTCAGAGATGCCTGTATTTGTACCATCAGAAGCTAGTCAATTGAACAGATGTGTTGCTACTGAAATGCAGTCATCGTCCTCGGGCTCTCCAACAGAACGAAGCCTCTCCTGTGTTGCTCCTTCTCCTACGCACCCTTTATTAATACACCGTAGAATATCAGATGCTTCCAAGCCTGTGCAAAGTGAGCAAGCTGCATCAGAACCAGTACAATCTTGGCATCAAGTGGACAGTGGTACTGAGCTGGAACGGACTATGCAACGAAGTGTCCCTCCAGCCTCCTGCTAAAAGTCGAAGAGGTAACCCCACCGATCTTCTAAATCCTTACCGGCGTATGGAGAAAATGCAAACAAACTGACATAATTTGCACGCTCAAATGCAGTATCTGAGTTAAATGGCAAAAGGAGGCCTTGTCATACCCCATTGCCATCCTCCGTAAGATCTTGCCCACAGACCCTACTCTTTCCTGTCAGATTTTTTGGGAGAAACTATTATTCATAGGCTGTTGTCTTCTGCAGGGAGCTACTAACCGTGCCATGGATGTGATGTTGGTCAGCAGCAAATCTCGGTGTTGCTCGTGTTTTCTTAGAGCACCTGCCGCAAACTGACGATGTGAAGGTTCTGATCCGAAGTTGGGTCATCTAACCAGAGGGATTGATTGGTGGCAATGGGCGCCACCAGAAGTGCTGTCTGTGATGGAGTTATTCTCCGCTTAATTTGTATTTATTAACTTTACCAGTAAATTTAATTTAAGTTGATGCTTGGCGTGGTTTGGAATGAGATGCAAACCTTGCGGTGTCATTCTGCCATAGAACTAGGATCTGGAATTGAAATGCGGGTGCCGTGCAGAGCAAACCAAGCTGATGCTTTCACAAGAAAAAGCGCATTTCAATCGCTTCTTTTAGCTGCTTTAGAGCCTCTTCGAGTTTAATATGGTGAAGAAACGTTGCTTATACTGGTGCAAAGATGTTATTAGCTTTATTCCGTTCTTATGCTTTTCCGGTTGCCGCTGCTGTACCACGAGTTAGGGGTACTTGGTTCCCAGCCACAGTTTGCCACACTTAATCTTAGGCAAGTTTGACTAAGTTGGCAAGTGTTTGATTGCACAACTAAACTTTGGTAAGATTCTTTGAGCTTCATATATCATAGAGACAAAAAATGTGGCAAGATTACTTTTGCCATGGAAAAGTGTGGCAAGATTACTTTTGCTATGGAAAAATGTGGCTTCAAATTTTTTTGCCACATTTTTTATGGCTTACCACACTTGCCGAAGGTTAGGTGTGGCACATGATGTCCGGCAACCAAACATCCTGTGGTCGGCGAGCATACATGATTTGATTTTGAAGACTCGTGATTTACCTGTACTGTACGGCCGGAAAAGGATCACTAAGACAGACCCAGTGGCCTGTCAACTCTAAGAGCTAGGATGTTTCGCCCAAGAAACAATAACTATGCAGATCTAAACTCCATCCCGATTTGTTACGTAGCCATGCATACAAGCTACAACAGAAGTTACGGTCGTGCAAACAGGTTACTAGTGCGCTTGATTGATGTGATTCGAGAAAGAAACTTCTACATAGCTACACTAGAAACATCTCATTCACGCCAACAGTAAATTGCCATGACTTGGTAAGATGATTTCTTTCTTCTTTTTGCAAAATCTAATGTTACAAGTGTGGAAGGATGGTGTAATGTAACCCTTCCAGCGTTCCACGGGCTCAAAAGTAAATGGAAAGCGTATCATCGATCCTGTCCTGTAGCTTGGTACACTGCTCGAGTAGCCGAGCAAGCTTGTCGTCCCCCCCGAGTGGCACCAGCTCCCCCAAACCTACCCTTCTTGGTATGTACAATTCACCGCTAACACCATGCACCGTGTTCATCTCGACGTCCGTGTCTGCTGGTGCATGGGGTTCTTCATGAATCTGGGTGGGTGGTCGTGGCTGTTGACTTACAGGTTGCACATCGACAGCATCGAGATCGCAACTGATCTCGATGATTTCATCTAGTGAAAGCCCAGTTGACACAGCAGGCATCGTGCTGTGATCCTCCAAAATGGACGCCTCATTGCAGGTGTTGCTTCTAGCAGTGCGCCCTTGTGTGGCAGTGGCACCATTAGAGTTAGCTGCTGCAGGAGTCTGATAGAGGTGCTGGCTCAGGACATAAGCTTCTGAGAACTCTCCGGTAGAAAGCTTTGCTAGCCTCCAGTTGTAAATACGACGGAAGATAGTCACCCATCTTGGAACAAGGTAGTAGTATGAGTCTCGGAGCTCAAGGCCAACATATTTCTGCACCATAATATTTACTTCGGTGGCCACCTGAGTTTCATCTAACAACCGAGTTGATTCAGTCAGATATCTCGCCAAGCACTCCTGAAGGAACTTCTTCTGATCTTGGGTTTGCTTGCCCATGTGAGAACCTTGGTTTAGCCAAGATAAATCATAACTGAACTCTGGAATCTTGCAAGCGTTAATGGCCGCAACCAGTGGCTGGATCCTTAACGGCGATGACCATCCAATGCTAGGCAAGAACACTTCTGCATATATCCTCTCATTACTTGTTCTCTCCAGAAGATCAATCTCAAGAGCTGGCCATCGGTTAGTGTTTGTGTGTGCTGCAGCCATAACCTCTTCTACAACTTGATCGACAGCATTGTTGAATGCTGAAATACAATCCCCAGGTCCAGCTCCAGGTGCAACACGGGTATTAAACAGCTCAAGTTGTGCGCTCAAGTAGTTCAGAAGCAACTCATGGGTCTTCACAAGAGTGACATCAGGCTGCCTTGGCAAACTTCTAATCAGCCACTTCAGACCCTCACGCAACTTGTCATCATCAAAGAAACCATTGGCATAATCTTCCATGTGTTCAACAAGAAAAATAACCAATGATGAAGCAATCTGTCCTCCATGAAGACCACTGAGGCCAAGCCTGTCAGTGATATATTGTGAAGCATAGTCATAACCTTCATGATATTTATCGCCGCTCAATATCAGGAGAGGAAGATTGGATTGAGCTGGTATGGAGGCTAACAGACTGTTAAGTCGTGCCTTCTGCATTTCCCATGAAATGCCTTCAGACACTACAAATGCTATACAGCTTGTACTATTGGCAATATCATTACCAATAACTTGCTGATCACTGGCCCTAACAACAGACAGACAGCATGTGTTCGGAAAGCTCATCCACTCTGTCCAAATTGATAGGCCTGCTGATGAAACAACCAATCCACTATCTCCATTTCCAGAACCCATGAGCTTCCTAAGTAGCCATTTTGAGGCAAAATTGTTGGTCTGGGATTCCATGGCACCTGGTGGGACAAGTACAAGCAACTTCCAGCAGAGGCATCTTGCATCAGGGTTAGTTTCAAGTAAAATAGGACCAGACAACTCCGAAACATTGAGACGCGACCAAGATCTTTGCTGCCTTGCTTGTCTTTCTTTAAAGGCATGCCCAATGTCTAGCTCTTCGACAGCAAGCTTAGGAACCTTCATAATAGGCAAGTCTGTATCATTATCGATTTTAAATAATACATAGAAAACTTATAGAAAAATCATTGCATATAAAAATAGGACAAAATCAAACTTAACATGTTTTTCTTCTTGTAACCAATGTTAAAATTATTTTATCTATCAACAGAGGTTGCAGTTTCATTCATTTGAATCTTCATCTTGCAAAAAGTGATGTTTAGAACACTTGGGATGAGAGTTAAAAAGCAACATCTCAATTAAGTGGTTCTGGAAAACAAATATAGCATGTCTTAAGATGACTTACCATTGTAGTATTATGAACTGGCGGGCCAAGTGATAGAGAACACAATGCTTCAACAGCAAGAGCATTTTTCTGCTCCCTAAGAAATCGTTTGTCCGCAGCACGTTGACTCCATTTCCTGAAATACCACAATACGGATCAAAGTTTAATTAGGCACCACCAAAACCCTATCAATGGGAACATAAATAGGTATAGGATAGAAAACAACCTCAGTATTGCCTTCAGCTTTTCACCGGAAATTTGTTTCTTGGGAGACGTAACAATTGGTAACCAATCATCAACTGTGCTGCTACTAATATTATGATCCTCATATTCATTGCGATCAGACGAAGGGGAGCCAATAGGTGATCCAGGTTCGATAACCAGAACTTCATGGTCTGGAGTTCCCTCATCCATGTCTACCCTGACCTCGTCTTCATCTCCAAGCATATTGGAGTAATCTAAAGAAACGCTATCTGCAAGAGAATGCGAAACAATTGGTTCTGCCAAAGCATTGTTGTTTTCTGTATTAGCTTGTGACCACAGTATCTCTGTTTGCATCTCCACTTTCTTAGGGGACCCTGCAAGCCCACTATCTTGATCTTCAGCTGTAAGATCATCAGTCAACTTGGGCTTGCCTTCAGGTTTTGGCGATGCTACTTTTGGTGTTTTTGAGAATATCTCCCTCTTGCTACTTTGTGGAGAAGCAGCAGTAGGGAAAGATGAAACACTGTCTTCTCTACCAGCATTTGGGATAAGAGGACTTGGACGTGTTGGACTGAATAATTTATTGGCAGCTTTCGGAGAAAATGGATTAGGAAACATCGAGCTAATCTGTCTGCCAGGAGTGGTTGAAACAGACCCAGAAAACAGTGAAGAGGGATCCCTTCTGCCATCATGAGGAACCACAGGAGCATGCAGTGATGGAAATAGATCTCTTTTGCCAGTAGCGAGTCGACTAGAATATGAAACAGAAGTATTTTTTTTGCTCATAGGAGCACAAACTGGCCCAGAAGAAACATCAACAATGACTCTCTGCGATTTCTTTGAATGCACAAGCTGAGAACAGCCAGATGGGAAATCACTTTCACTGTTAAGAAAGGGTCCTTCTTTTACTAGGTACAGTTCTTCATACTGCCTCAATCCAAAACCATGGTACTCTAAGAGACTTTCGATGTCCTCATCCTTGAAAAAAAATGAAGGGATAAGGATTGCAATTTTCCAGTGCTGAACTAGTTACTGTGCAAGCAAGAACACACTTACCTCCATAGCAAGCCACTCCACAACTTGTGAAATAGGGATTCCTTGTCCACTCTGGAGACCACTGTGCAATGAAGCGAGTGCTTGCCTCCTTAACTGGGAAGAGATTTCATTTGTTAAGATTTTACAGAAGTGCACTTGAAATTGAAGAACAGATAGCCTACTACATGAAAGTAGTGAATACTGAGTAAAAGTGAAAGATGACACTACAATAAAATCATCCGATGCCCACAACCTAATAATGTGTAACAATGTGCACCCATTAAGTCACAATATATTACTTTTAGGCGATTTGAAAGTTAGAATTTCCAGTGTGATGGTTAAAACTTTAGGTTTTGGATGGGTTAAGGCTTTGTACCAATTAGGGTGGTTTTGTGTCCACCTTTTTTTTCGCATGGAGGGCTTTCTCACCCCTTCCATATATTTGTACATGTGCATAAATTCATTTCATTAATATCAAAAGGGCGGAGACATACTAAGAAAGCAGTATGATGACAGGCATATGATATATAACCATGATGACCAAGTGAGCGCCATTTACAATCGTTCAACCAGTATTCCCTAAGTCCTTAGGAAACATATTCCTAATACCACATTGCCACTGATTGCCATGCAAGTCAGGGCATTTGATAATTTGCCACCCTCTTGCACGGTGATCACCCATTGTCACTGACATGTGGGGCCACTAAGTCCTTGCCAGTGGGCCAGGGCGACAAATTTTGCCACTCAATCAAGAGGGTGGCAAATTCTTAAATGACATACAATATAATGGCACCATACTACAACTATCATGAGTCAATTCCCCACATACCATTATAAAAGTTCTCAATTCCATATATACCACAAGAAAAGTTTGGGTATCTTCCATACCACTAGTTTAATTTTTACTGGACTTCCGTGCCACTTAAGAAGTTTATGCTACAGCAAAATTTTTGCCTTTGGAAAAGAATTCACAAAGTCATAATTACACAGTTAATTTGATTATATTATTTCCAGCACAATTGATAACTAAGAAACATAAGTACATCGAAAGAAGAATAATGTCCACTAAAGCGTACATTGATTAACAGCTTTTAAAGGCAATGATTCTACCTTTGCAAAGTGAGCATGCATCAAACAGGCCTGCAAATAAGTTGCTTTCCTTGAGAGACGAAAGAAGGCTATAAAGTTCCCAATTCTGCAAGCTCTGAATTGCATAGAAAATGTAGACATTGAGATAAACGCTAGTGCACATATGATAACAACAAATGACTTTTAATGTTATGACTACCTCGCAACTTCTCTTGCAAACAAGATCTCTGGACTGCCTCTGATTTCACGAGACATCTTAGCAAGATCCAGAGATAACTCAGCAGGTTCAACCTAATTCAGATGTATGTACAAGTCAGCAAATATCTGAACGCAACCGACTAGATCCACCAATTTACCTCACCTTGTAACCAGGATGCTTGTCTAACTTGAGGAGTGCATAATAACCCCGAAATTCCTTTTCTGTTGAGAAGAAAACACCCTTTCTCCTATGGTCATCATACATTTGAAATAGCTCAACTGATGTTTTATTCATCTGCTCAATGTTGAGGTGTGCATCAAAACCCTCTGAAAAACCTTCTCCTTTGTTGTATTCACACAATTCGTGCATTGCAACAATGTGGAGCCTTATCTGCTCAGAAAGAAAAGACAGATTCCAAGATGAAATACTCCAGAAAACACAGGTGCCCACAGAAATAATACATACTGTTTGATGAAATAAGCACTGGCCAGTGTAGGGACACATATGAAAGTACCATTTGCTCAAGCATAGAAATAGCCTCTTGATTGAAGAAATGTTGCATTCTAAGATCCATTCTTATCGCTCGCATCCTGTCCCACAAGAAGTTGTATAAGCCCAAGAAACTGTCATCATACGTGTGATCCAGCAAACTAAGAAGGTAATCCATTGTCTTCTGTAGAACTGGCATAGGCCTTATCAAGTCTGCATCTCTCTCAGCAGTCCTATTATACTGTATCAATCAGATAAGAACTTCCATCATGCTTCCTGTTATATGTAATCAGAAATAATTTCAGATAAAATACTGCCATACTGCCAGGTTAAAAGGAAACAGTATGGACCTTTTTAACAGCGAGAAGCTCAGTAGTTAGGTTTCTATCTCCATCCAATCTTTCATACCTATCGAGATCTCCCTTTCTCTCACGCTCTGCCCTTTCAGGTTCTAACAAAAACAAGGATACTCTGTCAGTAACCTGCTACTGTTTAGAGAAAGGTATATTGAAGAGACAATGTGAAGGGCTAAAATAGTATCACGTGAAAAAATAAGTCGATCTAGAGCAGTAAGCACCTGGGCACATATCTGGACAAAGCCCAACAATCGCGGCTAACACTGGCGAATCCATGTCAGCCGAAGTACTTTCATCAGTATTATCATTTTTTTTCATTGGAAAGTTTCCCACTGATGTGGCTTGTTTGGGCCTGTCTGCAGAGCCTTTGAGTGTTTTTACAAAGTCATTAGTATTTTCTACTGGCCTGCTTAATTCAACATGGAAACGAGCCAGACGCTTGGCTTTTGCTTGTTGCTCCCTGCAGGAAAAGTTTCATGAGTTACACCAACAGGCAGCATGTATAATGGAAACGTTGTTGCAAGGAGAGAAGTGAAAAGTCATGTGCAGGACAAGAATTACCTCTCAAGTTCAGTTGAAGGGGTAGAGTGATCATCATCACTGGCATCCAAAGGAGAGGTCCCCATTCTTCTGGTAGCACTACGGATAGAAGACTTTGGTGGAGAAACAGCAGATGTGTTAGGTTCGTTGGAGTCATCTGAAAGACTAGACATCTGATGTGGTGGTGAACGTGCGCCACCAATGCGCGATTGTATTTGATTTCCGAACTTGGGAAGGGATGCAGTAGACCTGTAATGATGGCAAAAAAGCAACTATTAAATGATGTGTTAATGATCAGCAGGCACAGTAAGAAGTAAGTTTATTTGCTAACAACTACTTCACAGGGAACCAAAACACTGACCAAAATTGACATCAAACAAAACAAATTCAAAGCAAAAGGCTTTACTTCTGGACATCGGCATGTGCATGAAGATTCTGGGCTGAGTTGGGTGATGACCTAATATTGTCTCTGATGTCTGATGGCGGTGATTTGATCGCGCGTGTGAACTCTGATGCAGGCGATCTCATCCTTTTTGAGGTTTCAATATTTTCATCACCGATGAGGGTATCTGTATAGTCAACCAGTCTGCAAACAAAGCATATTGTCCTCATTAGCTGCAAGCCCATAGTAAATCTGTCATGTAATTAAGTGAAAGTGTGGAACATTGTTACATTCATGCCAGCTTTCGAAATACCAGAATACTTATCCTACTTTAACATTTTCAGAAAACCATGCGACAGAAATTAAGACAGTAAAAAAAATATTGGTAGGCAATGGAAAAAAATATTTCGATTTTGAACAGAATTGTATTAGAACCTAAATAGACCACCCTTCTGAAATTTCAAGAGAACTAACTTTCCAAAATGGAAAGAAACATATAGAAAAGTATTTTTGCTGTGTAATCATGCTCTTCCTGCTTCAGGTTCAAAACACATCCAATAAGGTGGCAGAAAAATTCCTAACGGAAGCTTTTCTTTAGATTGGTTTAGAAGTGTAGTATACTTCAGAGTTACTTTCCTACAAAATCAGGTGTTTATGCACTTTATAAAGAAAGTTATTACGCATTAAATGCATTAAATCTTCACCCCACACAGAAATAAGCATCTTTAGATACCTTCTCGCATTTCCACCAGTATCAATACGAGCCGCGCCATCAACATCCTGATAGGACAAAGTAGGTGACCTCGACCTTTTTGAAATGTTATGATCCAACGATCGATTTTGCAATGCATCAGTGAATCTATGAAGAAATGAGAACATATTAAAATAGTATAAACACACATGCATGAAAACAGGCAAAATAAGCACAAGGCATATATGCACATGCTGAATGAGATGGCTTTGGGCAATGAATCCACATTTATCTGTATAATTGAGGTGAAAGCAACAATTTGTAAATTTTGATTCAATGAATAGTGACAAAGTGAAAATTATAGGGAAATATCAACAGAATCCCTTCTAGCACAGCGAGTGTACCTACAGAAACACAACGTGGCAATGTTGTCCCTTGTGATATCAGCGAGCATATGTCCAGTACAACTCCAACTCACAACGAAATAAAGACACAGAAATAATATTCTATTGGAAAGAACAATGAGCAATGCAGTAATTTTTTTAAAAAAAAAGATCCATAAGGACCATATTGTTGATTGGAAACAACACCCTCATTTTTTTTTAAAAAAATCCCGAATAAAGCAAGTTCAGATCAACAGTCTGGGAGTTTCTACAGATTAGCATGCGTGCACCCATCTCTTGGTAAGCCACAAGTCCATAAATGATAGCATTGAATTGCTAAAATGGTTAGCATCACTAACATGGACAAGATGCACTACTCCCCAAGGCAGAACAGTGCCAGTCATATCCAGGAACTGACCGTTTGCTGTTATAACGAGGAAAACAACCTGCTCATGCATCATAATACCATATCTTGGCTTTACACGAGCATCTTTGCATCATATGCATCTTTACATGAACCAGTCTGGAGAGTAGGTTGGTTCCTGATTCAAAATTGGATGGTACCTAAATACTATCTACAGAAAACAAGGAGATGGCAACCAAACATAGCAAACAGTACCGAAAATACCACTAATCAATAGCTAGGTAACTACAATTTCTGGATAGTTTGTACTGGCACCTTAATCGAAGCTAAAAGGTGACAGAGTAGATAATATGGAGAAAATTGTATCAAAGAACTCACACATTATTACGAGGATCAGCAATATGCACAGGATGATGATCTTGAAAGTCCGATGGAGGTCTAAACTTGCTGGTAATGTTTGATGGCGGTGATCTGGCTGAAGTGTGCAATCTCATTTGCTCTGAAGGTGGCATCCTCAATTGCTTTGAAGATTGCAAACCTCCGTTTTCAAACAATGGATCTGCATAGTTCACCAACCTGTTAATAGAAGAAACATTAGGTTTCAAATTTCTGATGGGAAGCGAGTTCCATGAAAAACTTGATGGGGCACATACGTAACAAAGAGATCTTTTTAACTATCAATTGCGTCCACTGATCGCATAGCGTACTCCAGGAAAAGAATACCATGTCAGGTGTGTCAAGGCTAACATCAACTATGCGCTATGTTCCATATTCCAACAGCAGAAATCATAATATTCACATAGTTCTCCATGCAAGAGGTACCAACAAAGAAAATACATTGTGCATCTAACCATGAGATTAAATGATTGCTAAAAGGTAGTATACGCATCAGAGTTCAGCAGTAAGTGAAGAATGTTTGGTACAACGCACACGCTTACTAATAGACTGAGGCTTACGTGATAGTACTAATGTTACAAAAGTTATCCTGCGGCATATGTTCTTAGAAGTTAGAACTAAAGCTTGGAAAATGGTATTTTGGCTGAAAATCAAATCATGTAAGCTCCAAAAGAGAAATGTAGTTGCCAAATTATAAACCTTCTCACAATCCCCCATGTACTATTAATTGCATCTGGGATAGAATACTAATGTTACTTAATTAGAACCAAAACAAAACATGATATCCTTTACAACTAAATCAGTAGCTTGAGACAGACGCATCAATAGTGAGTGTTTATACCTTCTTTGTCCCATACCATTATCGTAATCTGCAGGGGAATCCGCACGCAGATTTGATACAGCTGATGGGGCCCTGCTTCTTGAGGAAATAAAAGGATCCACCGGCCTGCTTACTGATGGTGTGGCTGGCCTAGAAAGAGTGCAAGGCATGAAAAATTCCATCAGCAAGGATACATGTTGTTTTCATCTTCAAATGTCCATCTAAGACTTATTATGTAAGAAGAAGAGTTCATAAGGCATGTAATCAGCTAGATGGTTGATACGTCCACTTTCAGCTTGCAACATTTCTCTATGATGAAACAGCAGATCATACAAATTTGCATTTCTCTAGAACAGGTCATAATGGAGAAACTAGCCACATTGCCCACACCAATGTGTGGCTAATAATATAGCACATAAGTTATATTTCGAAAATTTAGCTACAATCATTATTTATGACACATATAAATCAAATCTTAGTTGTACGTGTTATACAACCATACTAGCAATAATGCTCTATATCTATCTCTTTTTCCAATCAATGTGGGAATATGTAGCCCTAGAACAAAGGAGAACTTGACTCCTGCCAATTGTTTATACTTGTGCAGATTCAGATTGTACTGGTATGATCTGCCAATTGTCACGCGAGGCATGCATACATCCGACCAAACAAAACTTTGCATCTGCAAAAGTGTACAGTACAGAAATCATTGATATGTGTGGTCATGATCATCACATAAGAGAAATTCCTGCCGGTGGAATATAGCTCCACTGAAGGCAAACAGCGAGCTTAAGGTTTTCCATAACTGTGTCCCTAGTGCTAGGTTTCTAGTATCTACACTCCACCTACTTAGATGCAACAGCAAGTACTGAAAGCTGAATCACCAGTCAGTTAGCTTCCACAGCAAATTTTAAAAACACAAACACAGGCATAACTAGGGGTGGCCCTTGTACCTCCTTCACAATCCAACTCAGCCCTATCTATTTTTAGCTCAAAATCATATATTATTATGGCCCGGCCTTTATTGAGCCCGATCCTTAAATTTGCTAGGCTAAATTAGAGGGCCCTTTACCACCCCCAGGCATAACGCAGTCCATCACTGAGAACTAAAAAGGTTTAAAAACACAAAACATCACCTCAGTTGGGGCTGAAGATGCCGAGCGACGTGGCGACCAGTCGCAGCAACCGCGCCTGGATCGAGCGTGGAGCGAGGGATCGGGAAACGCGCGGAAGCGGCAGTGCCGGGAGCAGCTGCCGGGCGCGCTGAGGGCACGGGTATGGACATGGGCAGGGTGGTAGCAGGGCGAGAGGTTGTAGCCGCGGCGGCGAGCTGGGGCCGAGGGCTCGGGAAGCGCGGGGCGGCGGCGGCGAGAGGGGTGGTCGGGCGAGCGGACGGGAAGGAAGGGGTGGCCGGGCGAGGGGAGGGGAAGGACGGGTTGGCCGGGCGAACCGAGGGGAAGGGCGGGGTGGCGGGACGAGCGGAGGGGAAGGACGGGGTAGCGGGAGACGCGGTCGCGGTCGGGGTGGCGGCGCCGACGCCGAAGGCAGGGAAGGCGGAGCCCGGGCCGCGGGAGGAAGGCCCGGCTTCGCGGCCGAAGCCGGATGCGGCCATTGACTCCGCCGAGTCGCGGAACACGAAACCCTAGCCGGCGGCGCTCGTCGCCGGCGTGACGGAGAGGAGGGGTTTGAGTTCGCGTGGGGAGATCGAGGGTAGACGAGCGGCTCCGCGGGTAAGGGGTGACTGACCCGTGGGGCCTAGCTGCCAGTGGGCACCTTCGAGGTAGCGCGGGAATAATTAATTACACGCAGGTGCCTCACAAACCGTGTATTTTTTCCCTCATGCGAACTGAAGCCCAACTTCAGTAGATGCAGGGAACCTCAGGGTTTACCAATGTTTAGATACTAATTAGGAGTATTAAATATAGATTAATTAGAAAACCAATTGCATAGATGGAGGCTAATTTACGAGACGAATCTATTAAGTCTAATTACTCCATGATTTTGACAATGTGATGCTACGGTAAACATGTGCTAGTGATGGATTAATTAGGCTTAATAGATTCATCTCGTGAATTAGCCTCCATATGTGTAATTAGTTTTATAATTAGCTCATGTTTAATCCTCCTAATTAGCCTCCGAATATTCGATATGACATGAATTTTAGTCCGGACTAAAGATCCAAACACCCCCGTAGTATGATACGTCTACTTAGGGGATGAACGGTGGTTGTATAGTATTCACATTAATCTCGCAAATATTTTCTGCAACTTCGCTCATATATACAGGGAGGACGATTTTTGATATAGGAAGAATTTTTATCCTCTGGTGCAAATGTGCTTTAAATTTCTCCAATCGGATCGAATTTGAACAAGAGGTTTTAACTTTTTACCATTAAATGCATTTGGTAGTTTATAGTACTTTCAATCTGACCAAATGCTATGAACTTTAAATTTGACCGAATGCTATGAACTTTAAATCTCAGGAGCTGGCCATTGGTTAGGGGTTGCCTGTCCCGCAGCCGTCATTGGTTAGGGTTGCCTATCCCGCAGCCAAAATATCTTAAGCAAGGTAGTTCATAGTCAAAATATCGAGCATCATTTGAGAATGATAACACGGGTCTCTATGAACCAATTTGGTTTCATGCCTAGAAGGTCAACCATGGAAACTATTTTCTTAATAAGACAAGTTATGGAGCGATATAGGGAGAAGAAGAAGGACCTACACATGGTTTTCATTGACTTGGAGAAGGCGTATGATAAAATACCAAGGAATATTGTGCGGTGGGGTTTAGACAAACATAAAGTCTCAACGAAGTACATTGGACTTATTAAGGACATGTACAACAATGTTGTAACTAGAATTCGAACAAGTGATGACGATACAAATGACTTTCCGATTAGAATAGGACTGCATCAAGGATCTGCTTTGAGCCCTTATCTATTTGTCTTAGTGATGGATGAGGTAACACGGGACATTTAAGGGGATATCCCTTAGTGTATGCTTTTCGCGGATGATGTAGTGCTAGTTGATGAAAGTCGAGCATGAGTAAATAGGAAACTGGAGTTGTGGTGGGAGACCATAGAGCCAAAAGGTTTTAGACTCAGCAGGAACTAAAACGAGATGTGACTTTGGCAATACTACACATGAGGAGGGAGATGTCAGTTTGGAAAGCCAAGTAGTGCCTAGGAAGGATACATTTTGATATTTGGGATCAATGCTACATCGAGATAGGGATATTGATGAGGATGTTAGTCATAGAATCAAAGTAGGGTGGATGAAGTGGCGCCAAGCATCAGGAATTTTATATGACAAGAGGGTACCATTGAAGCTAAAAGGCAAGTTTTATAGGACGGCGATTAGACCTGCAATGTTGTATGGTGCAGAAGGTTGGCCTACAAAAAGACGACATGTCCAGCAGATAAGTGTTGCGGAAATGCATATGTTGCGTTGGATTTGTGGTCATACGAGAAGAGATCGAGTCTGGAATGAGGATATACGTGATAGGTTAGGGGTAGCATCAATTGAAGAAAAGCTTATCCAACACCGGTTGAGATGATTTGGACATGTCCAAAGAAGACCTCCGGAGGCACCGATGCGTAGTGGAACCCTAAAGCGTAACAGTAATGTGAAGAGAGGCAGAGAAAGACTAAAATTAACATGGAAAGAGGTAATAAAAGGAGATATGAAGGGATTGAATATAGCCAAAGATTTAGCTATGGATAGAGTGCTGAAAAAATAGCTATTTATGTGCTCGAATCCTGATTTGTGGTTCTTGTTGGGTTTCAACTCTAGCCTACCTAATAAACTGGCTATGTTGTTTATGTTGTCGTTGTAAGGTAGTTCATAGCATTGTTGAATACTGAATCTGAATGCAATCCCAGGATCAACTATAGGTGCAACAACCTGTTAAGCAGTTTAAATAGTTTAGAAGCAACTCATGTGTGATGTGTCTTCACAAAGAGTAAGGGGGCGTTTGGTTCCTCGAGCTAAAGTTTAGTCCATATCACATCGAATATTTGGAGACTAATTAGGACTAAATATGAGTTAATTATAAAACTAATTGCACAGATGGAGGCTATACGGCGAGACGAATCTATTAAACCTAATTAATCCATAATTAGCAAATGGTTACTGTAGCAGCACATTGTCAAATCATGGACTAATTAGGCTTAATAGATTCGTCTCGCCGTTTAGCCTCCATCTGTGAAGTGGGTTTTGTAAATAGTCTAGATTTAATACTTCTAATTAGTATCTAAACATTCGATGTGATAGGAGTTAAACTTTAGGGGGAGGAACCAAACACCCCCTAAGTTGCCTCGGCTGCCGAGGCAACTTAGTGGAGTATATTTATCAACCACTTCGGACCCTCACACAACTTTGTCATTGCCAAAGGGCCCATCGGGATTATCTGCTATGTAGTCTCCATACCAACCAGAAGTACTGTCAAAGATGAAGCTATCTTTCCTCCATATCCATACAGGCCTTGACAGAGCTGGCATGGAGGTTAACAGATTGCCAAATCGTGCCTTCAGCATTTTCCTTGAAATGCTTTCAGATTCTGCAGATACTATAGAGCTTGTACAGTTACCCACGAGCCTACGACTTGGAGATAATTTGTCCTAATGAAAGATAAACAGCTAAGCTATCCAATTTGACATACATGCTGAAGAAGGAATCAATCCACTATCTAGATTTCCAGAACCAGTTAGCATTCTAAGCGATCATTTTCAGGCTAAATTGTTAATCCAGGATTCCTGGCGCCTTCCCTGACTTTCATTAAAGGCATAGCCAAAATGTCTAGCTTGGTAATTGTAAAAAGAAAATGAGTATAGCTGGGACTGCACAATTAGGCACCTTCATTGTAGACAAGTCAGCACATTTACCATGGTTCAAAGAAAACAACGTTATAAAGAAATTGCACACCATCAAACTAATATTTTTTTTCTTCTTGGACTCAAAGCTTAATTTAATTTAATTAACAGCAGCAGTAAGCAATTCGAACCATTTGAATTTTCATTTGCTATCACCATCCGACGTCTCACAACACAACTTTCACCTTTCCCATAGTTTCAACGGAACCATAACTTAACTCAGCATACCACTTCATAACAAACAGCTACAATAGTGTATCTGCATAAACATGATTATACGAGATGAGCGACCAGGCTACAGTTATGTCCATTTTACAGAAGCCGATGTCAAGCATGCTGTTGCTTCTACCGGCGTCCAATGGCTTGAAAACCTTCCATGTTTCCATAACATTGTTATCACCTCCCCGTGCCTTGACATAAACTTTCAGCTCTCCCGTGGTGTCAACAGAAACAACACGCCGTGAAAGTTTGATATCTCCATCACTAGTGACGGGCACCTTCTCACCTCCAGAATCAAGCAAGGCGATTTCCTCGTCATTAACACTAGTATGATAAACAGTGGAGGGAGGTTCAGCACATTTACCAGAAGCAATGGCAGAAAATTGACCATGAAAACCATCTGGCCATGATCCACGAGTGACTCGCACAAATATTGTAGCCACCACGGAGCGAATAATGTGTCCAAGTGTAAACTCAACAGTGCTAAGCTTGCTAGTGTAAGCACATTTCCACATGTGTGAATACATAGTATTACCGGATGATATAGGCACAACTAGAGGGCTCAGTTTTTCATCCTCGGAGTCAGCAGTGCCCTTTACCGTAAGGTCAACCTCGATGAACACAAAATCAGGCCGCGACTCCAGCAGAACAGCACGGGTAGGACCTGTTAGTTCCAAATATGGATGCTCTTAGGTGAGGGTCTGGCAGTTGTCCCTTGTGCGGCAAAAGACAATGTTGCGGTTGTGGTCAATGATGTCGCGTACGGCAACCATACCAAACACATCAATCGGCAAACCGCCACTTGTTGCTGTGACCATGGCTGAAAAAATCTGCAGAGCATTCTCGTGCATTGCATCGCTGGGAGCCTTCTTGAATGTGAAACGCATTGGGGGGATCCTTGCTGCACGTAGTTGTAAAAGATTTGGAATGAGTAAAGATCGAGCCAATAGCGGGTAAGTACAGACCAAGTAACTAACGAATATTCTACAAGTCGCAATATATGTTGTATTATCATCAGTAATTCCTGTAGAGTTGTAGGAAACTAGAAATTAAAGGACAAACGAACCAAACCGGTGGGGAGGAGTAGAGGAGAACTTACTGATGTCCTCGAATGAGCCGTAGTCGGGGGACCATAGAAACTCCCAGTCACTGCGAAAGTGGATAACCCGTCGGGCTTCATCGCACACCGACCAATCCTCATCTAGATCTGCATCATCTCCAATCAACTGCTTCCGCATCCTCGCCTCCTACTCCGTCGTCGATTCCTCCCTCTCGGCTTCCGGGCAGATCAGAGGTTCGTTGCAACTCGCCTCCCATCGAGCCCCCCAGTCCTCATCGTCGCCCTCCGTACAAAGGATGGAGATGCCCGGTAGCAGACGCTCAGGACGGCCAGTCTTCATCGTCCCGAACGCATCCATCGCCCTCGAATTCTGTGCTTCCGGAACTGAGGCCTTCTTCTTCTGCTTGCTACTGCAACAACTCGCCAACTTCCCGTCCCCTTTGCGGCCGCTCTTCCTCCCCGGCGCCATCGGCCCCGCCGCCGTCTCCACCGCAAAGCAAAAGCCCGGGGGTTGTCCTCGTCGCCGAGGCGCCGCGCCGGGCAACTCTCTCTTTCTAGCCTTCTAGGCCCTGTGGGGTGGGTCGCGCTCGCGCTCCCCTGATAAATGGGCCAAACTGGGGGCCCGTGCGCAACTCGGCCTGCCAGCCTATTCCGATTCAGAAATCGCCTCGACACTTAGATTTCCCCAAATCCCCCTCAAAAAAAAAACTTAGATTTCCCCAATCCAAAATAATTTCCATACCTCACCTCAGGAAATAACGTGAATGAAATCTATAGGAGCCTCAATCAAATTTGTATTTTTATAAATACATTTCCCCTATCCTATCTCACCTGAGATATTAACATGTGGTGATGGATTGTAGCTCTCCTCTCGCGCCCAGACCCTGCTAGGATGAGATGAGAGTCACGATAATTTACAGCAAAATGTTACGAAGATGGGTACAAGAGTGCTATATTAGTCCACCAATATGCATTCACATCCCTACTCAGCGGTAGTCGACCTGCTGGTCTTCCCGGTTAAATCAATATGCATTAACATGTCTCTTGACACGAAGTTATCTGTAACTATTAAATTTCTCTAACTTTAACTAAGTTTATAGTTTATAGAAAAATATATTGATTCTCTACAAGACTAGATGAATGCACTATCAAAACTATTTTGTGGTGGATTTAATGAAACTAATTTAATATTTTAGATATTGATATTTTTTTCTATAAACTCGGCTAAAGGTAGAAATGTTTGACTTAGAAGTTATGACAGAACTGAAGTACACTATAATTTGAAACGAATGAAGTAACGTGTTATAATTCCATATGGTTGTGACTTAAAAATAAGGATAGCATTTTTACGAATTTATTCCAGAAGTTAATCGGCGCTACTCCTTTCAGCGGTAGGTTATATGCCTGTCGATAGCGAGGTGCTCGTGATGATTTTAGCAGCCCAAGATTGCTAATTTAGTTTCTCGAATACGTTCATAGGGATAGGGTTGTGTGTGCGTTGAGCGCCTGTGTCTATACTATATTTTGAAAAAAAAAACATAACCTTCTGGTTCCAAAAGGAATGGAAGATCCCACAGCATCTTTGGTTAGGACGACTGCTTTGCCATGAAAGGCATTAACAATGTTTCCAGTAGACCTGATCCACGGAATAATCTTTGGTTAGGGGATTAAGTAGACCTGATCCACGAAATAATGCCTACCCTGATTTGACATGTACGCGTCCCTCAAATCTGGCCGGCCGCGCAGCTGGTGGATGCTGAGATGTGACGACGCTGATTCAGCTCACCAATAATTCCTGACAAGCAGCTCGCACTAGTTAATTATCTGTGCAACTATGGCGATCTGAAATCGTGTTGGGTTTCACAATGCCCTCGTCACTGCGTGACTGCATTCTTGGCTTCTTGGAAGGCATGGTCCTGATTCCTGAACAACATCATCGTCACATCGAGCAGGCAATTTTCAGTGCCCAACCTCTGAATTTCCTCTCACCGAAACCGAGTGCGTCCTGACGCACACTGGCCACACCACCAAATCCAAACCCATGATTCAACAACAAGGCCAGAGACTTTGCCCACTGCATCCCAGAGATCAATCAGATCGAGCCTGACCAAGCTGCTTCCGGCTTGTTGCTGGATGCTGCCCCGCCCTGTCGTCGCGAGTCGCGACGGCGTCGGTGGTGGACGGTGGGGGCGGCTCGCTGCAGTCTGCCCCTCAGCCGGGCGGCGAAGTGAGGGACAGGGTGGCGCTGCGCGCAGTTTTGCGCGATCGTCCACGCGGGCCACTAGAGCGTGTACGTGAATCGCTCGCCTTTTGGTGGGTGCCTTTCCTGACGCCGTCGTCGTAGCTTCTCCACATGCTCGCCTCGTCTCGTCCCGCTTGTCATCTTCCTCGTGTCCGTTGCACGCATCGTTTTCGCCATGACGACGAGGACCTTGCTGAGACAATGCAACGCGAGGTTCTTTCGCTTTCGCTAGCTGTTCCTCCGCTTTTCTCCCTCATGGTCGTAATTGCCTTTCGTCGTAGATTAAAGGCCGCGGGAGCTGGTCCGGGTCCTGGTTTGTGCCGGGATTTTGTGTGCTGCTGGATGCATTAGAAATAGAATAGATACATCGCCAATCGCCATGATTCGGTGCAGAAAGCTAAGCCCGCCGAGTTAATTATGACGACGAGGAAGAAGCCTCTGTGAAGCCTGAAGGGTCGCGGCGGCTCGATGATTGGCACTGGCACTGATGAACTGAACTTTAATCCTTAGCTTCTGATTATGTCTGAAAAGGGAGCCAACCTATCTAACCGATCGACTCGGTTTTCGTTCGAAAGCAGCAGAGAGCAGACGCAATCCAGCATGGAAAGCGAGCCTCGGGGGGTCGTTCCATGGGATTCAGAAACGCGGGCAACTAGCCTTGTCACCAAAGAAACGCAGACAACGAGGTTGCGATGAGTCTTTTGTAAACTACCGATCCCGATGCTCCGGGGAAAGGCGAGTGGGGAGAAAAGCTCGTGTGATCTGACCGCGCCATGGCACCTACCGGCCATGCATGCAAAGTTGCAGAGGGAGATCGGAACACGGCAAGCTTTGCGTTTGCTTCAGAGGAGAAGCTGGTGGTAGGTGGTTGGGGTCAACGTCAGCCCCGGCCCTGTGTGAGGCTAGCTCCAACATGAAAATTCTAGGAACTGGGTTACTCCTACACTTTGCTAGTGTTGGGTTTCAGACTTTCAGTTACTCTATAACCTGAGCGAGTAGAGTACGAGACCTGTCAGAGACCACGGTCCTTCGACCTCAGCGAGATCGCCTTCGAGATCAGCTTGTGTCAGCGTCAGGCGCTAACCGCCTCGCCGTCGCCGCACAACCGCCTGCGGAAATGACGACGTCGACTCCGACGAGGACACGGATGCCATTGCCAGCGTCTGCTCGGCTCGTGATCGATCTGTACGTCCGTTCGCGCGACGCTTCTCGTGACCGGAGAAAAGGCCGGCAGGCGTGCAGTGGCAGTGGTACGGGGGATCACCGGATCAGCTAGCGTCCTGACGCTCCGAAACCGAAAGCGGCAGCGCAGGCGCGCGACGCATATGGATCCTACCTGTACGTCCGTTTGCAAGAGGGTTTTGGGGGATGATGGATGGATGGATGGATGGGAGTGGTGAATTCTGGTGCGCGTGGGGTGGTTGGAGTTGGAGGCGCCAGTTGCGTTGTGCGCTTGCTTGATCGCCCCTTCCAAAAAGAGCATGGCGGATGCGCTGTGCAGGTGGTGGGTTCCGGGCATTATCTTTGAGCAGCGTCGCCGCTGAAAAAGGTTTGGCGTTGCAACTGTGATGGCAAGATGCGTTGCCTTTCGCACCACCGTATGTTTCGATTCTTTTGCCGCCAAACCTTGAACTAAACTGTAGCCACTACTGTACACTAATTTCCTTTTTTCAGATTTAATTTGTTGCGTGACGACGTACGATGTATCAGCAGCCAGACAGTAGTAGAATACACCAAGATACCACTGAATGGTAGGTGTGTGCATGGGTACAAGAAACGACAGTACCACAACAAGCAAGCCGATCTCACACGCAGTCGCAGCCGCACAGACGCCGACGCGCGGACGTACACGCATGCTCCCGAATACCCCCGGAAAAACCCAGCGTTCCCCGTGTAACCACCGCTAGCCCGCAGCCGAAGCAAAACCAGAGCCGTCGGTGTCGCCGCCCCCCGCGTCCCGCCCGCGCAGCCGTTGCCGTGCGCGTGGCGCGATATATTACGCGCGGGCGCGGGCTCGCGGGCCAAAAAGCCACTGGGCGCGCGCGCACGCGACGCGAGCGAGCAAGGCCAGGGGCGCGCGCAGAGTGCTGCCTGCTGCACCCGTCGATCGCCGCGGCGGCCTGCCGGCCGGCCTGGGAGCGCCACGCTAGCCGGGACACATGCTGCGCCGCGTCCTCGACGGCTTCGACTGCCTGCACCCGCGCCGGCGCCGTCGGCACGGCGGGGGTGCCGGCGGGGCGCCGCCGTCCAAGGCGCGCGTCGCCGTGCGACGGTTCGGCTCCAGCAAGGCCACCCCGTGTAGCAGCAACGGCGGGTGCGGCGACGGCGGCGGCGCGGCTGGCGGGGGAGGAGGGCGGGAGGTGACGATACGCGTGGCGACGTTCAACGCGGCCATGTTCTCCATGGCGCCCGCGGTGGCCGCCGAGACGCCGGCAGCTGGAGCGGGCGCGGGGGCAGGGCCGGAGCGCGGCGCTGGCGCTGGCGTCCCGCTGCCGGGCAGCCCCGGCGGCGCGCGGCGGCCCAAGGGGATCCTGAAGGCGCAGGCGGCGAGCCTGGCGCGGTCGCCGAGCAAGGCGCGCGTGTCCATCAACCTCCAGGACAACGAGATCTCCCTGGAGCGGAGCCGGCTCTGGCGCGGCAAGAGGACGCCGCAGCAGCAGCAGCAGAGGCGGGAGGCGGCAGCGGAGGCGGCCCCAAGACGGCGGAGCGTGGAGGAGGTGCTGCGGGAGGCCCGCGCCGACATCATCGGGCTGCAGAACGTGCGCGCGGAGGAGGAGCGCGGGATGCGGCCGCTGTCGGAGCTCGCCGAGGGGCTCGGCATGCGCTACGTCTTCGCCGAGAGCTGGGCGCCCGAGTACGGCAACGCCGTGCTCTCCCGCTGGCCCATCAAGCGCTGGAAGGCGCACCGCGTCGCCGACCAATCCGACTTCCGGTCAGTCCCCTCCCCACCATCACTGCGCTGTCCTGAGCTTACCAACCAGCTCCTGCATGCGCATCAATGGAATCCACCACCATGCTAAGGAATTCCATTTACGACGCGCAACGAACTACATAGTAATCTCCAGGAATTTCACACTAAACACATACCACCACACGCATTACCGCATTCTAAACAAACCTGGTTGAATTTGAATCTCTCGATCATTTCGTAACTCGTGGGGGTCAGTTTCTGAAGCCGTCTGATGCGGAGCAAATAGGCGTAGCACAGAGCAGCAGCATGGGATTCAGAGCTGGATTAGTGTCCCGTCCTGTCGCAGCCTGAATGTACTTCTATCCTGATCTTCGTAGACGGCTAGACGCCCTCGCAGTAACAGTAACACCCGTACCACTTTGCCCGACCACGCCCCGTGACACATCACGTGTTAAGCACCCCCAGCCAGTGTCTCGAACTCGTCGGCACTGCCTGTCGCCACACAGGAATGGCAGATGTGATCACCCGCAGTTGCTGCTGCTACTCTGTTTTTACCTCTCCGATGGAATGCTAATCCTGCTCAACAGTAAGTGGGCCATGGCTCCAACAGAGGCTCGAGTTCTGTCTGGTAACAGGTCAACGGGTCAACGACAAAGCCACTGACGAAGTCAAGCAATTCACTTTTATACTTCAACAATTTAACCATAACGTCTAATTGTTTTGGCCAAGCGTCCAAATCCAGTGCTAGTCATCACCAAGCTAGCTTTACCTGCCGATTAGCCATCAGGTGCATAATGGTGACGGTCTGTGATTAGGAGCGTTCCCCGCGCTACGGACAAGCGGCAAGATGCTTAGGGAGTAAGTATGGCGGATAACATGCTGAATTCAGCTGCTACCGGGCTACTAAAAAGGGGATTAGGTGAGCTGCCCCCATTTGTCACAGGCTAAAACCACAGCGCGATTGGAAAAGTTTATGCAAACGCAGCCCCGAAATCCAAAGGCAAATGCGCGTCCCGGATCAATGTCCCCACTGCTTTTAACAATCCTAGCTTTAGCCCTACAGCCCTAGGAACGGTAGCCCTAGGAGTATCAGCGAAAAGGATTAGACAAGACGCCACCGGCTCATACGGTTAGGTCATTAGGTGCTCGCTACTCACTAGCTGGTGCTGAAGGGTGGCGAGAGGTAGGAGAAGGCATCTTGGTGATAGCGTTGGGATCAGTGGAGAAAGGAGAAATTTTTGCCGTCCTGTGAGCGAGCGAGCGAGCGAGCGATCTCGCTGCGGGCGGCCGAGTGGTCGCCGTCAGGGAAGTGGTAGCTGGGCAGGGCCTTTCCGGGCGAGACAGCTCCCTGGGCAAGGGCCTCCGGATAGGAACCCCCGCTGCCCATGCGAGGAGCCGGAAGAAGTTATTGCGGGGACGCTTGTTTGCTGGTTATAAATGGCCGGCACAGTGCCTACGACCTCTCTTTCTCATCCATCCGTGCTAGCTGTCCAATTTTTTATAAAAAAAATCTTGATCCTTCAACGATTTATGGATACAATACACATACTGATTGGCGTGATTATAAATTTTGTAACTCCCTCTATCGACAATGCGTTAGAATTTACTTTGAAATTGTGCAGTAAATCCATGCTTTTTTCTCCTAAAAATCACATCAAGATTCTGAAACAGTAGTACTACACGTTTAAGTGTTTAACTTCCTGTCATGTGACGAATCCTTTCAAGTTTCAAGGACCATAATCATAGGGGATAAACCACTCGTGCTGCATATAATTTATGGTCACAGGAAACCGTCACACGTCACGCCTGTTCAGAAGAGCTTGGAATCATCAAGCGAACTGCTGAAAGCAACATGGTGACTCGTGCCCTCGCTGTCCTAGCATAAATGGCTTGTCCCAAAAACGTGATCGCGATCATTCCTTCCCTGTCGATTCGAGTGATTGATTGACAGATAGCTTCCGAGAGCAACAACAGCCATCTCGATCGATCACTGAGCAATGCGCGGTGTGATTGGTTGCAGGAACGTGCTGCGCGCCACGATCGAGGTGCCGGAGGCCGGGGAGATCAACTTCCACTGCACCCACCTCGACCACCTCGACGAGGGGTGGCGGATGAAGCAGGTGGACGCCATCATCCGCTCCGGCGACGGGCCGCACATCCTCGCCGGCGGCCTCAACGCGCTCGACGGCACCGACTACTCCGCCGAGCGCTGGGCCGACATCGTCAAGGTAGCAGTCACTCACATCGCATGCTCAGTGATGATCATGGGAGATTCTTGCGATGGGGATGGATGTTGTGCTCATCTCTGACGGCTTTGCAGTACTACGAGGAGATCGGCAAGCCGACGCCCAAGGTAGAGGTGATGAAGTACCTCAAGGGGAAGCAGTACGTCGATGCCAAGGACTTCGCCGGAGAATGCGAAGCTGTCGTGGTTGTGGCCAAAGGACAAGGTAGATGACATAATTCTCAGATAAGCTCAGTTCAGTTGCTTTGTGAAATGTCTGAACTTCTTCAGTTCAGTCAGTTACATTGGCTGTTATCTGAACTTGTGATGGATGGATTTCAGATGTGCAGGGGACCTGCAAGTACGGCACGAGGGTGGACTACATCCTGGCATCGCCGAGCTCCCCCTACAAGTTCGTGCCCGGATCCTACTCGGTCATCTCTTCCAAAGGAACATCGGATCATCACATCGTTAGGGTCGATGTAACCATACCTCAGGTCAAAGAAACCGACACCGAAACCGTGAACCGGAAACAGAGAGTACTCAGGGTGAACAAGAAGAGCTCAAGAAAAGGGATATGGGGTGCTAAATAATTCTTTTTTTTTGGGTCGTAGACCTTTGCATTCTTTTTTCTTTTTTGGGGTGATGTGGGTTGCTTGGAATTGTGTATACAGCTATGGTTGTTGGAGTAAGTCTGAAGAAGCCAGGTTGCAATGGCTGCTGTGATGTGACCAAGAAGTGGAAGCAACGTATTTTGGCCACGTTTCCCTTCTGTTAGTTGCCATCTTGCGTATGTTTCTAGATTCAGAGTAACTTCAGCTGAAAGTTCTCTAGTGTTGAAGGCATTGCAGCGGACCTGGTTGCCGTAAAAGTGAACTGCTTCAATTGGCAAGAGTAATTTTTACTCCATGGTTTCGACTTCATAGAAAAATGATTCATCTTACTTTACAAAAAAAAAACCCCGTATATTCTCTAAATACATCTGAAAAGAATGCATCGGCCATGGAACATATTTGGCGTCATCGTCAGGGCAAAAACAGTCGTTATGGCTCATAATCGTTTCAAGGGGAACATGTCCAAGCCGAACAGGGCCCAGTTTGTTTCCCGCAGGATCTGTCAGCATGCTCACAGAGCCTTTTGTTTTCAGACACCGACTCGCAACAGTACATTCAGCATCTTTTGTTCATGTCTAGCCAGCTCAGATATCTGAAGCAAGAAAAGACTGAAGGACTAACAGTAACCGGCAAGCTCTACCCCAGTTGCCTGTCTGATCCTGACAACAACTGAATACGGTACGCTGTACCCCTGTACGAGCTGATGGACACGTCCAGCAGCCAACAAACTTCAAACGACAGGCCATGGAACATGCATAACCGGGCCACCAGGCCACATGCCAAATGCCATGCAGGTGAATAGGTGATGCTGGTGCATTAGATGCAAGCATAAGTCCCAGATGTGGACATGATTTCAAACACCTAACCCAAATTACGAGATCATTATAGCCACAATATCAAAGAGACAAACAGGTCGACATACACATCCACAATAACATTATGATGGATCATGTAGCATACATGGTACATTGATCAAGTTTGTTTCTACTTTGAAAAGCTTATCTAGTCCATCAAAATTCACCAGCTGCTCAAGTGCATCAAATAAACATCCATGTGAAGTTTAAAGGAATCAAGAAAGCTGCATTTCCTTACATAGAAATCAGCTCCTTCAGTTTGCATTATTTAAGTAAAAGAAATCAGGAAACTAGTACAGGAGCGCAATGGCTGGCGGATCATGCAGAAGCTGCCAGCAACTCCCTTTCAGCTCGCTCGCGGATCCTCCTTTCCAGCTCTGGCCTGAAGTGCCTGATAAGCCCCTGCACAGGCCATGCCGCAGCATCCCCAAGAGCACAGATAGTATGACCTTCGATTTGCTTTGTGACCTCCTGAAGCATATCAATTTCCTCCAGCTTTGCATTACCAACCTTGAGCCTCTCCATGATCATCCATAGCCAGGGTGTGCCTTCCCGGCAAGGTGTGCACTGCCCACAACTCTCATGCTTGTAGAAGTACGACAGCCTAGCAATCGCGTCAACAACATCTGTAGATTTGTCCATCACGATAACTGCTGCAGTACCCAATCCAGACTGCACAGCCTTCAGTGCATCATAGTCCATCATCACATCATCACATATGTGTTTTGGTAAAAGGGGGACAGACGAACCACCAGGAATAACAGCAAGCAGGTTGTCCCATCCTCCCCTCACACCTCCACAGTGCCTCTCGAGCAACTCCTTCAGAGGTATGCTCATTTCCTCCTCCACGGTGCAAGGTTTGTTCACATGCCCTGAGATACAGAAGAGTTTGGTTCCAGAGTTGTTCTTGCGCCCAAAGCTTGCAAACCATTCTGGGCCACGCCTAAGAATTGTTGGGGACACAGCCACAGTTTCAACATTTGTCACAGTTGTGGGGCAACCATAAAGCCCAGCATTGGCTGGGAAAGGTGGCTTCAGCCTAGGCTTGCCCTGCTTCCCTTCAAGGCTCTCAAGTAGGGCAGTCTCTTCACCACAGATGTATGCACCAGCACCAAAATGAATATGCACATCAAAATCATAACCAGATCCACAAGCATTCTTACCAAGAAGTCCAGCTGCATATGCTTCCTGCCGGGCTTTCTCAAGGTTGAGACGCTCATTCACGTATTCACCTCTAATGTAGATGTAAGCAGCTGACGCCCTCATTCCAACTCCAGCAATAAGGCATCCTTCCAGAAGCTTGTGGGGATCATGACGCATGATTTCTCTATCTTTGCAAGTTCCAGGCTCACTCTCATCAGCATTAACAACAAGATAAGAAGGACGTCCATCTGAAACCTTAGGCATAAAGGACCATTTGAGACCGGAGGGGAAACCTGCACCTCCACGTCCCCGGAGACCTGATTTCTTCATTTCATTAACTATCCAGTCTGCCCCCTTAAGCACCAAATCCTTGGTCCTATGCCAATCACCCCTCTTCATTGCACCTTTAAGAAAAGGGTCATGCAGACCGTAGAGGTTGGTAAAAATGCGGTCCTCATCTTTGAGCCCACCAAAGTGAGTCTTCTCTGGAGGGGGTGGTGGAGGAGGAGGCTGTGGTGTGCTTGATGTAGTAGCAGCCTGGGTGCTAAATGATCTGCTAGCAGGGCAAAGGCCAGCACCATTGAGAGAACGAGCAGGCTGTGCCCTTGATAAAGAATGGAAGTACTCAATTGCAGCCTGAAAAGAAAACTAAAAGTGAGTGGCATGCCAATGAATCATAATAGGCTGAGCAATGGTACGCAATTAATAAAACATAAGTGCTTGTACGCTCTCCAAAAATTAATATATTCATAGTTAGTTTACTGCAGTCGGAAGCAAAAGGTGGAAAGTTTAATTTCCCAAGTGACTAAACCGGTCTTGAACTCTTGACATTTGGGACTCAAATACTATGATCAAGATGTGACAATGAAGTCATAATTTTGATACTGCTGCCTCCAGTATATGAAGTAATATGGAGTAAATTGCAAGAGGGGAAAAATCACAAAGTGGTTAAAAAGGGGCAGCACAGCCAAAAAAAAAAATTACATTTTCTACATGGGTTGGTTGTAGCAGGAAAGTTATCAAACTAAGCATTGTTCATGAACCAGGAGAAAATGGATAGGAAACAGTATAATTCATGGTAAGATTTCAAGATCTCAGGTCAGTTCCTAATTTCATACAAGAAATGAAGGTGTAACAATGCCACATGATATCTCTTTGTGTTTATATACTTAAAGGTTGCATATGAGTCTACCAGGTGGAAACAGAGGCCTGGCAACCAATTCAATAAATCTAACCTACAGATATAAAAACAACTGCTCAGTCAGGAGCAAGTAATTTAGATCCTACTAGTCTACCACAACCTATTTATCTGCATAAGAGGCAACCTTCACCATCTGCTACATCCTAGATGACATTCTGAGGCATAGCCCAGAGTTATAAATGAAATGCTAGCAATAAAAAAAGATAATAGTATTTAAGACGTGATAGTTCTTTGCTGCCAGAACCAGTGGCCTATCTACAAATGCAAAAACATTGTATTCAAATTCAACTTAATATGAAACTCTCACTTATATTCCTAAAGGTTTAACGAATACTCAAATACCTGACCAAGGTATCCTAATCGAAGAAGTAGCAAAGCTTGTTCCTCACTTGGATTTTTTTAATCAAAAGTAGCATTAGCATAAGTTTCCATTAGCAATGGTGTAGGCAAAGTATATTAGCATGCTCAGATTCAGATTCTGACCTCAAATTGAACCTTCAATGGTCCAGTGGAAACAATTTACAACATGTACCGACTAACCATGAACTAACAACGAAATATACCCTCACTGACTTGAAATCTGGGATCAGCAGTGTCCAGAAAGGAAGGGGGAAGAACCTATAGTCTCCACTATTCCAATCCAAGCGCCTCCGCACCCCCTGCCCCAACTCATACCAGAAAGAGAAAAGAATGCCGCCTCCACTCTCCACTCCACACCCTACCTCAACCTTTCACCCATTCTAGCATGCCGCTACATGGGAAGAGATTCATTCCATCGCCCTATGCAAAATACAGCAGTAACTGGAACCCGCCCCTACCCTCCACGGCTCAAACCCACGACGCCCCCAGGCTACGCCTACAGCGCCCTCGCCAGGTCCGACTCTCCCGACGGATTTCACATCCCCCAACAGTGGGATCCAACCGAGGAGGAGAGAGGGGATCGAACCTTGCGGTCGGGGGAGATCTCGGCCGATCTGAGGAGCGCCCGTCGCAGCGCCATCTCCGCCTCCGCCTCCGCCTCGCCTGCTCCGCTCGAGTCGAGGGTGCCTGCTGGTCTGGTCGGATTGGGGGAGATCGGGGAGGGGAAGAGAGAGGGTGGGGAGAGAGGAAGAGGGGAGCGGCTGCCGTGGGCGAGCTCCTGCCAGAAGGGGATGCGCGGAGCGAGGCCTGCACACGCACGCGGACACGATGCGACGCTGCGGGGTTGGGCCTGGGCCTAACGACGGAGTGGTTTCGGTCTGGTCTCGCCCGATGGGCTACGGTTTCGTAATGTTGGTTTTAGTAGTTCGAAATCCGGAGGACTGGAAAGGAAAAAAAATCAATAACGATTTTTAAGTTTAAAAAGAAAATATCAGGATTAGCGAATAAAAAAGCTCGCTAATTCCATACTGTATGTTTTTTAAACCTTTTGTCTGTAATTGTACCGAATGTTTCGTGTGGTCATTTGTGTATTACTACCACATTTGTGTATTACTAGCAAATATGCCCGTACGGTGGAAAAAAAATCTAGCATCCAACTGTTGCTATTCGCAAGTTGTCTTATTTTGATGATACTCAGCTATCATTTGTTGAGCGTGGAGTCACCGCCACTGGCTAAGCACAATTGCTATCGTTGATTGTCATGGCCTGCCACCACTTTTGCTCATTCGGTTCTCGCCTTGCTCAGCCGCCCACATGAGCTGTATCAAGGAGCGTTTTTAGGTGTTTCGATCAAGGATGGTATAGCTTCATCGTGGAGGATATGGACCATCTCTTTTGGCATCTAATTTTCAGAAAGATTCAATATAGAGCTCTCGCTCAAATTCTCAATTATTAGCACATTAAGTTCGAGTGCTCTAGAAAATCCTTCTGTTCCTATTTTTTATCTATGGAAAGATCCTTAAACTACAAAAAAAAAATTTATTCTTTGGATTAGTTTTATTGCTATTTAATTCTCTTATTATTCATTTGTACCTAATTTTTATAGTCCAATTTACTTCACAGTTTAAATTGTTTTGGGCAAAACACGTAGCACGAGGCCAAAACATGAAGACATTTAAGAGGCGATCGTGCCAAGCACCATCCCTACCTCTTTCTTGATTTTTTGTCCGTGCTCCTTCATCATTCAAATAGGCAAACTGCAGCTGCAGTGCACCCACACCAAGCATTGGCTCCACTTGCATCTCTCTCATTCCCTCTCTCAATTACTCATCTTTAGGTCTTCTTGTCGGTTGCTAGTGCAGCATGTTCATGCAAAGCATTGAGGGTGAGCTCAAGCATGACCTGCAGCCTCCGTGCTCGTTTTCTCTCGCCGCACCATGTTGAGGATCAATGTGTCATGAGCCCATGGCTGAAGTAGATGGACACGGAGGGGAGCAGCAACGATAAGCGGCGTGCATGCAGGGGCAAGGTGAGTGGGCGGCGGAGGGCGGCCTCCCTACTGTTTCTGCTGCCTATGAGTCGTGGCCGACCATGACAAGAGAGTTCCAGCCTTCCATCGTCAAGAACTATTTCAAGGACCACGGGTTGATTACGAAAAAATTGAGGAACTTATTTGCAAAACAACCACGACGGTTGGAAGAACCAACTGCACTTCTCTACCTCTCTATCTCTTCTCTACTCTCTATCTCTATCTCTACCTAATATTAAAGCGAGAAACGCTTCTGCCATAATTCTTGGTACGTCGCTTCTAGAAACCCGTAATCGAGTTGATGTGCGCCATAATTTCTGTACCCGATAATGACTCTGCTTATTATCAGGCTCGGAGATAGTTTTGGGCTGACTTTTGGCGAAGGCAAACAATTATTGGGCCAGCTTTACTTCGGCCCGTTGACCCCCTCCCAGCCCTTCCAACTCCTTGCTCTAAATATGCGATAGGAATCAACGCGACCGAGATGATAATGAAGGGAGACGGAGGAGGCAGCGCGGAAGGTGTCGTCCGCCATTCCACGTCCGGGATGCCGGCATGGACAAGCCGCGACGGCCGCGTGTGCACATGGATACGCTAGCGAGTCGTCCGAGCAGAGCAATCGAGCAGCCAAGGGGTGAGTTTGACGGAGTGCTTAACTATTTTAGTTTATCGGAAATTCTGAATCCCTATAGTTGTGTAAGTTTTTGCATTAGTTGATGGGAGATGAGTGAGGTAGCTCTCGCGTTGTGATGCATTGAGCGAGAGTTATTCAAATGAATTGAACTTCACAAAATTAAATTACATGTATCCATACGTAAGATTTTTTAATTTCTAGGTGCATATTTAATTTCTAAATGTTAGTGATCATTTATTGGCTTGAAAAATAACAAAACATGCATGCGGGGCGGATCTAAC
The DNA here is from genome assembly GCF_000263155.2 of Setaria italica. Taxonomy (NCBI): domain Eukaryota; kingdom Viridiplantae; phylum Streptophyta; class Magnoliopsida; order Poales; family Poaceae; genus Setaria; species Setaria italica. The sequence continues at coordinate 47,021,989 of NC_028451.1, read as the reverse complement.
TCAAAAACTGAGTGACAATAAAAAATTGAGTGATGACCTACAGTGCTTGCTAGGCTGAAACAGTGCTAGAATTTGAGGGACGATCTCTGCGTTACTCGTTGTACGGAGGATCCGCCCCTGCAGGTATGAAAAGTCCAATAGTACTAGAGTAATAAAAGTTACGCAACACGATAAAAATATCGCGCGGTAAGCAATGTTGTTTCACCGTAGCAACCGCACGAGCATCTTGCTAGTTAATATTAGGTAGAGATAGAGATTGGTGTGGAAAGAATAGTCAATTATAAAGAAAACGCGTGCACACACAAAGCACATGTAACACCTCAGCACACATAAATCATACTCATGCACATGTACTTGGATTGAACCCGAGTTGATGAAGTTGTACTGCACAACTCTGCCGCACTCACCAAGAGGAGCTTTCTCAAAACTCCTTCAAACGGATAAAATTTATGGAAAACTGTATTGAAGCAAACAAAGATGAAGCTTGTTCTTGACATCTGGGGTTCTGCGGAAACAGATAAACACATGCAGGCAGGTGTGGCAAACGAGCACGTACATCAAATATGACGCGAGCACGTACAATATACAAACAACACGGCATATAACTACAAACCGATCGATGCGCGCGATCATACAGCGGGTGCAAAACCAATCGAGCTAGCTCCCAGCACGGCGTCCCTACTGCGACGCCAGCGCGCTCGTCTCGGGCTTGGACGGCGGGTACCCGATCCCGTGGCGCGTGCAGGGGAACACGATGAAGACGACGCTGGCGACGGCGCCGACCACGACGGGCAGCGCCATGACCACCTTCTTCTGCTGGTCCTTGAGCGACGGGTAGAAGCAGGCCACCGTGTTGGCGTCGGCGAGCAGCGCCACCGCCGCGAACACGGCCACGGCGAAGGCCGAGTGCACGAAGTCCGCGAACCGCAGCCGATACTTGGAGAAGTCCCGCCCGTCGCCGGCGGCGGCGCCGCCGTCGTCGGAGAAAGGGAGGAGGCCCCGGGGCGTCACGAGGCCGTACTTGGCCTTGCCGTCGGCGCCCACGTAGCTGTCGGTGAAGGTGGAGAAGGCGCAGAAGAAGCCGCAGAGGCCTAGGAGGATCCCCGTGGCTATCTTGTACCCGACGTGGCAGTCTCCGGTGTTAGTCACGATCGGGTTGAGCACCTCGTACACGATCACCGTCGCCGTGGGCAGCAGCCGGAGCACGTCGCCGATGCTCTTGAACGTCGCGTCCGCCATGACCCCCACGGTGCTCGTCGAACCCTTGGCCGGGTCCGTGGCTGCCCCTTCTTTCTTCGGCTCTGCTTTGATGCCTTCTTCCATTCACTGGCTGGCTCTTATGCCTATGTGTTAGCTGTTGGTATCTGCTCGCTTATTGCATCACCGTGCAGTATTTATAGGCAACTTGGGTGTAAAGAAAACTAGACGCATTAGGGGGTTGCTTGGGGGCAAACAGTAGCTTCATTTGGCTGTAACTGTAAGTCTGTAATGTGATAACGATCAGACGCGATGCGGTACGACGCGCCTACCGTGGAGGTGCATTATTTCAAGAAAAATATTTGATCCACACGATCGATAAGCAAGAAGAAATTTGTTTTTTATGATCTCGATGTGGATGCAGTGATGCACATACAGTTTCCTAGTTTCATACGAAGCTCGTGGTTGAGTGGTTAGCCTGTAACTGACTGCACTTCGATTTAACTGGCTCATTTGATGCATTACCCCGGATTGGCCTGGAGTTTCTTGCGAAGATGGATGGGAGAAATGGTCGTGTTAGTTTATCGATGGCTGGTCAGTGGTCTCTGTTGTTTTGATTGTTTAGCTGCATGCTGTGGACGCTTGTGTATCTAGTGCCAGTTGACTCGGTTGTACACCTGTGTATCCTAATGACGGTGGTTTGGAAGCTAATCTGGCAATCTTTGGTTTGTTGGATGTCGTCTGAAATGCATGGCCAGTTGGTATTTCTGAAACACCCTCACTTCTGATTTCTCAAGGATACTTTATTATTGGTAGTATTTTCCTGCGCCTGAATCGTTGTACCAAACCAGCTGAAAACAGACTTCAACGACAGGCACGTCTCAGCTGATGAGACAAGGATCTCGCTTCGTAGAGTCAGAGACGTATCTTGTTAAACCCAGTGGATAATCTATGACACGTATTTGTCAGCGTGACCTAATCGGTGCCTGAAATCTGAAATGTGGCGTTGGGCCTAAGCCTAGATCGAGCGGAAGAACAAGGCGCCACAAGCAACCGGGTTTTAATTTGGCAATCTTGCAAGGGACTTCAGAGACTCGGGTGACCCGAAACGTCGATGGCTTCTGTCCATCAGGCTCCGGAAGCCATCGTCCTGTCCGGATCAGAAATCTCCAGGCCGTTGTCTCTCGGTGTCACGCCGGAAGCATCGGAGGAACTGGTGGTATCGGCACGCAAGGCAAGAGACGCAGGGCCACGGGAGCCCGGAGAGCTATTCGGTTTCCGTCCCCGCACGGGGTGGACGAGAGCCGGCGGGTGGCTACCGGCTTGCCGTAGCGAGAGGATGAAGCTTTAAAGCAACCAAAGGATGATCGAAGCGCTGCGCAAGTTGCATGTAGCGGGAGCTTGACCTTGACGATGACGAGCAGTTCCGCTGCGGCGGGCCGGCGGTGGCGCATCCCGCGGTGGGCCAAAGACCACCTCGTGCAAAAATGCAGCCCGCTTGGTTAGAACCAGACCCGAGCGAGGTTTGGAGCTTGCTCTGCCTTTGAGCCCAGATATCCCCGTTCTCCTCAAAACTCCAGTTGAATTTCTAGGAAAATCAAAGACATGTTGTGTGCAATGACAATACATTTTTCCTTTAGAGACGTGGTAGCCATCGGAGAAAAAAATGGAATATAAACGACAACAGAGCTTATCACGATCATTTTACGCGTAGTGATATATATAATCTTATCTAACCATGGTTAGTTGTTTTCAAGGGATTTGCTACATCCTTTGTATATTTCCCCTGCACGATCATCTTCAGTCCAAGATAGGTGTAAAAGCGCAATCTTTTGTTTTGCATTGCTTCTATATTTATTTTCCTTCATGAAAGCTTTCACTGCTCCTACTCCTACACTCCATTAGCACCAGATGCATGTGTTCCTACCATACATAGCTAAGTTCACCTTGAAAAAGTTATCAGAAGCTTCACTTGATGCGGATAAGACGTTAAATTATAGATATTTGAATCATTGTCTATCGACTAAAACTTTCGTAACTTGGAAAGATCGTATTAAGATTGAACACCTAAAATTCTAAAAAGCTACGCATATATGAACGCATTGCCGGTTTTGAAGAAGCTAGAAGATCAAAAATAGATGAAAATCCTCGATACTAACATGGCAAATCAAAAGGACATCACTGAATTACTGCACCTTCAGGCCAAAACGTACCAAATCCACTGTTTTTCCATTCACCACCAGCTATAAAAACCAGCTAGCCACAGCCAGTTCACTGTTCAGATTCAGCCAGTCACGCACCCAACCCAAACGACCCGTTGTGGAGTTGACCTGGCTCAACCCAACCCAAGCACGGCCGAACCGCCCCTCGAGCGACCGAGCGCTTCTCGGGTCCTCGTATAACCCGAGGCCCATCGCCCTCGTCTTCCTCCGTCCCCGTCTCTTCCCCCTCTCCAAACCCTCGGCTCGCTCGCGAGCGCGAGAGATACCACCTCCTCCCCCCCAAACGAGGGAGCCCATTCGCGTCGGGGGAATCGAGCCCTCGCCTCCCACCGCCACCGCCCACCTCCTCCTCCGCTCGCCCATCCGCTCCCCCGCCAGCTCGCGGAGCCCTTCCGGCGCCGATCTCCAAAACCCTAAGCCCTGGCGCGGTAGGGTTGGGGCCGCACAAGGACGGGCGGGGCGCCCGCCATGGCGCCCATCAACAGCGGCAACATGGAGCAGCACTCGAAGCGGCTCCTCGAGCCCGACCTCCGTACGACCCGTCATCCCCTCCTCTCCCCCTCTCACTTCCTTCCCATTGCGGTTTTCTTTTTTGGGGTTTCGCGTGAGTGGTGAATCCCGGTCGAGGTCGTGACGCCGTCCCTGAATTTTCTCGCGTTAAGGCCTTTGTTGGGAATTAAAATGAGATGCTCTTCTCTGTTTTCCCTTTCTGAAACGAGTGTCACTCTGTCGCAGTCACCCACAGTTCCGCTGTCTCATATTTAATTTATGTTTGAATTGCACGCCACTGGAGTGCATCCAGGCATCTCTGCCCACTTATGTTTTCATAGGTGTTTGCTGTGGTAGTCTTTTCTTAATGCCTGCGAGTCCTTGGTTTCTTTTTGCACTGAATTTTTCACTCAGCTTGCTAGTATTCACCTTTTCAAAGACGTTTACTGTTTGATACATTGAAATGTCCATAGCATTCAACTTCATATTTCAAACACAGGTCCAATTTTGCATTTTTGAAGGCTAAGTTTCCTGCCTGTGTTCTATAACAGTTCACTTTTTGGAGTGTCCTTGCACATACTTCTATCCCGCAGCCTTTTGGCACCCCTCACGTTTCATTTGTGTTTCTTCCTTTCTGGGAGCTGATTTGCCTTCCTCCCACACTTTGTTTTGTGAATCGTGCATAAACAATAACCTCGTCTATTTCATCCTGCAAACCAGTTTCTTGTTTCAAGCCGTTATTGTTTTATCTGGCTCAGTGGTCTGATCGTTTGCTTCAATACTCTGCAGCTGTGCAAGTCCGGCTGCAGCTTGCCATGGAAGTTCGTGACAGCCTGGAGATGACGCACACTCCGGACTACCTCAACTTTCTTCGCTGCTACTTCAGAGCCTTTTCAGCCATTCTTACCAACTATACCAAGCCACAGGCCACAGAGAATGCTGAGCACAAGCTACGTAATGTTGTGATTGAGATCCTCAACCGCCTTCCGCACAGTGAGGTGCTCCGACCGTTTGTGCAGGATTTGCTCAAGCTCTCTCTCCGTGTGCTGACACAGGACAATGAGGATAATGCTCTCCTTGCCATACGAATTGTGTTTGACCTCCTCCGTAACTTCCGCCCAACTGTTGAGGCGGAGGTGCAGCCATTTCTTGATTTTGTTGTTGACATATACCGTAAATTTTCCAGTACCGTTAGCTACTTCTTTGATAATCCCAACACCAGTGTCAGCATGGCTGCTTCCATGCCCATGCAGCATTTGGACCCCACTACTGATGCCCCGGGCATGATGCAAGTGCCTGGTGGTGGTCAACTCAACCCGAGTACACGGTCATTCAAGATAGTGACGGAGAGTCCTCTTGTTGTGATGTTTCTCTTCCAGTTGTATGCAAAGCTTGTGCAGACAAATATCCCGAACTTGCTGCCACTCATGGTGTCGGCCATCTCTATCAAGGGTCCAGACAAGGTGCCACCACACCTTAAGACACCCTTTAATGATTTAAAGGGTGCACAGGTTAAGGTAGGTCGTCATCTGTTGATTTTGGTTACCTTCTCTGTGAAGTTTGTGATGGATTGTGGTTTCTGTTGCAGACCTTGTCATTCCTGACATACCTGCTGAAGAGCAATGCAGATTACATAAAGTCATATGAGGAAAGCATATGCAAGAGCATTGTGAACTTGCTTGTTACGTGCCCTCCAGACTCTGTTTCCATCAGAAAGGCAAGATTCGACCTGGGGCTTTCTCAAATTCATGTGACTATATGTGCATTATTTTGAAAAATGCTAATTTCTTTATCTCTGTACTGAATCACAGGAGTTACTAGTTGGTCTGAAGCAAGTTCTCAACACTGAGTACAAGCGAGGGCTGTTCCCCTTGATTGACACACTCCTTGATGAAAGGTTCGGTAACCATTTTTCTTTTGTCAGCATTTTTTTGATCGAGCGATTCTAGTTTATCTTGAAATGAGCTATTTTTGGATCTCATTCAGTTTAAATTTATGGGTTAGCTACACCTTGAATTCTGGATACTGTACTCGTATTTTGTGACGTATAAGAGGCAAACCACTTTACTATGATAATCCCTTTAGCTAAAACCACCCATGTGGTGGTAATTCAATCAAGGGTGTAAATGAACTTGTTTTCTAACAAAAAACAGCCTTCATGTGATTTATGCCTATTTGAACTTAATCAATTTTAGTTTTCAGAAGATTACTGTAGAACTGTAATTAGTGAAAGATTTTACATATGCAAGGTGTGCTATGTCGTATTGTTTTCTTGTGATAGTTGTGTATTGTTTCCCTTTACAAATGCTGTAGCATTTATTATTCTATGTGTTTTGGCTTCTAGTTTTTTTGCTATATATTTAACACCTCACTGTTGGCGTTGTCAGGGTTTTGATTGGCACAGGTCGAGTTTGCATTGAAACTTTAAGACCTCTTGCCTACACTCTCCTTGCTGAATTGGTGCATTATGTTCGAGAAGATATTTCTCTTCCACAGGTTAAACATGCCTCTTATATAAATTTTGATTCATCTATGTTGCTGATAGATTCAGGGTCATGTTCTGTTTCTTGAATTTGTATGTATGCACAGTTGTCCTTATTATTTTCCTCCATGAGAATTTTTATTCTGGCTAGATGCTTCACTTAACTTTGACAAAGGATAGATGTCATCTGATTTCTTCAAATGCAGACACCATCGAAACATTATTATTGTCGAGATGTATAATAGACATTCAATTTATTATTAGTTAAGCTAGGTGGATTGTCAGATCTCTGTTTGGCGTTGAGCTACTATGACTCTCATGGTACAGTGTAATCCAAGTATGCAACTAGTTAGTCACTTTAATGATCCGGTGACCCTTAGAAGATGAATTTCTATTTTAAGGCATATGTAGTTTCATTTTGTCTGTTTTTCATGCTTTGATGTTGATGGTGTTGCGGCTAAAGTAATATAACTTTCACTTCTTTGCAGTTGTCAAGGATCATCTATTTGTTCTCTCGAAATATGCATGATTCTTCTTTAACCCTTATAATTCACACAACATCTGCTCGTTTGATGCTGAATCTGGTATGCTTACTATTCTGACATTCTCTAATAGTGAAAATAGGATTTACATTTTGGTGCAGTTTATGATTTTGAGTTTCTTTTCCTTTTCTAACTCTATGTAGAGTATAAATTCCTTAAGTATATAACCGTAAAGTTAGGCTGTAGTTTCTCCAAAATCGGTATAATCACTGCTTTTACCGGTGTTGCTTTAGGTTGAGCCCATATATCAAAAAGGTGTTGACCAGCAAAGCATGGATGAAGCTCGTGTTTTATTGGTAAGAAGTGTTTTCGTAATGGTATGTCAGTAGTTTTTTTCGCTAATCAACTATACTTATTAGCTTGGAATGATCAGGGGCGCATATTGGATGCATTTGTTGGAAAATTCAGGACATTGAAGCGAACAATCCCTCAGGTACCCAGCATGATCCGTGATTCTTTTGTGGAGCAGGTTATTTTAGGTGGTGAAACCCTAAACCTATATGATCAGCTGATGGAGATGCGTGTTTTAGATGTTGCGACACTACAGAATCTGATGTCCAAAAATTACTGGTTGAAGAGGAAGGGTTGAAAACATGTAAATAGAGGAAATAAACAATGTTGGAACAGCCATGCTCATTATAAGCATAAATGTGATAATTTTGCAATGAAGGGGCACGTATTCCTCTGTGTTCCTTAGGTTCATCAGCTCTCCATCCCCACTCCTTACACACAGCCATGCCATGCTCTCCCTTACAATCACTTTTTCCTTCATGATTGGATTGAACCCTGTTTTTGGTCAAATAGATGTTCTATGCAAAAAGGCCAGTGTTATCTCCGTAGGTTTTATTGCCTATATGGTCAGCTTACTCCTCACACTCTCCAGTTGCTCGAAGAAGGTGAGGAAGGGAAGGATCAACCGAATTTGAGAATGAAGCTTGAAGTCCCATTACAGGTGTGCCATGTGAAAGTTTTTTCCATGGAGTTAGCAATATCTTTCTTTTATCACTGTGGCTGACTGCACCCCTCTTTCTGGAGAAAATAACAAAATGTCGCTTGATTTTGATTTAATTATTATTTGGACAATATATAGCTGTCTAGCTCAAATTTCTCAAAAAAAAGGGGGCACATCAGCTTTTAAATATAACCTCTGTACACTACGCAAACCATGGCAAGCTTCTTTGTCATGGGCAAATAGCCACAATTTTATAAGCTTTGTCTGTTAACAAAATATGCTTGGTGGTTAGGTGCATCCCAGTTATGGAATGAATGGAAATTTTGTGAGATCATTGGTGAAGTCTGATACAAACTGACATTGTTTTTTTTTTTTACTGATGATTCAATGACCATTTCTTTTGGCAAAATTTACAGACTGTACTGAATTTGCAACCACCTTTAGAGTACACTAAGGAAATTAATGATTACAAAAGTCTGATAAAGACTCTTGCTGTGGGTATGTATTAATTTTGTAAAGTTTCTGCACCATTCCAATTGTTTCAGGATCTTAATTCTATTGTCGGCTGCATTTAAATAACTATTTTATTTGAACTCATACTAGGAATGAAGACAATAATATGGAGCATAACCCATGCTCACTGGCCACGCCCCCAGGTATTATAAACACACCAAACGTGTGGATACCTTTTAGCCATTCTGATATTATACTTGTGCTTTCATTATAACCCTTCAAAGCTTACGTTCCTATCATGTGGTGAACAGCAACAAAATCAACAATCTTCCAATTTGTCAGTTCAACCCTTCAGGGGACTGCGGGAGGACGAGGTCTACCATCCTGAAACTTTCTTCCTTTTCGTTTGACTGAAATATTGCTAATCCATTTTTGTCTATCTAGGTGCGGAAGACATCGGGTGTTCTGAAGTCTGGTGTTCACTGTTTGGCTCTTTTTAAGGAAAAAGACGATGATAGGGAAATTCTGCAATCCTTTTCACAGATGTTGGCTATAATGGAAGCTCGCGATATAATGGATATGTTTTCCTTCTGCATGCCTGACCTCTTTGATTGCATGATAACCAACAACCAGCTCTTGCACATATTTTCGACCCTTTTGCAAGCTCCCAAGGTTTTGCGGCCTTTCACAGATGTATTAATTAATTTCCTTGTTAGCTCAAAGCTTGAAGCCCTGAAGCAGCCAGATTCACCTGCAGCAAAGCTTGTATTGCAACTTTTCCGGTTCTTGTTCATTGCTGCAGCAAAAGCTCCAGAAAGCTGTGAACGCACACTTCAGCCACACGTGCCAGTAATAATGGAAGTTTGCATGAAAAGTGCGACTGAAGTTGAGAAACCCCTTGGTTACATGCACCTTCTTCGTAACATGTTTCGTGCTCTGAATAGTGCTAAATTTGATTCATTGATGCGCGATCTTATACCATCTCTGCAACCCTGCCTCAATATGTTGCTCTCCATGCTTGATGGGCCGATAAGTGAAGATATGCGGGACCTGATTTTGGAGCTTTGCCTGATTTTACCTGCCCGCCTAAGTTCTTTGCTACCCCACATACCTCGTCTAATGAAACCTCTTGTTCTTGCTCTAAAAGGTAGTGATGACCTTGTGAGCCTAGCTCTACGCACACTTGAGTTTTGGATTGATAGTCTGAATCCTGATTTTTTGGAACCTAGCATGGCAAATTTAATGTCAGAAGTCATTCTTGCTTTATGGTCTCACTTGAGGCCACCTCCTTACACATGGGGCACAAAGGCCTTGGAACTGTTAGGTAAGCTGGGGGGTCGAAATAGGCGATTTTTGCGGGAGCCTCTTGCACTTGAATGCAAGGAAAATCCGGAACATGGATTACGCCTAGTTCTGACTTTTGAGCCTGCAACACCGTTTTTAGTTCCTTTAGACAGATGCATACACCAAGCTGTTGGTGCAGTTATGCAAGGCAGTGGTATGGAAGCTTTCTACAGGAAGCAAGCTCTTCAGTTCATTCGGGTGTGCCTGGATTCTCTGTTAAATCTGAGGGAAAATGTGCCTGGTGAGGGTGTGAGCCCTGGTGTTCTTGGTACATTGCTAATCTCTTCGCTGGACCCCTCAAGACGTCGCAATGACGCTTCAGATATGAAGGTTGGTACGAGTGATTGAACATGAATATTTATAACATTGCTTTACAGTTTACCAACTCTGATCGCAAGTACAAGTCCATTTTAGTTTGTCCTAAGCCAAACTTTTTTTTTACCTTTGACTGTCAATATTAATTTTTTTTATGTAGATTGACAATGCAATATTGGCAGTATCCATTATGTATAGACAACCCTTTTTGCAATTTAAGATAATGTACTTTTTTAGATTTTGCTAGTCAAAGTGTCATATCTGAGACTGTGTCGATGTCCTAATGGATGGTTGTGATTGGAGGATGTAGTAATTTTCTTGTGCATGCCTCTGTTTACTTATGGCATTTGATTGACACTTGATTATCTGTGTAAAACCTAACTTAGTGTTTTACTTACATTTAGCTATGATTGACACTGTAGATTACAATATCATCACATGTTCCATGAAGCAGATAAGTGTAAGTGTGCCAAGTTACATGGCTTTAATCATCATAGCTAATTCTTCCATAAACCAGTGCCAACAATGTGAATATAGCTGATTATCATCTTAGGCTAATGATTCTTGCCAGACAACATAAAACGAAAGCAATTTCCACTCATCTGATTATAGTGGCGCTGATGGTGTTCATTTGCCTGCTGTACTGCTACAACTGGATCTATGTATTGTTGGTTATTACTGAGTGCCGGATACTAACAGCTGAATTTGCGGGTTGGTGGCTTACTGCAATCTCTGGAATGTCGGTGTAAATCTCTGCATGTGTTCGACAGTAGCAACTCAAGATTGTTATTATTCCATAAAGAATATAAATGATTGTCGTGATTGGCCATACTTAGATGTATTATTTTAAAAAACTGTTACATATTACTTAGTTTTGACTGATGCCTGAGCAAAATGAATTAATAGATTATTGAGTTTACAGTTTCTTTCTGGCAGTGTTTTAAAGGTGACCTAAGGTGAGCTGTGTACGCCTTACGTGTTTCTCAAGGCGAGCTGGGTCTGCCCGGATGCCTACGCGTTGCCTTTGAAACACTGCTTTCTGGTGTCCTTGTGGTTCAGTTATCTTACAATGCTTTTCCTTTTACTTTGGTTTATAGGGAGATTTAGGTGTGAAGACAAAAACACAGCTATTGGCTGAGAAATCTGTTTTCAAGACTCTACTTGTAGCTGTCATTGCAGCTAATGCTGACACCTGCCTCCATGATGAGAAGGATGATTATATTGTTGATATATGTCGGCATTTTGCTATGCTTTTCCATGTTGATTCACCATCCTCTGGTCAAGCTGGATTCATGCAACCTATTGGTTCTTCACTTCCATCTAGTATCAACATGGGATCTAGATCAAGAAGTAACACTTCATCTAATCTCCGGGAGCTGGATCCCTTAATATTTTTGGATGCCTTGGTTGAAGTGCTATCCAGTGAAAATCGTCAACATGCAAAAGCTGCCCTCTCTGCTTTGAATACTTTTGCTGAGACATTAATCTTTCTTGCACGTATGAAGCACACTGGTATGCTAAGGGGAGGTCCTAGCACCCCTATGCTAGTGTCTAGTCCATCTTTAAATCCAGTATATTCGCCTCCCCCAAGTGTTCGTGTTGCTGTATTTGAGGAACTGTTGCCTCGGTTATTGCATTGTTGCTACAGTAGTACATGGCAAGCTCAGATGGGTGGTGTTATGGGTCTTGGAGCATTGGTTGGTAAAGTTTCTGTAGATACCCTATGCATCTTTCAGGTCAAAGTCGTGCGTGGTCTTCTATTTGTTCTCAAGAGGCTTCCAGTGCATGCAAACAAAGAGCAGGAGGAGACAAACCATGTCCTAACACAAGTTCTACGGGTGGTAAACAATGCAGATGAAGCAAACAGTGAAACTCGGCGGCAGAGTTTTCAGGGAGTTGTTGAGTTTCTTGCACAGGAGTTATTTAACCCAAATGCTTCAATGGTCGTGAGAAAGAATGTGCAGGCTTGCTTATCGCTGCTTGCAAGCAGAACTGGCAGTGAAGTCTCAGAATTGCTTGAGCCTCTCTATTTACCGTTGCTTCAGCCACTGATTTCACGACCTCTTCGCTCGAAGAATGTTGAGCAACAGGTACCTTAGCTTTCTCAGTTCTGAATCATTAAAGCTTGAAGTCCACATTATCAATAGATTGATTTTTCTTTCTTTTTGTGGCAGGTGGGCACCGTTACTGCTTTGAACTTCTGTCTTGCACTCAGACCACCTCTTCTAAAGTTGTCTCCTGAGCTTGTCAATTTTTTGCAAGAAGCGCTGCAAATTGCCGAGGCTGATGAAACTGTGTGGGTCACCAGGATGATGAATGCAAAAATAGTTCTGACATGGAACAAACTGAGAACCGCGTGCATTGAACTACTCTGTACTGCAATGGCATGGGGAGATCTAAAGGCTCAAAATCACAGCGAATTGCGAGCAAAGATTATCGCAATGTTTTTCAAATCTCTAACATGCCGGACAACAGAAATTGTCAATGTTGCCAAGGAGGGACTTCGTCAGGTGGTCTTTTAGCTGTACCTCATTGAATATTGACATACAAATTCATAATGTGTTTATTATCCTTTTACTTTCTTCTCGCTGTTCCGTTTTTGCCATGTCCTAATCCATAACATTTCTATAGGTGGTTCAGCAGCAAAGGATGCCAAAGGATCTTCTACAGAGCAGCCTAAGGCCTATCTTAGTAAACTTAGCAAACACTAAAAGTCTTACTATGCCGTTGCTACAAGGTTTGGCTCGCCTGCTTGAATTACTGTCGAACTGGTTCAATGTCACTTTGGGTGCAAAGCTATTGGATCACTTGAAAAAGTGGCTGGAACCAGAAAAACTTGCCCAGGCTCCAAAATCTTGGAAGACTGGAGATGAACCAAAAATAGCAGCAGGTCTGCATCATTTTTTCTTCTTCTGGTTTTTCATGTCTGGCTGAGTGGCTGTGCTATGTTTACTTTTTCTAGATATCAAGTCTCAAAATAAATGCACATCACCCTGGAGCTATGTTACTCAGATATGGTTTTAATTGTCTGGCTCTCCTATGTTTACTTTTTATGAACATGAAAAATAACCGATGCCTTTAACAAGATTGAAAATGGCTGCTTCTCTTTTATGTGAACTTACTTTTCTTGTAACCAGCCTTGTCCTGTGTGTTCTAATTGGGAGTTATTCTGGTTTCGTCTAATTTTACTTTTCCTTGGGCAGCTATGATCGAGCTTTTTCACCTTCTTCCCCCGGCAGCAAGCAAATTCTTGGATGAACTTGTTACCTTGGTAATTGATGTGGAAAAGGCACTTCCAGAAGACCAATTTTACAGTGAAATCAACAGCCCATACCGTGCTCCGCTTGCAAAGTTTCTGAACCGTTATGCTGCGGATGCTGTTGACTATTTTCTTGCTCGATTAAGCCATCCCAAGTATTTCAGAAGGTAAGCATTTTGCAAATTTAAGTTTTCTTTTGGCATTGCACAAATATTCTTATCTGAAGTGCAGTCATAATTAATTTCGAACACTTGTATTTTTCCAACTTCGCGAAGGAATATTGAGCACCACGTGCTGTTTATTTTATGTTTATCATGTGGGCATATTGTTGCCAAAAGCTTTAGCTTTAACTGGACCATTGCTGTTGTACCAAGCTTGCCTAAGTTTAAAGATTTGACCTGGCTTAATTCTGAATTATTTTTAGGTTATACTGGATATCATCATATTTTTTTACGTGCACCTTGTTGCTGCTTCTTTTCCCTTTTATCATCCATGTTTCTTGTTGCGAAGCGGATTCGTAAATAATTTAAACTGTCTATTGGACTTCTATTATGTGTGTCCTCATTTTCATTCTTTGGCTGCATACAATAAACAAAACATCACCTTATTGTTCTTGTGTACTTCAAGGTTATGTTAAATATGTGAATAGCCTTTAGTTCTATGGAAGTTATCCTCTGTTTGATGTACTACCTATTCCTAGACGTAGCATAATGATTACACAAATTAACCATTTCTGGTCTTAATCTTTCTTGAAAATTCAGGTTTATGTACATAATCTGCTCGGATACTGGAGAGTTAAGGGACGAACTTGCGAGGTCACCTCAGAAAATACTTGCAAGTGCCTTTTCACAGTTTTACCCTCAGACTGAAGCAGCTGCTACTCAATTATCTTCTGTTAAGGATGAAGCCCTTGCTGGGGCCATATCTGATAGTTTTACTGGACAACAATCTTCATCAAATATGGTTTCCAGTTCTGATAGTTATTTTAATGGATTGGAGCTTGTCTCAGCCCTTGTGAAATTGATGCCTGAGTGGCTCCGTAACAACCGGGTTGTCTTCGACACTTTGCTACTTGCTTGGAAGTCACCTGCAAGACTCGCACGTTTGCAGAACGAGCAGGATTTGAGTTTACCCCAGGTAGCCGTCGGAGTTGCTATATTAATTTGTGCATTTCTCGTGTATAAATTGTTGTCGAATCTTCTTGTTTTCTCTTTCGCTCTTTATTTATGTATTTCCATTTGCAAAAAAATCTTGGAAGTTACTCAAGATATATTTCTTTACATTAACAAGCCTCGTAAAATGATACTTATGCATTTTACCAGTAGCATTTTGACAATCTTAAATTGCATCCTGGTATATGAAACAGCTAAATAAAATGCTTTACAATCTGTTTGTATCATATGGTATTTTATCCTGGTACATCCAAAGGCTTGTGTATCTTATGCATTTTACCAGTAGCATTTTGACAATCTTAAATTGCATCCTGGTATATGAAACAGCTAAATAAAATGCTTTACAATCTGTTTGTATCATATGGTATTTTATCCTGGTACATCCAAAGGCTTGTGTATCTTATGTATCCAAAGGCTCGTGTATGTTATGTATCCTGAGGCTTTTGTATCATATGCAATTTAATCCAGGTATATGCAAAAGCTTAATACTCTGGCAATTGGCTCCTGTATAGTATGTGTCCTTCACTCCTTTACACAAAATTGCTATCACGGAAGTTTTATGTCGCCTTCTTACCCAATATTGCAGTTGGTTCCTTACCAATTGTATCAGTCTATGTTTTGGCGCCTGAGTTTTAATAGTACCTCTTTCTGAACAGGTGATGGAAAGCAAGCGGCTTATAAAATGCTTCCTGAATTATTTAAGACACGATCGTGCTGAAGTTGGTGCACTCTTTGATATGCTATCAATATTCTTGTACCGCAGTCGTATAGATTATAGCTTTCTCAAGGAATTTTATGTCATAGAGGTAATGCCATTTCTTGGTTCTAACTTATGAGAATTTTCTGTGTATTAATTGACTATTTCTTTGGATGTTTGTTTAGGTTGCTGAAGGATACACCCCAAGTTTGAAGAAAACTATCCTTAACCACTTTCTGAACATTTTTCAGTCAAAACAATATGGGCAAGATCATTTAGTTGTTACCATGCAGATTCTTATACTTCCAATGCTAGCCCATTCTTTCCAAAATGGACAGAGTTGGGAAGTTGTTGATCCTTCTATAATTAAAACTATTGTTGACAAGCTTCTTGATCCTCCAGAAGAGGTAACTATATGAAACTTGGCCTCAGCCAAATTATCTTTACCCTTAGCACATGCATATTGAAATGTTTCTTCATTTCTCTAGGTCAGTGCTGAATATGATGAACCATTGAGGATAGAACTCCTTCAGCTAGCGACATTGCTTTTGAAGTATCTACAGAACGATCTGGTGCACCATCGAAAGGAGCTCATAAAATTCGGTTGGAACCATCTCAAGCGTGAAGATAACTCCAGCAAACAGTGGGCCTTTGTAAATGTTTGTCACTTCTTAGAGGCCTATCAAGCTCCTGAAAAGATTATATTACAGGTAGTACATCAAATTCTCTTAGAATAATTGTGTATTCTCATCATTTTCTTATGTCTGGCTATGAATGTGTCATCATTTCCCCAGGTCTTCATTGCTCTCCTACGGACATGCCAACCAGAAAATAAGCTATTGGTGAAGCAAGCTCTTGATATTCTCATGCCTGCCCTTCCGAGAAGACTTCCTCCTGGTGATAGCCGCATGCCGATATGGATCAGATACACCAAGAAAGTCCTTGTGGAGGAGGGGCATTCAATTCCAAACATGATTCACATATTCCAGCTTATCGTTCGCCATGCAGACCTTTTCTATAGTTGCCGAGCCCACTTTGTTCCTCAGATGGTCAACTCTCTTAGTCGCCTTGGATTACCATACAACACAACAGCGGAAAATAGACGGCTTGCAATCGAACTTGCTGGATTGGTGGTGGCATGGGAAAGGCAGAGACAAAGTGAGATGAAAGTCGTGCAGGAAAGTGAGAGCCAGAATCAAATAGGTGATATGCTTAATCCTTCTGTCGTTGGTGGTGATCCAAAACGCTCGTCTGATGCTCCATCATTTGCTGATGATTTGAGTAAGAGGGTGAAAGTTGAACCAGGCTTGCAACCTCTTTGTGTAATGTCGCCGGGTGGGGCATCTATACCTAATATTGAGACACCTGGATCTTCAGGGCAACCTGACGAAGAGTATAAACCTAATGCAGCAATGGAGGAGATGATCATTACCTTCCTTATAAGGGTGACTATCGCTTCCTTTTTGTCTTGTAAACTACACCCTGAACTGATCAGTTGACTTCTTTTTAAGTGTCAAGCTGACAAGTTTCTTTTGCCGTCCCTTACTGATGTGCATTTGCTTTTGTGGTATATGCACCGTTCCACTTGAGTCATTTTTGCATATTTCATGACACGAGAAAACTACGCCTTTTACACTACAACCGACAACCATGATATTTCGATCTCCAATTTGATCTCACTTATGGACTAAGCTGTTGGTGTTGAAGGGTCCATCGGTCTCATCTGACTATCTGAGTATTGGTCACATTGTGACAGTGTGAAGCTACTGCTTTGCACCACCTTACTACTATATTCCACAATCAGCATATGCACAGCTAATAGTTTATGCATTATGATCGTTTTTGTTTCTTGCATTGGAGCTGCATTTATTCATAAATTTGTTCATTGGACAACAGGTTTCACTGGTGATTGAGCCTAAGGATAAGGAGTCTAGCTCAATGTACAAGCAAGCTCTTGATCTACTGACCCAAGCTCTGGAAGTCTGGCCAAATGCCAATGTTAAATTCAATTATCTTGAAAAATTGCTCGGGAATCTGTCACCCTCTCCTCAGTCCAAGGACCCTGCAACAGCCCTTGCACAAGGCCTTGATGTTATGAACAAAGTCTTGGAGAAACAACCCCGTCTCTTCATCCGGAATAACATCAATCATATTTCTCAAGTAAGTTACTCAAGATTATCTTTGTTTTCTTGACAAGTTCTTTGTTATATTTTGTGTTTTAATTGATAAGAATAAGATATATTTCTCATGCTTGGATTATTTTGGTCAGATACTGGAACCTTGTTTCAGCAACAAAATGCTGGATGCTGGAAAGTCGCTTTGTTCCTTGCTCAAGATGGTATTCAGTGCTTTTCCTCTTGAAGCAGCCACAACACCTCAAGATATAAAGTTGTTGCATCAAAGGGTTCAAGATCTGATTCAGAAGAGTCTTGCTGCTGTTACAACTTCGCAGATAGCACTTGAGCTCAGCAATGCTAACTCTATCATAAACTTTTCACTGTTTGTCCTCAATGCACTTGCAGAAGTACAGAAGAATTTCGTTGATCCTTTCATCGGCTTTCTTTTCCGTGTACTGCAACGTCTTGCACGTGACATGGGATCTTCTGCTGGCAGCCATATACGACAAGTATGTTAAGTATATTGAAAATCATTAGAAGGTTTAACTTGTTTAGTTGCAAACAATCTATCGCTCTTATATTCCACTTATCCTTTTTTACAGAGCCTTCAGGTAACCTTAGTAGTTACTAGTTAGTACTATTGGTTTGCTTTAATCATTGAACATACGTTGCTGCAGTAAAAGTGTTGTTCACTATCTTGTCCAACAATTTTTTTGGTCACATTGGATGCAGAATGTGTGATTGTCACTCTTCTAATTCGTACTAGTTCTGTAATTAGTTTCATTCCCCTTGGCTTTCTTCTGAAAATGGCTATATCTACGAGGTTTTGTTTTAGATGTGTCTAAGCTCCATGTTCTATTACCATGTCAATGTGGCATTGACTTTTGTAACAATTCCAGGGACAGAGACCTGAACTGGATTCATCAGTTAACTCACGCCCTACTGTAGATTCTACTGTCATATCAAACATGAAGACTGTCTTAAAGCTCATAAGTGAGAGGGTGATGACCTCTTCTGACCACAGAAAATCTATGGGCCAAATACTTCAAGCTCTCCTTTCAGAGAGAGGCACTGATCCTAGCATTCTTCTATGCATACTAGATATGATAAAAGCTTGGATTGAGGATGATTGCAGGCTTGCTTCATCTACTGGTTCTGTTAATTCGCTTAACCCAAAGGAAATACTTGCTTATCTTCAGAAGTTATCATTAGTTGACCGAAAAAGCTTCCCCCCTGCTGCACAAGAAGAATGGGATGCAAAATACTTGCAGCTTCTTTATTCGCTTTGCGGAGATTCGACCAAGTAAGGACATCTCTACAAAGCAAGCCTTTGAGTCTTCTGTATCTTTTCTTTAATGATTTCTGTTTCCTGCAGATATCCATTAGCTTTTAGGCAAGAGTTTTTTCATAAGGTTGAGAGACAGTATATGCTTGGGCTTAGAGCTAAAGATCCAGAAATGAGGAAGCGATTCTTCAAACTTTACCATGACTCGGTGGGAAAAACATTATTTTCTAGACTGCAGTTTATAATACAGTCACAGGACTGGGAAGCAGTGAGTGATGTTTTCTGGTTGAAGCAAGGCCTTGATCTCATTTTGGCTATATTAGTAGAAAATGAACCAATTACACTTGCAGCAAATTCTGCTCGAGTACCAGCGCTTATGATAGCAGGACCTGTTCCAGATCGCATCACCATGCCACAGCAGATTCCAGATGCTCAGGAAAGCATGGATGGCACATCACTATCATTTGACTCCCTTGCAGCAAGGCATGCTCAGTTCTTAAATGAAGCGAGCAAGCTTGTGGTAATTACCTGTATTCTGAACTATGGTGGTACCCAGTATAGCATTTTTTTTTAAAAAAAATCAACCTGAATGTTTGTTCTCAAATCTTGTAGGTGGCAGATATCATGGCTCCATTGAAGGAACTTGCATTTGCTGATCCCAATGTTGCATATCATTTGTGGGTGCTTGTTTTTCCAATTGTTTGGGTCACCTTACATAAAGAGGAACAAGTTGCTCTAGCTAAGCCAATAATTGCTCTTTTATCGAAAGATTACCACAAGAGGCAGCAGGGATGCAGACCTAACGTTGCCCAGGCACTTCTTGAAGGTCTTCATTTGAGCCACCCTCAACCACGCATGCCTAGTGAGCTTATCAAATATATTGGAAAAACTTGCAATGCATGGTATATTGCAATTGCATTACTTGAGAGTCATATGGTGCTTATGAATGAGGCTAAGTGCTCTGAGTCATTGGCTGAGTTATACAGACTTCTTAATGAAGAAGACATGAGGTGTGGATTATGGAAGAGAAGATCAATCACTGCAGAAACCAGAGCTGGGCTTTCACTTGTCCAGCATGGTTACTGGCAACAGGCACAAAATCTATTTTACCAGGCTATGATTAAAGCTACTCAGGGAACATACAATAACACTGTCCCAAAAGCTGAAATGTGTCTTTGGGAAGAACAGTGGCTATCCTGTGCGGCTCAATTAGGCCAGTGGGAAGTCTTAGCTGATTATGGGAAAGGTGTGGAGAATCATGAAATTCTTTTAGACTGCTTATGGAAGGTTCCTGATTGGGCATATATGAAGGAGAATGTGATTTCCAAAGCACAGGTAGAAGAGACACCAAAGCTACGTCTGATTCAAGCTTTTTTTACTCTCCATGACAAAAGTACTAATGGTGTTAGTGAAGCTGAGAACCTTGTCAGCAAAGGTGTTGAACTTGCACTAGAACAGTGGTGGCAGTTGCCTGAAATGTCTGTGCAGTCTCGAATGCCTCTGCTGCAGCAGTTTCAACAGTTGGTTGAAGTGAAAGAATCCTCAAAAATACTTCTTGACATTGCAAATGGGAACAAACCAGTTTCAGCAAGCTCTGGTGCCAATTCCAACCCAAATAATTCATTTGCTGACCTCAAGGATATTCTTGAAACCTGGAGACTTCGTACACCCAATGAATGGGATAATATGACAGTTTGGTATGATCTGCTCCAATGGAGGAATGAAATGTACAATTCAGTGATAGATGCGTTTAAGGACTTTGGCCAAACAAATCCTCAACTTCACCATCTTGGGTACCGAGACAAGGCTTGGAATGTGAATAAGCTCGCTCACATAGCTCGTAAGCAAGGTCTACCTGAAGTTTGTGTAACTATACTTGACAAGATGTATGGTCATGCTACCATGGAAGTTCAGGTCTGTCTCTACCATCACCACAATTCTAGTACTTCATATTGCACTACTTCTTATTTCACTAGTTCACTATCTATTTCACTCATTCACTCTCTTCCCTGATTTCAGGAAGCATTTGTGAAGATATGTGAACAAGCTAAGGCTTACTTGGAAATGAAAGGCGAACTAGTCAGTGGCCTTAACTTAATAAATAATACCAATTTGGAATTTTTCCCTGTGAAGAACAAAGCAGAAATATTTCGTCTGAGAGGTGACTTCCTGCTTAAAATGAATGACTGTGAGGCTGCAAATCAGTCTTATTCGAATGCAATAACCCTTTTTAAGCATCTGCCCAAAGGATGGATTAGCTGGGGAAATTACTGTGATATGGTATGCATAAGACCTTTTATGTCGTCAATAACACCCCTTCAAATTTCCACAGTTGTTGACTTAAGTCTGATTGTTGTTCTTTTTGCAGATTTTTAAAGAAACAAATGAAGAGGTTTGGCTTGAGTATGCAGTCAGTTGTTTCTTCCAGGGTATTAAATATGGGGTCTCGAACTCAAGGAGCCATCTAGCTCGAATTCTTTACCTTCTCAGCTTTGATACACAAAATGAACCTGTTGGAAGGGCTTTAGATAAATATCTTGAGCAGCTACCTCATTGGGTTTGGCTTTCATGGATTCCTCAGTTATTGTTATCATTACAGAGAGGTGAAGCCCAGCACTGTAAATTGGTTTTGCTAAAGATAGCTCAAGTTTATCCGCAGGTAAAAGCAACATTGCTGTGTTTTTATTTCTTGAACTTAAAATTGCATACCCCTTTTCCTGGGTATATATATCTGAGACATGCTGTTACAGGCATTGTATTATTGGCTTCGTACATACTTGATGGAGCGCCGTGATGTCGCCACTAAAACTGAAATGGGAAGAAACATGTTGGCTCAGCAGCGTATGCAGCAAGCTATGTTGGCAAACAATGCTGCCAATAACCTACCGGATGGGAGTGCAAGAGGATCTAATCATGCAGGTGGTAATGTGACTTCTGACAACCAGGTTCATCAAGCCTCCCAATCAGTTGGTGCTACAGCATCTCATGACGGTGGTAACGTCCAAGGACAAGAACCAGACAGATCTACTGCTGAAGCTGGCACAAATAGCAGCCATGATCAAGGCCAACAAAGTTCTACAGGTGCTGAGGGCTCACAAGTTGCGCTAAGACGCAATAGTGGACTTGGTTGGGTAACTTCTGCAGCAAGTGCATTTGATGCCGCGAAAGACATAATGGAAGCTCTTAGGAGCAAGCACACTAATCTAGCCAATGAGCTTGAGGTAAGAAATAATGAAGTATTTTATGTTATTAGAAATCATGTCAATGATGATAAAGCATTAATCTATTTATTCTGCTATAATGTTTATGTTTTCCCTTATGGGCTGGGGTTGGGTCCAATGGCAATGCTGAATTTGGAAGGCTGCGATTTGTGAGATGCATTGGCATAAGCTATTCTGTCTTAGTTTAGTTATGGCATAGTTTAGCAAAACTAGGAAGCATTTAGAAAGGATAGAGATGTACCTATTTTAGCCTTGTCCAATTCTCAAAAAATTTCATTATACGTTTTGTATGGTAATCTGATGTTATTTATTGCTGGTTCAGCTTTTACTGTCAGAAATTGGATCGCGATTTGTTACTCTACCTGAGGAAAGGCTTCTTGCTGTGGTTAATGCTCTCCTTCATCGCTGCTACAAGTATCCAACTGCAACCACTGGCGAGGTTCCACAATCTCTCAGGAAGGAACTCTCTGGTGTATGTAGAGCTTGCTTCTCACAAGATGCTGTTAACAAGCACGTTGATTTTGTCAAGGAGTACAAGCAAGATTTTGAGCGTGACCTTGACCCAGAGAGCGCTACTACTTTTCCTGCAACCCTTGCTGAACTTACTGAGAGATTGAAACACTGGAAGAATATTCTTCAGAGTAATGTAGAGGACCGGTTCCCTGCAGTATTAAAACTGGAGGAGGAAAGTAAAACACTAAGGGATTTTCATGTTGTTGATATTGAACTCCCAGGGCAGTACTTCACGGATCAGGTTTATTGCATGTTATTCTTTATCTGTCAATGAAAAAAATACCTCTTGCATTTGTTGCATAATCGTGTCATATACTACCCTGGTAACCCTTCCTATTGTCTTATACCATCTATTTGCTGTAGGAAATTGCACCTGACCACACTGTTAAGTTGGACAGAGTTGGACCTGACATTCCAATTGTCCGGAGGCATGGTAGTAGCTTTCGGAGGTTGACACTCATTGGTTCTGATGGTTCACAGCGCCATTTTATTGTTCAGACATCACTGACTCCAAATGCTCGGAGTGATGAAAGGATGCTGCAGCTATTCCGTGTGCTAAATAAAATGTTTGACAAACACAAAGAATCTAGGCGTCGCCATCTAGCTATCCATACCCCAATAATTATTCCTGTTTGGTCACAGGTGAATACTCTTTTCCCTTATCTTACATAGTATACCACTGTAATAATTTGCTATCCTAAAACTTTTAGCTTCCAAGTACTGGTACAAGGAGCTCTTCACTTGACACGTCATTTTTTCTTTGTTAGGTTCGGATGGTTGAGGATGATTTGATGTACAGTACTTTTCTTGAGGTGTATGAAATTAACTGTGCCCGGCATAATAGAGAAGCTGACTCACCTATTACAATTTTCAAAGAGCAGCTTAATCAAGCTATTTCAGGGCAGGTCTCTCCTGAAGCAGTTGTGGAGCTGCGTTTGCAAGCATACAATGAAATTACTAAAAATATTGTTAATGATAATATCTTCTCTCAATATATGCACAAGATTCTACCAACTGGCCACTACCTCTGGACCTTCAAGAAGCAGTTTGCAATCCAAGTGGCTCTCTCCTGCTTCATGTCATATATGCTGCAGATTGGTGGCAGGGCTCCCAACAAAATTTTGTTTGCAAAAAATACTGGGAAAATTTTCCAGACTGACTTCCATCCAGGTATCATTCATGCCAGTTCAATATTTTTAAATTAGGCTTATGGAGGGTTCTGATTGTTCATCTATTCCTTTGTAGCTTATGATCCAAATGGAATGATCGAGTTCAATGAGCTTGTCCCGTTTAGGCTGACACGTAACTTGCAAGCTTTCTTCTCGAATTTTGGTGTTGAAGGTCTCATTGTGTCTGCCATGTGTTCTGCGGCGCAGTCTGTGGTTTCTCCTAAAGTGAGTATATACACTCAGCATGCCTTTTCATTTCAACAGAAGTAAATGGGCTAGGAGCATGAATAAGAAATTCTTTATCATGTTATTATATGGGAAAGTCTTAGTATTCCACTGAATGTTTTCCTTGTCTCACATTTGGGCTTGAACTCACCTTGTCAGTGGCATAAGAAGGATTTCCAATTTCAGTGTCATATAAGAAATTAATTCCTATCTATTGTGGTTGTAGTGGATCTTGCATATTTCTTGTTGTGCATTAGTTTTTGCTGATGTTGCCCCCCCCCCCCCTCCCCAAAAAAAAAATAGTTTCCTAGCCTGAAAACTAAGACTGGATTGTTATTCTTGTGTTTCAGCAAAACCAACATATTTGGCATCATTTGGCTATGTTTTTCCGTGATGAACTATTATCTTGGTCATGGAGAAGGCCACTTGGCATTCCGTCAGTCCCTGTCGCTTCCAACCCATTGGATTTCCAACAGAAGGTTACAAACAATGTGGATTATGTCATCGGTCGTATCAAGTCAATATCACCACATTATCTTGCTGAAGAGGTATGCTATTTCTTGTCTCTTAGTTTGGGTGCCTTTGTTTAAGAAATGGTGTTTCGAGATGAGCTGTCTGTTCCTTTTTTTTTTCTTTTTTTTTGTGGGTGCTGCTAATTTGCCTTCTGCAAACATAGAATAAAATTTGTTACGTGACATTCCACAGTACCCGTTTTTTCAAAGGCAACATCTATTGACCAGAGGATCAGGTTATTTTGATGAAATTCTAATATCATCAATCCTCAGCCCCACCTTTTCATTTGGCTCAGTAGCTGCTACAATGTGCTAGCATCCAGATAAAATAGTTGGACAATGCTACATTATTTTTTTTGAATGTAAACAATGATCCTTACTGCTATTTAGTATATGCTTCTGCCGCCTATAAGAATTTAGATGCAGAACATTCAAGTCACACATCTGATGATCCATTCTCTTGTATCAGGAGGAGAACGCAACTGAGCCACCTCAGTCGGTCCAAAGAGGCGTCACAGATCTGGTAGAAGCAGCATTATCCTCGAGGAACTTGTGCATGATGGACCCGACATGGCACCCGTGGTTCTGAAGTCAGCCCAGCCCCCTGCCCTTCTGGTGATCGTAGCCCCCCTGCTCTTCTGGTGATCGTAGCCTGACCAACAGCCGGCGTGTGTTCAGTCGATTCTGATTTATAGTAGCATATCTGGTAGTTTGTTCGTAGATGCTGTACATATCGCCTTTTCCGGCAACTCTGGTAGAGACTAGGAACTCGTGTCATGTAGATAAAGCAGGGGTGTCATCAAGCCCTGTGTTGACTGCTGTATTGACCTAGCTTATCGCCAACATGAACTTAGGTGATCAGTGATATAAAATCTAGAACTGTTACTTGCTATCTTTCAGTGCCTCTGGAAACGGGAACGGTGCCTGGCATGCTTAGTGCCGCTCATGAGTTTGATGTAGCATCCCCTAATTCTGGTAGGCATTTAGACCTCTTTTTGAGAAGAGTTTCGATCAAACAGGCAAATTGCACACCAACTCCACGGTCGGTCTTGTGAGATGGCAAGCTTTTTGGGTAATGTTAAGATTCTGATGTCCGGAATTTAAAAAAGTTGGACGGCTCGAGATATGTTTCTATTGTTTTCGCATGAAACATAGTGCTTATTGTTTTCGCATGAAACATAGTGCTTATGTTATGGTTGGAATTTTCTATCCAGAGTCAAACAGCATAGTTATTTTTTTTAATGTTGCAGCTTTAAGTTTTCGATGTTGTAGATGTTTTATTTTGATGTTGCAACGGAGTGTGAAAAAAATGTCCGGCGCTAGCAGGCCCGAACTTTTTTTCACGTGCGGAGCCGTATAGGGAGGCAAAGCAGTCGGTTGACGTTCCAACATCATAACATCATGGTCGTGACGGTGCGCTGTCCCTACGGCGTTAGTTAACGCACCGACGTCCGTGCCGAACTACCAAAACATTTACCTGTTCTTTATTTGTTTTTCTATGGTTTATGTTTATTTAATGGGCTTGGTATCTCTAGTTAGGGTGTGACGTACAAATTGTTTCAATCTTTATCTATGGTTGGAGCAACACCGACAGTGCAGTGCAGGACCAGGAGCAAGTGTAGCCAGGAAGACCGAAAGAAACTGATGGAAGTGTGCATTAAATAAAGTCCTTAAAATGCAGGCACAAAATTAGAGGGATCTCTTCTGAACTTCTGTGAGCTTTCATGAGAGTGATTCAGAGATGTTTTCTGCATGTTCCCAATCCCATCTTATTGCTGTTTGTGACCAGGAGCAAATGCAAAGCTTCAGTGAGCTTTTCAGAGGCCCCAAAGGAAAGTAGGAGAGGCGCTAATGAAACCCTTTTCACATTCAGTGATTCAGATCACCAATTGTCCACAAAGGGCTACCCTAAAAGTGGCCTTCAAAATCACTTACTCCCATTTACTTGCCTGTGTAATAAATTTGCAAAAAGAAAAACACTAATGAGAAATGATCGCTTTGGGGGCTGGCCGGAAGGAAGCGTAAAGGGAATGGCGGTGGTTGGTGACAGCAACTCGCCTCCTTCCTCCTCGCGCCTCCGCCTATACCTGTCGCCCCTGCCTCACTCTTCCTTCCATTGGAGGCAGGCTAAGCTGTTGCCGCAGCACCGTGTTGGTCAGGAGCAGAAATGGATTCCAGGATCTCCCTCCTCTGCTTCCTCGTCCTCGCCTTCTCCCTCCTGCACTGCGCCAGATCTGACGGTGAGCTCATGGCCTCTTCTGGTTTTTTCTTTCCCCCGTCTCGTTATGCTACTAGGTTGCTGCAGAAATCAGAGCCGCTGGCTTCGATGTCGCGCTCGGATGTGGGGCCCTCTGTTGATACAATTCGATGGATCTGAGCTTGTTTATTCCCCATTCCATTTCTCTGTTTGTGCGCAAGCTGTCTTGCTTGGCAGTTTTGAATCACCCGCTGCACTGGAAATGTTGTTGACCCATGCTTTTTCTTCAATGTGCGATCGGTAGATCCACTATTCTAGTGCTATAATTCGCCTTTGTGCGTGTGCGTGCAAGATCTGATATTCAGAGGTGTCATTGGCGTAACAAACAAGAATTCTATATAATATTACCTGCTGCACATGTTGCATCGCATTATGAAATGGATCACTCGCTAATGCTACTGATTGAGTTGGTGCCAAGTGTACTGGAGTGGAGGCACATGGTGCAATTTCAAGTGCATTTACCTCAGCTACTGTTGAATAGAAAAATGAACAAGCTGTTGCTTTAGTACTACAATCGCAATGTTTGGAGATCAACGATTAAATTCAAGATCTCGTGAACTCATGCACACACACAAAAAAAAATCTAGAAATTTCATGTATGCTATATGTGCAATCCTTTGATCAGATGTGGCAGCATACATGAAATTGAGAAATTGTGTATCGTTTTCTTATACTGATTTCTCCTTTTTCAGGCAACGATGCTCAGCTTCTCAAGGGCATCAACAGCTACAGGTCCTCGCTCAAGGTCCCGGCACTGACGGAGAACAAGAACGCGGCGTGCCTCGCCGAGCAGCTCGCGAAGCAGTTCAAGGGGCAGCAGTGCACCAACACGACGGGCGCCAACACCGTCATCGGCACCGAGCAGCAGTTCCCGGACTACCCCAAGTACCTTGACCACTGCCACCTCAACGCGTCGGTGACCGAGGACGGCCAGGTGATGCCGGCGTGCGTGCCGGGGCTCGTCCCCGGCGTCGTGCTCACCAACTACACCAAGTCGCAGTACAACCGGTTCCTGAACGACAGCCAGTTCTCCGGCGTCGGGATCGCCAACGAGGGGGACTGGGTCGTCGTCGTGCTCAGCACCAGCACGGGCTCCGGCGACTACTCGCCGGCTACGCCGGGATCCAACTGGGCCGCTCCGGTCCAGCCGTTCAGCCTGATGATTCTTTTGTTGGTAGGATCTGTAGTTTTGCTGATGAAGTGAGAGGTTGATCGTACTGATACACACCACGAAGAGAGTAACAGCATCTGTGTGGCTCATTTTGTATCATTCAAATTTCAATTGAACTTGGTCTCATCGCCAAGTTAAAAAGTTTTACTTGAAAGAGTGATTACGAAACTGATTTCCTTAATTTGTCAACGGATTGATATACCCCATGGGCATCTGCAGCATTTATCTTAGAACCGGTGAACTTCGGGTGCAGTGATAACTGTTACTGCAACTTTAAGCAGTAGCACCAGCATCCGCCATCCAACAACTAACGCACGTCCTGGATCAACAGCTGGCCCACCTCTGCTTCTTTCCCCTCGCAAGACTCTTCTTCTTCCTCCGTTCACCGAGTTCGCAAAAGACGCTTTGGATCCTCGAGTTCGCGGTCGGGTGCACCGAGGGCCGTGCCGCACTGTGCGAGGACGTCCCAGTCGTGGTGGGCAAGATGACTGAAGGCCGGGCGCGACGGCGCGGAGGCCGTGCTCTAGTCGGTCGGCCACCGATACCGAGACCACCAGGCGACGGAGGAGGGCGGGCTGACGAGGCTGCTGCTGATGCAAAGCTGGTGCTCACCGGCGGTGAGGCAGATGGTGCTGGAGGTGCTTAAGATTTACAGGATGAGCGCCAAGAGCTACCTCGCTGGGTACGACTTCAAGACCACCCAAATTATGCCATTTTGACTTCTGAGGAAGCTAAGCTGATGAGAATGGCTTGGTGATCCGATGGATTTGAGCAGCCAATGAAATGAATGCATGTAACAGGGGACGGTGTTCTTGTTCTTGTAACGTTTCTTTGTTTTTTTTTTTGTTTCTTGTTTTCTGATTTAAGTCAATAGAGAAACAAAGAAGAATTGGTTCATGGAGGGGAGAAGGAGGAGAATCTGTACGTGGAGTAGAGAGTTTTAGCCAAGCTGCTCATACATCCTCTCTCTTACCCATGGCTTCTTAGAGTGATTTCGTTTTGGTGCTGTGTATGGACTGAGTGAGCCAAATCGCCATAGGATGGATGCTGTGGATGGAGGAGGAAGAAGAGTCTTGAGAAGGACATTCAATCCGGAGCGTTGAGTGGTTGTTGGACGGCAGATGTTGGTGATA
This sequence comes from Setaria italica, assembly GCF_000263155.2. NCBI lineage: Eukaryota > Viridiplantae > Streptophyta > Magnoliopsida > Poales > Poaceae > Setaria > Setaria italica. The sequence continues at coordinate 46,993,262 of NC_028451.1, read as the reverse complement.
CTGCTTAGGGGGGTGTTTGGAAGACTAGCGTTAAACTTTTGCCCCTGTCACATCGGATATTTGACACTAATTAGGAGTATTAAATATAGACTAATTACAAAATTAACTGTACAACCCCTAAGCTAAATCGCGAGACGAATCTATTAAGCCTAATTAGTCCATGATTTGACAATATGATGCTACAGTAATCATTCACTAATGATAAATTAGTTAGGTTTAATAAATTCGTCTCGCGATTTAACCTAGAAGTTCTGCTATTAGTTTTGTAATTAGCTCATATTTAGTCGTCCTAACTAGTATCCGAATATCCGATGTGACAGGGCTAAATTAGCCCATGATATCAAACGCACCCTATAACACTGCACCCGATCCAGGTCCGTATTTTTGTGTCAGTACCAAATTCTTTTCTGTGCCAGCTCTTATCATCGGAAGAGACACCTATATTTCTGGTCCAGGCTCCCACTTTCTATAATAAACCCTCGTCTTTCCTTTGCAATTGACTGCAGTTTGATATTTGAATCTCCTTGGTTGATTTATGATTGCTTCACACCCTGATATTCACCAATTTTGTGATTGTTCCTAAAAGCTTAACCTGTTGGCCGCTCTCTCCTGATGCTGTTATCAATTGTATGGCTGCTCAAATCTACAATCCAGAATCCTACAGTACCTGATCTGACAAATAAATATTGAGAAACCCATGTGGATTTTGCTTTAGAACTCATGTTTTCACTAGAAATGAGACGGTAGAAATCCTTGCCTGTCTCTTGGAGTTGTCCGTGGCCCCAATTTCGTTCACTTACTATTTGCAGTTCTAGCTCCACAAACATTATGTGAATGTGAATGCCATACTTGGAGCTGCCGATGGAATATACTTGGAGTTACAATCTCGCAGGCGACCTCCTCCTGGATGAGCGTACAATCTCTCCGCCGCATAGTACCTAGGGGTGGTAACGGATTACGCCCTCATGCTTTATTCACCATCCAACTCAGTATACAGTTCAAAATCATATAATATTATGACCTCATCATATAATATTATAACCTGATCCTTATTAAACCCGATCCTTAAATTTGCTATGTTAAATTAGAAGGTCCTTTAACACCCTACTGGTACAAGGAGGATGACAAGGACCTTGCGCTAATGAGGTAGGCCAATGCGGTGAATTTGCCCCGTCGCACGTCTGACGGGGATGGTGACGCTGGATAGATGATGAATTGACGACGGGGTTGGCGTCGGGTCACCGGCAACCACCGCCGCAATATGGCTGACAAAATTTTACAGATTAGATCCTAATTTGGATCGCGATTTAGTCGCGACCTAAATTAGGGGGTTTTATGAAAAATAGTGGTCCAGTATTTTACACAAACCTCCCTATTTTGGATACGATTAATAGTCACGATCCAAATTAGAGGCTCGTGTGAAAATATCAGGACCAGAAGTTTACATAAAACCCCCATTTTGGATCGCGAAACGATCCAATATTTTGTATAAAACACCCCTGGTAGTTTACGTAAAAGCCCTCTTTCCCCTCCCTCAGCTTGGATTATTGATGGCGATCCGCCGGCGCCGGCAGCCGCGCACCTCCCGTACAGTGCTAGCGCAATGCGCAGCCCAACCCTTCCGCCTCAAACTCTAGAATCATCTCTTCACAATTCGTCCCCGTCCCGCAGGAGATGCCGGAGATTCAGTGGGTGCTGTGCGGCAAGCCGGCAAGGAACCCCGTCATTCGCTTCGCCGGCTCCCATGTCGACGATCCAATCCGCCGCGCGCGCTCGTCTGCCCAACTTGGGCGTGCCGACGTACAGAACGAGATGGGTCCTCCCATCGCGCCGTCCGGCGGGTTTCTGCAGATTAGCAAAGCGGCCGTCGTGGTTGACCGGAGACCCCAAGATCTTTCTGAACTAAGCAGGTTGAGCTGCAGGGGTGAGGATTTCTTGCAGCTCAGGTCTCAGGTGCCTCGTTGCTGCTGCTAAACCAAGAAAATGATCCATTTACATGTCCAAATATTCACGTTCCAAGCAATCGTGGTCGACAGAAGAAGCCTGACTGAAAGTCTGAAACCATGAGATGCTCATTCATAGAGCTGGCAATGAAATTGCTAAGCCAGTGGAGATTACGAAGGAACACAGCGGATTCCTAGGCGAAGGTTCGAAGAATGAGAGACAGCCATGAATCCATGATCACCCAATTCTTCAGGAGTTTGGGCATTGAAGCTCCAAAGTTTCACGACGTATTTGGAAACATCTGGCTCAGCAGGAACGGCCGAGCAGAATGGCCTGGTGGGGAATGTGGTTGATATCCAGGTCTAAAATTAAGTGAATATTGTGGGTAATTCTATCATGTGATGTTGATGGTAGATAGATGCAACTGTTGAAAGGAATCAATCTACTTCTCGATTCACTAATCATCACATAAAAGATGTCAATAAAAATAATATTTCTGCAAGTGCTCGTCTCTGGTTCCAGCCAAGAGTGTGAAGCCAAGGAGTCATCTGAAAGATGCAACGGTTACAAAACCACTCTTAATCTTCTTCACCTTTTAGCTTTAGTCCGTCTGTGTTTGTTTGGACCGAGCTTAGCCAATGCCATTATCCAGGAAGGAATTCTCTCTGTCTTCACTTGTAAACTGAAGGCAGAGACCTGAATTTCCCTTTTCCTGAAGTCATGAAGAAACTCATACATCTGTCTTGGCCGGGTCTATACCTTCAACTCAGGCTGTTTGTTTCAAAGAAACAGGAGGGCACGCCCCTACTTAAACTCTGGCTGTTGCAATTTCGCAGCTAGTTTGCCTGATGACGCCTAGTGATGATGCCAAGTGTGTGGCGCTGCAGCACTTTGTTGTTCAGTTGAGGCATGTGATGAGCGTGCACCAACACAATGCGGCACCCTCTTGCTTCCAAGGTCTTCCCTAGCCTCGAACGTGCTGTTATGATGCCGAGAAATCCTTGCTACTCATGCACTGCACGGACGGGGAATGCCTAGTGCAAGATCTGAAAGCCTGAACAAAGGGCTCGTTCAGACGTACGTTCAACATCGACTGAATAAAGGGCTCGTTCGCTGCGGAGTCAGAGAGAGCGCGTCCACGCCGCCACGGCCCTCGAACACCCATGGCCGCGCACGCCGCCATCCGCTCCAGCCCGGCGCCTCGCACAACGTCACCCGCCGCCCTGCTGGCCGTGCGCGTCCCATGGCGCCGTCACGCAGGAGCAGCTCTCTGGCCGAGTTCCAGTAGTCCGGCGCGGCAGGCATTCGCCGCCGCTTGGTGCGAGGACGAGAAGGATCTCACGCCGATGAGGTCGCTGTCCCCCGGCCATCTCGGCGGACCGAAGCCGTAGCTCGCCTACGGGGACGGTGGCTCGGGATGTATCGCGACGGGGTTGGTGCCGCCCGCCGGTGGCGGCGCGGCCTCCTCCCCCGCCCGTCGCTGGTACGGATATTTTACACATTAAACCCTAGTTCCAAAATAGGAGGGTTTGTAAAATACTGGATCTCATAGTTTCATAAACCATTATCACATGCTTAATGTTTGAAGGAAGAGGAGAGGGTATTTCAACCCATGATTCTTAGGCCAATCTCAATAGTAATTTATAGGAGTTCCATGAGCATTAAATTTTTTGCCACATCAGCAAAAATACTGACTTGGTAAGGTCATTACAAGAGAAAGTTTCATCATATGAGAGAGGAGTTTCATCCACGTGACACTCAACTGGCACAGTTACCAAGTGTCTTGGTAACTGTTGACTGAAACCGTGCACCGAGACTGACCTTAAGCCTTTAGTCTAGCAATCATCACACTGAGACAACTTTAATTTAAGAATCATCTTCGATAATTACATGGGCCTTCAAATAATTTAACAAGGAGGACGTCGGGGCTATGCCGAACATGTGGTCGCGCAGCCGGCTATGATGATTGAGCCGTCGTGCTCAGCACCAGCACGGGCTCCGGCCTCCGGCGAATACTCGCCGGCTCCGCCGGGCTTCCAATTGGGCCACTTACGGTTCTGCCGTTGAGCCTGCTGCTGATTCTTTTGTTGGTAGGATTTGTGTAGCAACATTTGTGTGGCTGGTTTTGTGCATCACGAAGATTTCAATTGAACTTGCTCTCATGGGTATTCTGAAGCATTTTTACTTGAAAGATTGATTACAAAACAATTTTGCTTAATCTGTCCATTGATTAATTTGTCCTCGGGCATCTGCAACTGCAATCACCCAAGCTACAGCTTGTTGCTGCTGTGCTGGGAATGAATAGACCATTTCGTCGTCCCAGGTCGATTACTTCCAGATGAACATCAGCAACTTTTTATTGGGAAATATCGTTGCGTTGGCCGTTCCATTACATCCTACCAAGGTTCGAACCGGTTGACGATCCAGACAAGCTATAGCCGCCGCAGATCAGCACCGGCCGGCCCCCGTGCCGTGCTGCTTCGAGCAAGCCTGTAACTGACGGCCGTGTCGGGGGCAAAGGCACCGCCAAACCGGAGGGTCTTGTGCATTTCACCGGCGGGTGGCGGTGGCGCCGTGGCTTTGTCGTCGTTGAAGATACTGGCGGCTGGTCGGAGGCCGCCGTGTCCGCCCGGCGCCGGAGCGCGGCCATCCATCCCATCGCCGCTGGCGCGCGCGGCCGCTCTTCAGAAGAGGCCGGATCGGGGCTTGGATTGGGTTAATTGCGGCCGCCCAGATCCGATCCAACGGGCGTAAGATACCCAAGGGGTGGACGGTATTTCATTTACGGTCCACCCCAGCGTGCTCGCGCTTCACAATTCAGCATCCACCCACGTCTCGCCGGAGCGCCGCCGCATCCCGCTGCACGGCGTCAACATCAGCATGCGTTTGTAGAATCCCTTTTTACGCCGATAAGGAGGCCCTCAGGAACGTCCGCCGGCGTCCGCGTCCTTGTCCACCGGCGTTACCAATTGCCACCGAGCTGCTCGTGAACCGTGGCGTTCGGCGGGACTCGTCGGGACGCAGAACCGTGGCGGTGGCTCGTTCCATGCCGAAGGGGTGAGGTGGCGCGCCACAAAAGCCACGACTATTCGGCCGGCGGCTGTGACCGCGCCAAACTTCGCGGCAAAGGAGGTGGCGCGCCGGCGTCGGCGCCAAGGACGGCGGTGGTGTGGCGATCATGAGAAAAGAGAGGGGAGTCGGATCTGTAGAAACTTGGAGGTAAGTAGAGATGGAGCTCCGTGCCTCCATGAACGACATGGAACTGAACCCCGATCTTTAGCTTAGGAATTGCAGCTGATGCCGTCTGTCGTGCCCGGCCTCGTACCCGTCGCGGCGGCGCTCGCCGACTACACCAAATCGCACTTCAACTTGCTCCAATATGTGCCGGGCGGTGGCACGGCGTTGTTCTGGGAGAGTTTGGCGGCGGGTCGGAGGCCGTGGCCGCCCAGCGACGCGGCGAGCGTTAACGCCTCTCCGCTGGCGCGCGCAGGAGCCGCAGCCAGCCGTGGCAAGGGCGCTCTTCTCGGAGGCAGGGCGGGTGGCTGCAATTGGGATGATCGCGGACGCACAGATCCGATCCAGCGGTTAAAAGGTACCACCCTGGCCACCCCACGGCACGCCTCATGCAGTCGCGCGACGTCTCGCCGGTGCGCCGCCGCGTCCTGGCCGTCCCCCGCGTCGATGGCAACCGTCCTGGAGAGCCTCTTTGACTCCTCATGCTCGTGCCGGTAGGGCCGCGGCGGAGGCCGCTGTTCTCAGCTTCGGCGCTTCCGCGGCGTTCTGCCAGACGAGCGGCAGCGTCGCGCCGCCCAAGGGCTGCCGTCGTGGCGTCGGCTCGTTCCATACCGAACAGGTGGCGCCGCCGCACGACCTGCTTCCGTGACTGCGCCGTGCCGCCGTCCATTCGTGGCAAAGGCGGCGGCGTCAATGACCTGACCAGACCTCGCGCCGGTGAGGCCGCAGGCCCCCAGCGACGGCCGTCGTTTTGCTGCCGTTCGTGGCGTTCTGTCCGGAGAATGGACAAATCATGCGAGCCGCAGTCTGGCAGCGAGCACGGAGGACGTCACTTTCCAATCCGGTCAATTTTTTGGAGGAAGAACGGAACAATTGCTAAAGCCTATGTTCCTTTGTTAAATGAAGATATCCATGTCAACATTGTGCTCTTTATTCTTAAGATATAAGACTTCATATGCTCACAATCAGTTAAAGCAATCCTACTCCTACCACAATTGGCCAAGCAAAGACACACACACACACAGTCACACACACTAGTAGTTGACGACACGGCAGTTCCTCCTGATCTCGCCTTGGCTGCCGGTGAGCACGTCCATGGCGCCCATCTTCTGGATGGACGCGGCGAAGGCGGCGAGGAACTTGCCCAGGTCCTGCATCTCGTCGACGAGCCTCGCCGCCTCGTCGTCGTGCGTGAGCACGGAGTCCGTGAGGAGCACGCCGCGGTTGGCCTTGATGGCCCTGTAGTAGCTGGTGTCGAAGGCGAACTCGCTGCCGGGGTCCATGACGACCCTGTTCGCCGACGCCATGCTCGTGCACTGCCCCATCAGCTCCCGCGCGTACCTGGGCTCGATGAACGGGTCCACCCCGCCGTTGCCCTGGAAGGTGTAGAGCCTCGGGGACACGAACATGCAGGTGGTCCGGCCCAGCGTGTGCGCGCCGGAGAGCGCGACGAGGTCGGCGACGCCGAGGCCGCGCCGGGCGAAGGAGTCCCTGAGGATCGGGAACACGTACTCCGGGTTGGGGAGCTTGGTGCCGTCGGCCTCGTCGGAGAAGCGGGAGTCGCGCCGCCCCGTCTCCACCTGCCACAGCAGCCGCCCGAACTGGAACGAGACGGCGTCACGGGTGGCGAGCGCCACGGCGTCGGCGCAGGAGACGGTGCCCGGGCAGGACCGCTCGAGCGCCGCCTTGGCCGCGTCGATCACCTCCAGCCCGCCCAGCGACAGGTTCGGGCCCGCCGCCTTCTCCGTGCCACGGCCGTCCAGCAGCACCGACGCGTCGCAACCCTGCGGGAAACAGTCGTGGAAGAAGAGGCGGAGAAGCTTGGCGGCGAGGCTGGGGTCGGCGGCCGCCGCAGGCCAGGTGACGTTCCTCACGATGGACTCCGCGTCCGGGCAGCTCTGCTGGTAGAACCCCACCCGGAGCCCCTGCCCCGCAGCCCCGGTGCACGCGACGAGCAGCAAGCACAGCAACAGCTTGGTGCCGCCGCCGCTGCCATTACTACCCCGAGGAGCCATACGCATCTGTTGTTGCGAAGGCGATCAGCAGCTAGCTGATGCCGTCAGAGTGAGCGAAAGTGTGAAACTACAGTGGGTGTTCACTGTCACTGTGCAGCCTGGGTATTTTATACTGCCCGCTGTACGCCAGTAAACTTGTTACTGCAGCGAGAGGGGTCTTTATCGTACTGAATACGGAGTAATAGATTACGAGCCGCGTGCTTGCGCGATACCAACTTGTTTAGCGTAGCGTTGGCAGGCGCAGATCCAAAATTTTCTTGAAGTAAATCTCCATGGATTTCAAGAAGCATTCTCGTTGCGATCTCAGGATCTTGCGCTTGATTTTGAGTTTTGAACAACAAATACAACGCAGTTCTTTGGAATTACCGCGACCTGGCTGGCGTCTCAGACGAACGGCATGGGAGCTCGCGATCCTTGTCCCCTGCCCAGGCGCGTGCCGCCAATCGGCAATCGGCGTCGGCTGTGTGCCTATGCGGCCATTGTTTAGGCTTTTCCTTGCCAATCACTTCCGAACGGGCTGAATGCTTGGGAATATGCGTGCACTTGATCGCCAGTCAACCAACCATCTGCCGCCGACATAAAACGCAGGGCCCCCCTGCTCGTCTCTGATCATTTCATTTGGCGCCGGCCTGGGCAGGTGTGAGCCAAGCAGAAGCAGGGCCATGCGCCTGCTCGTACTGTAAGGTCTGGTCATGGGATGATCCTCCTACACGTGCCCATTGGACCTCGAGAGCTTGACCGGAGAATCTCATGATGAGCCGTCGCGCGACGAGCGGCGGCGGCACGTGGTCGTCGTCGGTGCGGCAAGCGATATGTCGGTGGCGCACCGCTCCCTGCACCGTGCAGGAAGGCGAACAACGGTGAGGGGGCCAGCATTTCCGGCTTGCACCTCTGCCGGACGCCGCCGATCCGATCGCAGTCCTGCGCTTGCTCTGCCGTTCCCGGCGAAGTACTCGCCTGACGCCTGGTCATCTGCATCGGAAACATGATCGTGTCGTGCCGCAACTTATCCTGAAATCACAGCACTGTAGCAGGGTACCACCACTGCCGTATACGGTAGCTTACTGGATTTGGCTGGTTGCTTACATATAGTACATTATGCATTTAACCCTCATCTCCCTGTTTTTTTTAAAAGAAATCTCTACCTACTACCTGAAGGCTGAAGCAAATCCAACACAGCAGATATTTGTATAATTTTTTCACAATTTATTACGCTGTAGGAACAGCTGAAACATGTTTACATGTATGATACAATACATTAGTATGAGACAACATGATACATTGGACATTACATTCCTCCTAGAGGGAGGAGAAAACTCCAACTTAAAAACCCCAACTTGTTTATGCACATCAGCATACACCTCCCATGATCTGACAGCCCGTGGGTGCTCCAAAAATCTAACAAAAACTAGATCGGACGAAGCACACCGGGTCTGTCAAAAATCTGAAGGAAAAAAAAGATAACTTCCACATCGCAAAGTATCGCCTTTCCAAACTTCAGCGTGATTCAACGACGGTATGAAACTAGCATATCCTGGTGTGACACCAGTAAAAAAGAATATAGTGAAAGAAAACGCATCAAATTTGAATTTGCCAAACCCTCCCGTTAGATCCTTCTTTTTGTGAGGATGATCTTCGGGTTTGGGAGATGGTGAACGTGGCTGCTGTCAACTTCAGGTTCCATTTCTTTACACAAACTTGGATGAGTCTGTACCTGCAAGGTTGAGTTCCAATCAACACTAAGTTTAAACGTAAACTGATGAAAAAGAGTAAATACTTAGCCCAGAAGCATGGAATTCCATCTAGCAAGTCAGCTCACAATCTCCCAAAAGGTGCGTGTACATATCACGAAAAGGCAAAGCATAACAATTATTGCATCTAACCTCATAGTTGCGGAGCAGACTGGCAATCAACATTGATATTGCAATAATTGCAAACTTCTGGCCAACACATGCTCGACTTCCAGAACCAAATGGAAGAAATGACTCAGCCTTAGCACACTCGGTGAAAAGATTCATCCCATTTGAGCCTCTGGGTGCTGCTAATATATCTACAATATATGAAGAAAATGAAGTGAGAATAGAATTAGGAAGAGGCTAATCACAATAGTCATGCAAAAAAAATGCTAAAGGTCTAACAAATGCAGACCAAAAATAACGAATTCAATGAAGAATCTTCTGGAGCTGTTATTAGGCATGCCCTGTTATTAACAACCTGTTACTTATGTTTTGCTAGAACAGAAAAGTGAGAAAAGAGAGAACAGACCTCCAAGATCCACATCCTTTTTGAGGAACCGATGAGGATTGAACTGGCCAGCATCATTGCCCCACACAGAAGCATCCATATGCACAAGATGCAAAGGAACTACCAATATTGCTCCAGCTGGCACAGTGATGCCCAAGCCAAGAGTCAAATCTGCACTCAAGGAAAATGAAACGAAAGTGGGTCAAAACTGACCTGTAGCTGACAAACGAGCCCTTTTGCAGCTAGATGCATGGACCAATATCAGGATCAAACTTCAAACTATCATGATCTTGATAATAAAATCAGGATAGGCAATCGCATTCTAAAGGTCTAGAAAATTTGCATACCATGTTTCAAAGAACATCTCTGCAGAAGAGGTCCAGCAGGCAAAAGGCGAGCAGATTCATATACAGTAGCAAGTAGTAATTGCATCCTAAGCACATCATCAACCTCCAGCTCAGATGATTCATCGCAGACTGCAACAATCTCCGCATGTATCTGCAAAAAAAGAGTAGCATGGGTGAAGAGGTGTAACTCATAAAAAAATGGTGGATGGTTGTGGCCTGTCCTTCTAGTATATTATGGCTAAAGGGTCTTCAAGATTGCCCCACACTTTTGTAGACGAATAATGTCACATTTTATAAACCTTTCCTTGAGAAAAATGGAGCACGAATTGAGATTCTTTCTAATTCAAATAATTAACATGGGCAACACAACACCAGCAATTGTTCATCACAGAGAGCAACCAAAATAGTTTGCAACAGAGAAAAATAAAGGAACTAATGTGTACCTGATCTTGCAACTTTGGGAACAAGATAAACCTTGTCAAAATGTTACCAATCAAGTTAGCAGAAGCGGAAATACCATGTAACATCAAACCGATGATGTTTCCACAGATTTCCTCTTCTGAACTAAGTGATCCTTCAGCAGCCCCATGGAGACAATGACCTGCCATCATTTCACCTAAAACACCTCTATTTAGACCTTTTATCATCCCTTCACTTTTTAGATATGACCTCTGATCAAAGTGGTGAAGTGAACTATTTTGATCTCTTGATTTTCTGATGATTCCCTCTGTTAACGTCTTCAGCTTAGCACAAAGGGTCCGGTACCTCCTATAGCTAGGCTTCCAAAACGGGCAAACTGCATAAGAAGCCCAGAAGCAACCATCCTTTGCAACCATCATAAGAAGTTCCTCATAAGTAACAGCATCAGACCAATTGAAGAAGGCATCACCAAAAAGAGTTCCACCAATGATGTTAAAGGACATGTGCTGGGAGAAAGATCTACAGTCCAGAAAATCCTTGGACATAATAGAGTCAATTCTATCCATGACAGCATCAATAACTTTGAATGAACTTCGACCGACACCAATTGTAAGTTTTTCATTCAAAAATATTTTCAGAGATTCTCTTGTACTTTTGACCTGAAAAATGCCGAACAAGACAGTTAGAAGAACTAAACAAATCAAAGTAGCAATGGAACATGCTATCTGCATATACATGGTGTTAATAAAACAAATGCATCAATACAAACTAGAAACGAGAGAGAGGAAATATTGCAGAGCCCACTATAGAAAAAGCAGAAGAGTAAATCAATTTACCTTCTCGGATGAGGATACGAATAGACCAAGTCTTCCGCAAGCTAAATTATATGTTCTACCAGTCAATGGTAACTTATCTTCAGCCTTTGTTAGAACCTCTTTGACTAGAGTAGGATCTCTAACTGATACAAGTAGCTGAGAGGGTCCTGCCCACAGGCGAACAACTGAGCCATAGCTGCCATGCAATTTTGACAGGAAACCTGCAAAATGAAGTTCAAAGCAAAACATGAGCCTAAATTAACAGATGTATTGTATAAACTATTAAATAAGGACCCTTGGTTGCCATATCAACGCAAAAATATCAAATAATGTATTTTCATCTTTACAATAATGATTAAAAAAAAGCAGAAGATTGGTAGCTCACAATAGTAATTTTGCTAGCAATACGGCTTGAATATTTGCTGGAACATTGTAAGCTGAAGCGTTGGATGGCACGGGTCTAAAGTGCTCGAGTGGGCCATCCTATGCCCATGCTCATTAAGAACAGCACTATCCCTGTTGGATCGCATGGGACCAAAAACTATTTATCAACAATCATGCATCTACCTATGGCTACCCATTTATGTCTGGTAGTATTTCAAACCCAGCACTCTCTGAGTTGTCCTAGTAAGTTCTACAAAAAGTGCTCATTCCCAGGAAATTTTTGAATATGTGGTTAACTCTGTAAAAACTTCATAGACATACAACTGACAAAAATCTAGTCTAATAGTGATGAGGGAGATTTGTCGAAACAGCAAGAACTTCAAAAGGTAAATTGATTTCCTCTTCTGTTTTTCTTCCCGAATTATAAGAATCGAAAAGAGTAGGACCATGATGTAATGACGATACAACAATAATTAAGGTAACCGTGCTCTGTGCTAAGCAGTGCAATTGCTGTGTGGCAAAGCTCAGTTAAGTAATTTTATCTCAACTGTTGTGGGCAGATCATTGGATACTAGAACAGCAGGATAGATCGGCTAACTTGCCCTCCCGCAGGAGGCTCTGAGATGCTCTCTTGATCTATTTTCTGCTTGCCTAACCCATAACTCACGGCTGCCTTTATAGACTAGGCACCTAAAAACCTGCTAACAAATCTAATCCAAATAACTAACAAATCTTATCTGCTAACAAATTAATCCTGATCCCGCGGTACTGCTCACGCGCTACACTACAGTGGGCCAAGGCCTAGAGCCGGTCCCGCTACCATAACATCAACACTAGCCTAAATGCTTTACACAAAATATTGTGCCACTTGTACAGATCACATCTCGTTATCATCCAACAGAGCAACCAAACAAAAAGGCAAACCTGGATCACTAGCTCACAGGCTCTGGGGCAGTAAAATAGGCCATAACTTTGGCATATAATCGGCAAAAACGGATGGTCAAATTACATCCCGCAACTCCCACCCAGATCAGTCTATACTATAGCAAAATTCCACATCAATCAATCAAACAGCACGAATTTCCCAATAGATCAATGCTCAAGTAGCTAGCTCGTAGCCAAATCTCTACCAAGTATTTGGCATCTCAGGTAGGAGCTACCAAATCTCGAATCAAATTGCTCCAACCACATCCAGTCCCCAATCGAACAGTACCCAAAATGGCACATAGGCGCCCGAGCATCTCAAATAGCCCGTACGAAAAAAAATTTGGCACGTTGCAGACGTCGCGCTGGCGCCAAATCCAATATTCCAATCCCATCATAACCACCACCCAAATATCGAAACCCAACCAATTGAACCGAATCCTGGTTATGTGGAGCCAAATACGGTGGAAAGGGGATCGGCTACCAACCGGTGACGTCGCCGCCGGTGCGTAGGACGGCGGCGAGCCCGGGGTCTGCGAGGAGCGCGTGAGGCCCCGGGATGCGGGAGCCGAGGGCCCAGAGGCGGAGCAGCGCGGCGACGCGGAGGAGCAGGACCCAGGTGACTGCGAGGAGGCCCGCCCACAGCAGCGCATTGGTGCCCCGCTGGGCGTAGTCGCGGAGGAAGGCGCGGCCGCCGCCGACGCAGACCGGCCAGGCAGCTGGCCCCGCGGTGAGGAGCGCGCCCAGGAGGGTGAAGGGAACGGCGGTGGCGTCGCAGGAGGAGGAGGCCATGGCCGCGAGGCCGGGGCGGGGGCGGGGGCGGGGGTGGGGGTGGGGGTGGGCGGTGGCGGGCGGAGGTGTGAGAGGAGCAGGAGCTCGAGCTCTCTCCCTGGAAGAAGAGAAGAGGGAGAGTGGGAGACGGGACATTCGCCTACGGCTCCTCTAAGGGGGTGTTTGGATACGAGGTGTTAAACTTTAACAGTGTCACATCGGATGTTCGGATGCTAATTAGGTGAACTAAACATGAGCTAATTATAAAACTAATTGCAGAATCTTGTGCTAATTCGCGAGATGAATCTATTAAGCCTAATTAATCCATCATTAGCAAATGGTTACTGTAGCACCACATTGTCAAATCGTGGACTAATTAGGCTTAATAGATTCGTCTCGCGAATTACACTCCATCTGTGCAATTAGTTTTATAATTAGCTTATGTTTAATACTTCTAATTAGCATCCAAATATCTGATGTGACGGGTGTTAAACTTTAACACCTAGTTGCCAAACAGGCCCTGAGAAGATCTCTAGTACAATATTTTCCACCTAGACCCTCATTTAAATGAAAAATTACAACACAGTCCTCAACAAAAGTTCTCAGCCGAGAACTGTGTGAATGGAATTTATACCGTCGCAGAATTACGAAAACTGATCGTTCTTTCTCCGTTTCAAATTGCAGGTAGTTTGATTTTTTCAAATTATATATACAAATATTTATAAATATAAATGTAGAAAAGTTAAAATAACTTACAATTTAAAACGGAATGAGTACAACAGTAAAAATTTCTCAAAGTGAGCAACCACGGGCAAAAGGGCAAAAAAGTTTTAATGCTTTGCTCGGTGAAAATGACAGGCGATATACCACAGTCATGTCAAAACGTATCCAATCTCCAACCTTAAAAAAAAATGTATCCACGCCCAAGCGAAAGGCCACCATCGACCAATTGGAGCTGGCGATCGGATGCCTTTAGGCTGTCCAATCTCCAATCGCTTCAACCAACAAAAGAATACAGATCACACGGCGAATTCTGTGATTACCTGGCGCCCTTGTGTCCCTCGCCCCACCCTGTTTCTTTATGCTGCCTTTTGCGTTGACCTCGCGCGCGATCCGTGCCACCTTGCCCGCATCCGCCAACCTCCAGCGCAAGTCAACTGGGCTGTGCAGGCTCGTGCTCGCGCAATGGCTTGGCGGTAAAGGCAGCCGCGGTGGCCCTTTCGGCGAGATCAGCTCGTTTTAAATGGTTTGACCTGGCAGATCATTGGGACAGCGACCGGGATGGGCAAGCGAATTGATTAGAGATGTTTGGATCTTGAATTAAAATTTAGTCCACGTCACATCGAATCTTCGAAGGTTAATTAGAGCATTAAATATGAATTAATTATAAAATTAATTACACAGAGGGAGGTTAATTCGCGAGATGAATCTATTAAGCCTAATTAATCCATCATTAGCAAATGGTTACTGTAGCAGCACATTGTCAAATCATGAACTAATTAGGTTTAATAGATTCGTCTCGCGAATTAATCTCCATTGTACAATAGATTTTGTAATTAGTCTATGTCTAAGGATTACAAAATAAAAATAAGCACCCCTTACTCTCATCTCGAGCTCGATACGCCCAGTTCCTTTTGCGTATTGCTGCGTGCATTCCACCTGTGCAGGCACCTTCGCAGGCCATTACATTATTTAATTAGGAAAAAGAAATAGCACTGGAGATGATGAAGTGGGAAACTGTACATTTTTGTTCGGATATGTTATGGAATTGGCATGCATGGCAAAGTTAGGCCATCAAGTAGCTAACGCATGAGACTCTGGGAGAGGAGAAAAGGGACGAAAAGTGTAATCTTTTGGGTTGGATTTATCCGGATTAAGCACTGACGCTGTGACGTTTGGGAAATGATTGAATTGTCATCAGATATGGCTCACCCGTGCAGTAGACTACTTTCCCCGTTACAAATCGTATATTGTTGTGACTTTTATAGATTCATACATGTTAGCGGGCCCGGACAGCGCACGCCCCACACACAGGAGGACACGTGTGGCGCGCCGGCGAGTGCCGTCGGCGAAAGCCCATGACCATCGGCATGTGGGAGACCCCTGATTGGACCTGATC
Organism: Setaria italica; assembly: GCF_000263155.2. Taxonomy (NCBI): domain Eukaryota; kingdom Viridiplantae; phylum Streptophyta; class Magnoliopsida; order Poales; family Poaceae; genus Setaria; species Setaria italica. The sequence continues at coordinate 46,978,045 of NC_028451.1, read as the reverse complement.
CGCCGTGATCCGCCCACCACATCTTCACAGTTTTTTTTCCCTAACTTATTCTTTGTTATGATTTTTTTAAAAAAAACGCTGTCGTCAATAAATTTTGCTAAAACACCCCCGATTATGCAAAAAACTCACAACTAAACTGACTACAGAAGAATAGCCCTGTGAAGATGTCGTGGGCCTCCGTTTCCAGCCCCCAACTCGAAAACAAATTCAAACCGCCGGGCGAGATTTAAAGTTCAGCAGTTTCATTCGGCTAAATGATGCATCTAACCTATGAGCAACGCTTTGTCTCAGACGCGCGCGCGCGCGCGCCAAAAACATCCCTCCAACATCAATTATGACCATACAAAATTCCGGCTTGCTAAGCTACAACTGACTAGATTGCTCGCTAACCTAAACAGCCATGCTTCGCATCAACCCCAGCTTATTTTGCAGCAGCTTTTCCTCGGTTCCCTGCAGTCATTTGAAAGAACCATCTTAGAACGCTTGCACAATGAAAAGTAGAATCTGTAGCCCGGCAAGAATTCACTCAAAAAGAATGGTTCTGGGACCAAGCAGAAGGAGAACATACTACGACCCTTCCTGCCGCGGCAGTATCTGCTTCCGCACAGGCATTGAAATGTTCCGCCACGATGCTTATCACCATCAAAATCGATGCCATAATCCTGAAACAAGCAAGATTAGTTTTGATCGGTCAAGCCACCAAGGATAGGAGAGAGTGCATCCTAGGCTGATCCAATAAACTGCATAGCATGGCACTGAAAATGCAACCAACAAAGCTTGCCGCAAATATGATTTAGCTAAAAAGAGAGAATAAACTAGAAAAATCTGGTATTTGTATAGCACTGCGAAGAGGACTTGTGAATTTGGGTTTAGGGTTTACCATTGCAACCACACAAAAGAATGTCTAACAAAGCCATTGCCCATGGGATAAACATTACAGAACCCTCAAAATAAATATAGGCAAGCAGAAATTGCAAGAGAAGTCCCTAGCCTTTGTCAAGAGCAAAAACTTAAAACATGGGGAAAAAATTATTATCACAGGCTCACAGCATCTGCAGCCTTTGATTTTGACAGTCACATTTATCTTGAGAAATACACATCTTTGAATATATGAACAGAAGTTAATATTTAATATTAAGAAACTACACAAGCCTTACCCATGTGAGCTCCTCAAATGCCTCCACCTTCTTGTTTGTGAAAAGTGCAAGCTTCAATTAACAAAAAAGAAAAAAGAAAATATAAAAAACATCAGCATGGTATGCCTATGCTGTACAATTTCAAAGGCGTGGTATGGACACAGCAGTTTAGAATTTAAGAACTTACATGGTAATAGTGATGATGAGGGGTCTCCACTTCAACAGGGATCTCAACTAAATTTGCATCGTAGCATCTATGTGATGGAGTATTACGACCATAAGAAAAGAAAAGGGGAAGACTCATCTCTGCTATCATTTTTTTTAAAAAAATAATAGAGTAACAAGGACAGATTGGGAACAGTCAGAGCACACCTGTGGTTGATGAATCTCCCAACATTCCCATAAAATGTTGCATCCAGGCATAAAGCCTCTTTGTCCTTCAACACCCCCTCTGAATCACAATCAGCATCCAAGTCCACCGGGTACGTATACCCAGCCTTGCACGCTTTTTGAGATGTCTTTTCACGGAGCTCCGTATTTGTTAGCAACTCGCCAACATATTCACAGACAAAAGCTCCTTTTGGAAGTTCATCAAGTGTGCGTAGGCCCCAACCCTTCCCTTCTTGTGTGAAAAACACCTGGGCAAAAAAAAGAAAGAAAGTAATTAGCAGCAATTCAACCAACCCTTCCCTTCTTGTGTGAAAAACACCTGGGCAAAAAAAAGAAAGAAAGTAATTAGCAGCAATTCAACCAACCAGCATCAATAATACCTGAACACTGCGGATGAAAAATAAAGGAAAACTATTAAAGGACCAAGAAGGAACTAAGCTCAGTTGGTGGGAGGTGTGGGTGCACACACCCTGCCACCCAAGTTCGAGTCCCCTTCCACGCAAACCTGGGTATCTGTTTCTTCTTATTTGCAATGCTGCCTTAGGTTGGCTGCAGTTTTTTTATTATATCCATTCAAGTGCAAAAGATTTCTTCTTATTTACAGTTCCAATTTAGGACGGAACCCTAAAGCCTAAACCACCCAAATCTTCATGTATTTCACTCCCACTCTGTCCACATTTGCTCGTAAAAATGATGTGGCGACAAACAGGCCCAGGCACGTCTAAACCTTCATGGAATCTCAGGTCCATTTCGCCCAAAGCTGCAGCTCCCATCCCTGTGTCACCCGCATCATTCGCATCTCGTGCGCCTCTCTCCTCCTAGTTCAACCACAGCCACCAGGAACCCTAACACCTCTGCCGTTGTCGCTGGTCACGAATGGAATGCGTAACTGACACCAAGCCGTTGCCCCCCCCCCGCATGTCTATGCTACCAACAGCAACCCCTACCCCTCCACTGTGCTCATTGGTCGTGACTGGAACAATCATCCTAGCCAAGCCGACGTGCGATCAAAAGGATTTCATCATCAAGCCGCCGTCGACTCCATCGGGTCCTAATGTTAGGCTGCCGTCTGTGTTTGTCGCCGGGATCCCGTCGCAGGCCAACGTATTCTCGCTGGATGGAAATTCCCCCTTTTGGTATTGATTGTGCCTTTGTCTTTCTTGGCAGGTTTGGTGCTCAAACTGTATTTACATACAGGTTTGTACATTCAAATCTGACACCTCTTCAACCAATTCAGGTTCAGCTAAGTGTTCCTAGAATGTGTTTATTTTTCAGTCAATGAGTGTAAATTTACAGTACAAGTACCATTGTGTTTTCATGTTACTGAAAGGGTTGAGCTGATGTTCAGTTTAACAAATACCATGTCTGAAAATCTATGAATGGTGCCTGACAATTCCTCAGCACCAAGCTAACATGATTTTGCGAAGCAACACCTTTTATTCAAAGTCTCAAACAAGCAAAGGGCTGTAGTGTATTCCAAACATATTTTAAGGTACAGGGGAGGCCAGAATGAGAAGGATATCCTATGCACTAATTATCTGAAAATCCAATAACAGTTGCCAGGAACTCTATATGCACTGATCTATCCAATTTCAGGTAAATTGTTGTAATTAGCTGTATAATTCTCATGAAATAAATGACAGCCATTCATGGCAAGCCACATAAATATTCGTCAACATAAGTTTACAGAAGCATTAGATGTTACCTGCAGGTTGCAAGCTATACCACGTTGAACCACACGGTTACCGCATTGCATGTTACAACCACATTTACTCCAGCATTCCCTGATAACCTTCCTAACAAGATGGCGTCTGCTAGGCTCTGGTAGAGCTTCATTCCTGGGCCTCTCCAGTGGTTTACAGAAGAACTTATGATGTTTTTCTGGGAATAAATTCATAGAGAAACACTCATCAAGGAATGTTGTCTTAACCAAACCTCCTGGTGTATATGCAAATTCACCCCCAGTTTCTCTTGCACAGGCACATGGTATAGGGGCAGACAAGCAGTTGCCGAAGCAGTCAGCACAACTGTCCTCGTCACCAATTCCGGCAGCAGAGATGTTGTCATAGGCCTTCGGGGAAACAAGGTTTCTTTGTATATAATAAAAGGAAGGTGGACATTTCTCGCTGCCAAATTCGTTCACCACTGATATCCTTACCTTTTCTTCTCCCTTTGATATATCAGACACATCGTGGGTACACCTTACTTGAGAAAGTGCCAGATGCTGAGGAACTGTTGAATATTCTTGTCCATTCTCTGAAGTTTCTAAAACCAATGAATCTTCTACAGATTTATATTTCATGCCTCCGCTATTCATGGAAGCAATTGGTTTCATGAGTGCAGCACCACTCATCATTGACTCCTTTTGCGAGTTTCTGCCATTATCAAAAGAATCTGATTGTACATTATATTCTGCAGTACTGCCATTGGCCAGTTGTGCTACACATTGGCATATCTCATTGATCAGGCTGCTAACGGAAAAATTTGGTGGGAGACTCTTGTATGAGTGAAGGCATTTATCCTCAACCATCCTGAAAACTTCTTCTAAACTGGGCATGCAGAACTTCGATGGGTCTATGTTGCATTCTATTGACATCTTGACATCACCCATAGTGGATGATGCTACAACAGTGTGCAAGTAAGGTGCTTCTTGTGTACGTTCATCTGCAGATCCTGTCCCAGTGTTGTGCATCACAGCTGTGTGATCGGACAAACTTTCCCGATTTTGAGGTTGCTTCCCCATGCTGCCCGTGCGTTCAACAAAGGAAGTGGATGATGTCCTTGTTCTACAATGCTGAACTGGCCTGCCTTTATTACCTATATATATAAGGTTTAGCAGATTCTCATCAGAATAAGGAAACTAGTCACAGTATCATAGAAAAAACAGCAAGAATAACTGAATAAGTACTAGTTCGACAACCAGATTGATTGCTCAACACAACAAACTAATTTCCCTGTGCATCGAGAACTCAATGGAACAAACACCAAAGGTGAAAAAACGTGATCTACATATGAAACATGAACATCTCCATGACCTATTATTTTCTAGCACAAATACTGACAGAATAATCGATTAGAATGCTGCATGCAAACCTGAAATCTCTGTTTGATTTTGAACGGATGGACGCGATGCTAGAGGATCTGCAGCACCTGAGGAGCTGGTGTTGAACGGATGGGAAACAATGCCAACTTGAGCATCATGAAGGCTCTGTGCAACATCTATATCAGGCTCAGGCTTAGGCTCTCTCAAGAAGACAGCATGTTGGAAATCTTCATCCATCATCTGCCTTGCCCTCTCTTGTGCAGTAACAGAAGATGGCGGGGACAACTGAGGATCAATACAGTGATCTGCTGAGAAATTATTAGAGTTGGTTCTAGGCCTCTTGATGCGAGGTGCCTCTATCTCACTATCCAAGTCACGGGGATGGCCATAGACGATAAGGGAAGTAGAAGGCTGGTGGTGATCTTCCTCCGGCGCAACCATTCTTGCATGGTGGCTACCATGCTCCGGCTCCTGCACCCAAGCAGCGGCAAGTGATGAAGCATCAGTAAGCCATTTAAATTAGTCTGGCAGGAACAGAGTAGTAAACAAAAGAGGGCCTTTTTGGCCCATCTTTGATCCCATAATAATACCAAAAAAACATATTTTTTTTTCTTTCTGTCTCTTCCATTTGGGCAAGACGAATACCTTGGGGCGGTCGCGGCTGTCGAGGATGGCGTCGGCGAGGGCGCGGTAGCACTCGTCCTCGATGGGCTCCCAGCTGTTGTCAAAGAGCTTGAGGAGACTCCTGAGGACGGGGGTGGACTCTTTCTTGGAGAATCCCAGGGCCGTCATGGCGTCAATGGCGCGGCGTGCCCGCTCCTTGTTGGAAACCATCCCGCCCCTATCCGCCTGGCTGTCCGCGCGCGGGGGGAGAGAGAGAGATCACGCACAAACCCAGGCGAGGGAAGGAGGAAGCTAATCAGTGTATCGCATTGCTAGGGTTTGCAACGGCCATCCGGGTCGGGTGCCTGGCTGCGGGAAGGGGGGAAGCCGATGGTTTGCAACTCAACCGACCGCGGTGGAAGAGGAGCTGCAGCAGTATAGTCCAGGACCTGTCCTATATTAAACAATACTTAGATTTTATTTTAGCCAGCACCATGTTGAGATGGCCGAGTTGGTCTAAGGCGCCAGATTAAGGTTCTGGTCCGAAAGGGCGTGGGTTCAAATCCCACTCTCAACAAATGGCATATTTTTTATTTTTTATTTTTTTTGCAAATCGCGCCCTCAAGGCTCAAGAGAACATCAGCCTCTACATTTTTTTCCCTTCTTTTTTTTTTTTTGCATGTCCACGTCTCGGACTACCCCTCCAAAAACATTTTTCAAAAGCTCATGAGTCATGACTAACTTACGTTTTCGTGCCACATTGCATCCCTTTATATCGTTAAAAAAATGCAAGTTTGCTCAAATCTCGTGATCGTCCGAGGTTTCAGAATTAAACTTGCATTTTGGTTTTGGAACGATGTGGGTTCGATCAAAGCCGACCCACTTTTCTGGGTTGGGTTTGACCCATCTCTTGTTTGATTGCAGGGATGGGTTGGACCCAATTTTTTATTTGATTGAAGGAGTTAAGAGGATTGGGATGGATATCATTTTAACACCATTACATTGGATCCCACCTGTCAGCCTCCTCCAACACCTCCCGCGCCGGCCGCCGGAGCTCCCTAGGCGGAGCCCGAGCTCCCTTGGGCACCGCCTCCACCCGCGCCGGCCTCCACGGCGCCGCCCCTCCCCTCTCCTCCCTCTCTTTGCGCCGTCGGCCGCCCCTCTCCTCCACCGGATGGCCGTTCCCTGCCGCCGCCCCTCCTTCTCCCCGACATTGGACCCACGTCTACGGGGAATATTCCCTATGGGGGACGAACCCAACCCACTGCATTTCCAACCAAACGGGAGTTGATAGGGGTTGAACTCGTTCCAACCCACATCCACCCCAAACCAAACACACGCCTGAAGGGGAATCAAAACCCGCATTTATCGAGTATACTAGCAGAACACTCATGCTTTGCTACGGAAAAACCTAACTAATTGAGATAATTGGAAGTACTTGCCTATACTATTTCATAACGTTAAGATTTGAACATAAAATATGCACACTTATTATTATATTAATTATTAAATGACGACCTCTGAAGCTGTTTAGCCGCTCCCAAGCTCAGCGACCCCATGGCATCCTCACATCCTGGATTCAAACCAAGCCCCTCACTGCCAGATCGGGCTATTGAGGGACTGCATCATGGATTCATGGGGCGTCGGAGGAGACGGGAGAGACGGTGAGAAAACCAGATGGATGAACATAAGCTCCCACAAGTGAGCTGAGATGGGCAACAGCTCAAAATACACCTGTTGATTACTTGATTCGTAGCGATAACAGGCCAGCAGCACGCATTGCAGCGACACTGTCCGCTTTGCTGGGTCAACGGGCCACAAGCAGGAACTCACGTTTTTTAAGCAGTGAAGTTGTCAAGAGGTATATCATCTCATTCCTACAGCAGCAGCAGCCACAAAACTTCATCCTCCTCCATTGAGAAGGGTACATAGTACAACTAATGTGCCAATGATTCATCAATCCGCAGTTAGTAGAACAAGTGGTTCAAAAATTCAAAAATACTGTGAATGGAGGCCTATGATGATTTTCCGATGGAAAGATCCATGTGAAGATAGGCAATGCAGGCGACAAAGAACAGCAACACTGCAGATACTAGCATCAACGGCTCCGCCAGCATGAAGATCGGATTGAACTCATAGTACACCTAAAAGTGCCAGAATGTTCCACAGATTAGAAACAAAAGATGTGTGGTTCGAAGGTGTGGTAGTAACTAACAAGGCTTCATCGGATTGTTACAAGTACCTGGAAAGGAACGTTGTGCTCTCCTACAACATTTTTCTTTTTGAGTACCACCGTTGTCCTTCCAACAACATCAAGGTATGAATAACTAGTCTGCATCAGTAGCTAGTGTCATAATCACAGGATAATCTTTCATTACCAAAACTTGAGAAAGGAACTGTTCCATTTGCAAAATAGATGCTCAGAGCACACTTCTTTTGCAAAATAGATGGAAAAATACAAGCTGGCATAGTGAAATACAAAGTTCCAGGACTCAGGGGAAATATGCACAGCTCATGATTGAAACTAAATCAGGACGCACATGTTGCCAAGGCCCTACCAGAAGTTAACTGATACCACTGAACAATAAAAGCGTAAACTTGCAATGGTTCAGCTGAGATTAAACTTTATCTATCAATCGTAGTTCTTCTAAATTCATAGGTGTATGCCACCAGTTTAGATCCAAAAATGTAAAATTCAGATATAAGGGGAGGAGACATGCTTAATGTTAGGAAGGAAAGATGGGATTACCTCAAGATGTTTCTCTGTCACAAAAGGAACTACAGGCTGTGGATTTTTTGATCCTTCAGGAAGGACAACCTGCGACATTAAACGGTTTGAGAAGGTTCTGCTATAAATGTGAATAGCAGGAAGAACAACTCTCTATATTTCATCTGCAGTTCTACACTCCTTCAAACAGGCAGCAGTCTGGTCTATTTCTCAAGAATCACATTTATTGTTTACCTAGTCTCAGATAAAAAGCTGAACTATGCAAGGAACATGGTGATCAACCTAGAAAATAAAAGGAAAAGGTTGATGCCAGAGATTGCATTTACACTAGCATGTGCAGATGCTACCAATATGTGTTTCTTAATTAGGCCACGTGTACCATTAGTACGAAAGGTGCTTCATCAGAAAATATAGACCTTGAGCAGACTTAATTTAAACGTAAGATTGCCAACCACAGTAGCCTATCGAGGGCAAATAAATACTTACTTTAATTGTAAGATCGTCAACCACAGTATCCAATAGAGGGCAACCAAAAGTAAGGTTGATGTAACGCCGACCATCTTCTGACTCAAAGAGAAAATCTTCCAATGGCAGCCCATAGCCAATGGTGAATGTGCAGTGCCAGCCACCAAATAATGGATATCTGGGCTCAATTTCTAGTTCCGACTGAATTACAAAAAAAAGCTTTAGTAAACAATTTTACATTGAAGTAAAATAAAGGATATCTTTGACTCTACTAACTAGAATGGGAGCATATCCGGTGAAAACTGGCTAAGTGTTTAAAACTCTAGAAGTTTTCAAAAATATTGAAAAACTCACCATCTATAAATAAGGGTACAATTTGATGACATAGAAAATTTCAAGCTCAAACTCCACAATGGAGAGATACAAATATCATAAATGCCAGCCACATGCAAAAATGATAAATCCATGGTTTAGAAGGACAAAATGCACCTTTTGTGCTTATGTGGTTGACATTTGTGATTTTTGTATCTCACAAAGGGGTTTAGACCGAAAAGTTAGCATGGCATCATATGATAACATCATCTATAGAAGGTACAGTTTCAAGATTTTCAAAAACTTCTAGATATGATTTTTGAAGGATTTTCAAGTTTCCAACACTGATTTTCACAAGATATGCTACCAACTAGAATAGCAATTGATTGAAATCCTATGCTTGTGCAAAAATATCCTGTACCTTGAGGGAACCGATGCGCAGATGAGATGTGGAGATGTTACCAATCTCATCACGATAGTAAATGGAATGAACCCGTGGAGGCAGCCTTGCAAGAAGATTCTTGAATGATGACGCTCCACTGATAGATGGCCTAGACTGGTACTCAAGCCTAGCAAGAAAGTCCTAAATGAGTAACCATGAAGCATTTAACTAAGTTGATCTAATGAGTTGCTTATACCTAACTTCATACAGGTTCAAATATTCATGTCCATACTAAATTAACTATCATTAACTAACAAAAACATAGACCTAGCAAAGCAGTGCCGAGGGTACCAGCCCATATATTATTTTATTTTGTCATTACTACACCTATATTGTTGGCAGAAGTGGACAATGATCAGATAGGTCATTTGACAAGATGGTGTAAGGGTAAGCATCCCAAACTCAAAAATTGAAATGGTTCTCACCGACATGCCAATCTAACAGCCAAAAGCACTTTTCACATCTAAGAAATTTGTAGTCACATTTGTTTCATGCCGAGGCCTTTTTTTAGAACCATAAAAGTTGAAGAAATTAAGGTGTAAAGAATATAACCTTGAAAAGACTCCTTTGTGCCGAGCGCCACCATGCTTCAGTTTATAATGTTCAGTGATTTGGACATTTCCCCAATGAGAAATCTCCACCTTGCGTACAAGCTCCTCAACAACAGCAAAAGGACGGTTATTCTCATAGTGCACAAGGATTGGCAAATATGAGTTTGGCGCCTGGTTTTTATATGTGCCATATTTCACTTCAGTACCAGCACGACTGGTAGGATCGACCCTCGTGAAGGACTCAATCCTATTGCTCGGCGTCTTGATGTAGGTAACCTGCTCCAGAACATGGTAGGGCGAGAGAAGCACCGCACTGTCACGGAAGTAAACCAGCTGGGACTCTGACTGGCTAATCTCAGCAGGAAAGGGCTCTAAAGAGTGTGTCAGCACATATAACACTTCGATAGTGGTTGCCTCGCCAGGTTTCAGAGGAGTGCCCAGCAGAACAGAGTAGAGGCGAGCGCCATTCAGGGCGGTGGTGGCAAGATCAGAGGCTTCAACCGAGAGGGGCGCATATGTCTTCTTCTTGCGCTTCCCCTCTGCTCTTGTGGCCTTGACAATAGCGAGATGTTGAGCCTCTGTGGGCGTGAAGGCGATAAGAACTTGAGATGCATCAGAGGCAGCGGGAGCATTCTCGACCTGGAAGGAAGGTAATGATGTGCTGTGAGTATAAACGAAGGAGAATCACTAACTGGCAATTCAGGAAAAGGACCATTAAGGTATTACCTTCAGTGTTAGATAGACTTTGACAATGGAACCAGTGAGGTCGATCTGCAGGCAATTGGAATTTGTATATCAGAATAAAAAATAGCATGATGAATTGAGAGGAAGAGATTTGCCACGGATATAAGGGTTTTAGCAGGGAATCGACCTCTATCTCTTAAACCCTGAATTACAGCGATAATTACAGCTTCCCCCGATCTAAGTCAATCGGATCGTTACAGCGCAGGATTTCGATCGATAATTGTAACTATGCATATCTACTCAAGATGAAGACGAAAAGCATCCAGGTTTGCGTAATCTCGAAAGCTAATAAAAGGGACAGCAGTACTAGTGATCCGCTTCACAAGCAAGCAACCGGCATGCCAGATTTGAGGAAGGGGAGAAGAGGATATCCACCGGCAAGAAGGAAAAGAAGCATACCCTTTTCTCGGCAGAGAGGATCCGGATGCCGTCCTCCGGCGGCAAGGCAGAGCATGAAACGGCGGTCGCGGTGAGGAGAAGGAGGAGGAGGGTGGGGGTGGTCAGGGTTTGGAGGGACGGCGGCATCGCGTCCGGTGGTCCGTCCGCCCTTACCCCTCGCCGGCGACTACTGCTGGTCGAGTCGAGATCTGAAACTGAAACAAACAAGGGGAAGGGGGTGGACCGGAGGAGTGCGTGACTGACTGACTTGGCAGCAGTTGTTAGTCAGGGAGGCGCTACCAGCCGTCCATCATGGATCCTGCGGTCCACCCAGGTCTGTGGCTGTGGATTTTTTTTTTTGGATGAAACTGTCTGTGCCTCCTTGTGACGAGCAAAAAAGAGAAATCTCGAAAAGAAATCTTGGACACCAACTTTGATTGTTCCATTTTTCTCGGTATCAAATTTAGATATTTTGATTGATCCACTCATATTTACGCACGTACGTCGGTTCCAATCAAATTGTTTCTTTTCAAATTTTACCACCAGATCAATAAAGTTACAAATTCTTACACATGTTAAATTAAATTTCGATACTACCGGTACTGGGTTATAACTACACCGAGTAGATAGAGCATAAAACTCTAGTTTGTCTACAATTTTTTACATACGAGATCATCGAATGTTATATGATCATCCAGGAATTAAATATAAAATGGATAGAGTAATGAGAATGAAAGAAACTGGGAAATATCAAATTCTACGAGCATAGTCTGATTACGTCGAGCAATCTCGTCATCATCTGAATGAACTGTTGGTTTAACCGGTCTGCTTCTTTACATCCATAGTCACGAATTCATGATGATGGAGCCCCAGAACATTTTCTGACTTGGAATGTGTCACGTTTTGTATCTTGCTCACGTTTTTATGGTAGGGTTGGTGCAAGAGACGATCAAGTATCTAGCCATTAACCTTACTATGTAAGGGTGTGTTTGGTCCATGGAATCGCTAAAAATTTAGCTTAAAGCGGGCTTAAAAAAGGATTGGTTCAAAATTTTATAAGTTTTTGAGTTACGATTGTGAAAGCACGATTAGGTCATGATCCATTGCATCATCGCTAGGTGCTGCCCGGGGTCCACGATGCCAATGAAAATTTCTAAAATCATTCTTAGTTCTGCAAAAATCCCAACTGAAGTTTTTTAGGGGGGTGGTCCCAACCTGATTTTCATTGGGGCTTTTTCGCAGCCAAAATGCTGTTTTACATGGAGTTTTACATGGAGTTTTTCGCAGCCAAAACTCTAGTTTGTCTACACTTTTTTATATATGAGATTATCGAATGTTATATGATCATCCACAAATTAAATATAAATGGATAGAGTAATGAGAATGAAAGAAAAAGGACACAGCGTACTAGGAAATGTCAAAACATGAAGGAGGGAGCCTCAAGACATTTTCTGACTGGGATTTGTCACGTTTCTGTTATCTTGCTCACGTTTTTATGGAAGGGTTTGTGGCAAGAGAGGATCAAGA
>NC_028451.1:46864380-46965626 GCF_000263155.2 Setaria italica | reverse complement strand
CCCAAAAAAAATTTCTAAATCCTCCTTTTTTTTACCAAATTCCAAATGAATTTTTTTTTGGGGGGGGGGGGGGGCGTCCCCCCCTGATTCTCACTGAGGTTTTTTCGCAAGCCAAAATGCTGTTTTACAGGGAGTTTTTGGGATTTACGAAGAAAAAATATTGGGAAGTGGGGGGGGGGGGGGAGAGTATAGCAACTGAAGTGGTCACAGTGTATGTATAGAAAAAAATTTGAAAAGATGTTTGCCTTTGCCATCAATCAGCTCTGACCGACCGTTCAAAACTCAGCCCGCTGCCAAAAAAGGCATCCCACACCGCCGCCGTCACTGTTTCCACCTCGGGCCCGAAACGGATCCAACCCCGCGCCCACGGCCCATCAAAAAACGCCGAGCCCGCGTCGGCATTGTGCGAATCCACACCCGGGGACCCGCCCGCTTCGCCCTTTCTCCCCCGGACTGATACGCCTCGCCACTGAAACTCTCCCCACCGTAACGCGGCGGAATCGTAAACCCTAGCGAGCCCAATCCCGGCGCGAGGATGCCGTCGGCGGCGGGTCCGGTGGCTGTGGCGTCGGCGTCGGCGGCGGCAAAGGCCGCGGCCACCCCGGCCGTCGGAATCTCGCCGGAGCTGTACCCGTCCGAGGACGACTTGCCCTACGAGGAGGAGATCCTCCGGGAGCCGTTCAAGCTCAAGGGGTGGTGGCGCTACCTCGTCGCGCGCGCCGCCGCGCCGTTCTCCAAGCGCGCCGTCATCTACGAGCGCGCGCTCAAGGCGCTCCCGGGGAGCTACAAGCTCTGGCACGCCTACCTCCGCGAGCGCCTCGACCACGCGCGCCCCCACCCCATCGACCACCCGGCCTACTCGTCGCTCAACAACACCTTCGAGCGTGCGCTGGCGACGATGCACAAGATGCCGCGCATCTGGGTCCTCTACCTCACGTCGCTCCTCGACCAGCGCCTGCTCACGCGCTCGCGCCGCGCCTTCGACCGCGCCCTGCGCGCGCTGCCGGTGACGCAGCACGACCGCATCTGGCCGCTGTACCTGCGCCTCGCGTCGCTCCCGGCCTGCCCGGTCGAGACGTCGCTCCGGGTGTTCCGCCGCTACCTCCAGTTCGACCCCTCCCACGCAGAGGATTTCATCAATTTCCTCATAACTGCAAACCGCTGGCAAGAGGCTGCTGACCGACTGGCTTCCGTGCTCAATGATGATGGTTTCCGCTCTGTCAAGGGGAAGACCAGGCACCAGCTCTGGCTCGAGCTCTGCGAGATCCTCACCAAGCATGCTGATGAGGTTGCTGGCCTCAAGGTGGACGCCATCCTGCGGGGTGGGATTCGGAAGTTCACCGACGAGGTTGGCAAGCTTTGGACCTCGCTGGCTGATTACTATGTCAGGAGAGGCCTTTTCGAAAAAGCTAGAGATGTATTTGAGGAGGGTGTTTCATCGGTTGTTACCGTGAAGGAGTTCAGCGTGGTGTTTGAGGCATATACACAGTTTGAGCAGAGTATGCTTGCAGCAAAGCTGGAGGCTGCCGAGGAAGAAGGGGCTGAGGATGAGGATGAGGGAGGAGGCAGGAAAAATGGGATGGATAAACTATCGAAGAAATTCCTCGAGGAATTCTGGTTGAATGATGAGGACGATACTGATTTGAGGATGGCAAGGTTTGAGCGGCTGTTGGATCGCAGACCAGAGCTTCTTAGCAGTGTGCTGTTGCGACAGAACCCACACAACGTGGAGGAGTGGCACAGGTGAGATTTGTAGCACCTCAATTTCATTAACTGTGTTTTCTATGCAGACTAGTTAATTGGATGTGTGCAGATTAAGCTAGTCACCCATAATATGCCTGAGGGGTTATTCACCTCATGTTGCCCTTCAAATGCGTCCTGCTTTCATCATTTCCTGTAGATCTTTGTGAGAAATTTGGACAAGATAGGTTATCGATATTCTAGGTTGTAGGTTAGTGCCATCAATTTTAGTTGTAAAATTCTTGAGAAACCAGTTACATTATCCCCAGAGTTACTATCATTGCAACTGGCAACAATGTTTTGCCCCTTTCCAAAACAAACTATGGTAGGTATTTGTGTGTTAATTTGATATCCTAGCACATAGTTGTAAGTACTTATGCAGTTTCTCTATAGTTGGGCAAGTTAGTGATTCTTTAGTGATTGCAAACCTTTAAAGAAGTGATATTGTGTGATGCGAACATGTAGTGTCCAGATGTTCTCTATTCTGAGCATACTGATGATTAATGAACATTGTCCTTTGGTGTTCTCTAGCTTGATGTAATTGGCTAACAATGCAATAATATTTGCAGGAGGGTGAAACTTTTTGAGAAGGATCCTGCAAGGCAAGTAGCGACCTATGTTGAGGCCGTGAAAACCGTGGACCCAATGAAAGCAGTTGGGAAACCCCATACTCTATGGGTAGCATTTGCAAAGATGTATGAGAAACACAGTCGTCTAGATAGTGCTGAAGATATCTTCAAACGGGCTACTCAAGTGAATTATAAGGCAGTTGACCACTTAGCCAGTATCTGGTGTGAATGGGCGGAAATGGAGCTGCGACACAGCAATTTTGACAAGGCTATTGAGCTGATGAGGCAAGCAACAGCAGAGCCCTCTGTCGAGGTTAAACGGCGAGGTATATTTATTCTGTTTGATTGTGTTAATCTCCCATTTTCCTGTGTATTTTACATATCATTCTTGCTAACTATATGATTCATGCAGCTGCTGCTGAGGGGAACGAACCTGTCCAAATGAAAGTACACAAATCTTTGAAACTGTGGAGCTTTTACGTTGATCTGGAGGAGAGCCTTGGAACCTTGGACTCTACCCGTGCCGTTTATGAGAGAATATTGGATTTACGAATTGCTACTCCTCAGATAATACTCAATTATGCATATCTTCTTGAGGTAAGATCTTTGTCCAAAGTCTACATGTCTGAAGTTTCAAATATATTTTTGCTAATATTATGTTTGTTTTACTGTTTCTCTTGCCAACAGGAGCACAGGTATTTTGAAGATGCATTTAAAGTGTATGAAAGGGGCGTGAAAATATTCAAGTATCCCCATGTTAAGGCCATCTGGGTGACCTACCTTACAAAGTTTGTACAGAGATACAAGAGAAGCAAGTTAGAACGAGCAAGAGAGCTTTTCCATGAAGCTGTCCAACAGGTATGTAAAGTTACTCCCATGCCTTGTTGCATGCATTCTTGCCTAAGCCTACAAGGTTTTTGTGGTTATATGCTACTCAAATTCATCATTTTTGCATGCCATGAAAAATACTTGATTGTTAATGCAATTTTAGCACCATGGGAAGTTTCTTTAATTGCAAACTGCACTTGTTTTTGTGATTCTCCTCTTACCATGTGACCCTCGCTGCCTGTTGATTTTATGTCATATTATTCTTTGCGCTTGATTGGCTTGTTTAGACACTGGTACCTTTTATTTTCCTGCTTTCAGTATTAATTTCTTTAGAAAGTTACTTCCAATATCTTGCTCCTGTACTTTTTTTAGATGAAATCTTGCTCCTGTACTTACACTTTGCTTCTTTTGATCAGGCTCCTCCAGATGAAAAGAAGCCCCTATATTTACAATGGGCCAAACTGGAGGAAGACTATGGTCTTGCAAAACGTGCTATGAATGTTTATGATGAAGCTGTAAGGGCTGTTCCTAACAGTGAAAAAATGGCCATGTATGAAATCTATATAGCACGTGCTGCTGAGCTGTTCGGCGTTCCAAGGACAAGACAAATATACGAGGTAACACACTATCCTTCTTTGGCTTCGGCTTGTGATTGGTATCTTATTGTTTTTTGCTACACTTTCTGTATTATATTCTTGTTTTGAGATCTAGTTTTGTTTCAAGGCGTGATTTGTAGTGTATGAAAGAAATTGGTATAGATCTAATCTTGTTAATGCTGGTTTTTATTGCTTAGTACCTGGATAAACTAATATAAATGTTTCTTCTATGCTCAGTCTAGGAATCCTGCCTTCTGCTTTTGATTGTTGTCTTGTAGTTTTTTTTATAGAATTGCACTCTGGCAGTATCGAATCTAGTTTTGCTACAACATTTCGGCAAGTGAATCTACTAATTAGTAACTGCTTGGATTTAGTATACATGGTTCTTCCATACTCGCTCTTACCCATCTGCCTAGGAAAAAAATCTAGAATTCCGGATGCCTATTTTGTTGTAAACTCTACATTCCAGATTTAGCATGGTTGTGTCTTCAGTATTTTCAAATGTTTCACTGGTTTACAGATAGTTTTGATGCTAACTTTGGTTTTGATGCTAACTTTGCTCTGCTATCTTTGTTGTCACGTTTGCAGCAAGCAATTGAATCTGGGCTCCCAGACAGAGATGTTCTGACAATGTGCATGAAATTTGCTGAGCTAGAAAGAAGCCTTGGAGAAATTGACCGCTCGCGTGCTATCTATGTGCACGCATCCAACTATGCTGATCCAAACAATTCTGACTTTTGGAAGAAGTGGAATGACTTTGAGATCCAGCATGGTAACGAAGACACTTTTAGGGAGATGCTTCGTATCAAACGTACAGTGGCTGCTAGTCGCAGTCAGGTATGTCACACCAATCAATTTAATCTGCAGTCTGACATGAACACATACCCTTGCCTTGTATCACAAATTCATACTGACTTTTAATGTTGTGCAGACACATTTCATACTACCGGAGTACTTGATGCAGAGGGATCAGAGGCTAAACCTGGATGAGGCAGTCGACACTCTGAAGCGTGCTGGCGTTCCTGAGGATGAGATGGCAGCCTTGGAAAGGCAACTAGCTCCTGGACCATCCACAGCACCTTCTGCAGCGCAAAGCACTGCCCCAGCCTCCGCTAACAGGATGATGAGCTTTGTCAGTGCTGGAGTAGAGGCGCAGGCTGAGAGCAGCAGGCAACAAGCTGGTAACAATGAGGATATTGAGCTGCCCGATGAGAGCGACGACGAGGAGCCGGATGTACAAATTGCAGAGAAGAGTGTTCCAGCTGCTGTGTTTGGCGAGCTCGGCAAGAGAGCCGCTGAGAGCCAGGAGGAAAGCTCTGGTGCCCAAGAGAATGAGCAGCTGGGTGCCCTTGAGAGGATAAAGAGACGGCGTCAATAGTCTTCCACTGCTAAGATGGAAGCACTCATTTGTGCACCATTGTGTTTGCTTGAGCTCAGTGATGTTGTACTTGTTACATGTAAACATGTTTTGAGCAGCATTTTGTCCTTGTACAAGAATTTACCGAAGTTGATTAGTGTAGATCCTTGCGGTCATTTTTCGTGTAGTTTTGGGCTTTGTTTGGCCTTTCATGAAAGGAACAGGTACCAAAAATCTTACAATCTTGAGCTCCTAACTCAAAATTAAGAGGTGTAAATTTGAATCTTCCATTTTCCGTGCCCCGTGTCTTCATTCAAAGCATTGAATATAATGTGGTCTATGGGAGGTATAGAAAACTGCCATAATCAAATGCAGCTATTTTAAGCTACATTCTGAACAATCTTAGTGGTCATCGTAACGCTACAGAACAAAGGGAAAACCAGGAAAATTTTGTACAATTCCATCAGCATATGTGATCGTCATCTTTAATCTTTATTCCCTGCTCTTTACAAATTCATCTGTACAAAAAGAATCCTAAGCATGTTGCAACTACAACTCCAAATGTGAATAACCAGTCTGCTCGCATATGTATCTCTCACTTGACGTAATCTGAACCATCAAGGAAGTGAGCAAACTCTGTGCCGTTCAGTTTGCTGCTCACGTCCTCCCAGTTCTTGACGAGGTCTGGCAGTGGTCTCGTGTGAATTTTCACCTGCCTGCTCATCAGGGGCCTCACCGGAACTCTCAGAAACTCCTGCACCTGGGAAAGTGCCTGCGTGCAGAAAGATAATGTCAGATAACCTGAGAATTTGTTGGTCCTGCATTAGGGCATTTAAATGAGTTAGGTTACATTGCTATTGCCGATTATATCCTCGTAATAGAGCATCATGTGCCGTGTACTCTTGAAGTGATCCAAGCAATCTCTGATGGCCTTCTCAATGTTTCTGATATTTGTGATCAGAGTCGATGTATCCAGCTCTGGTTTGAATTTTGCTAATATCTCAGCCTGCTCAAAATGAATCAGGTAAGTTGATGGTACAATGTCGGCTCAGATTTAATGTTCTCTTTTCCCATAATCAAAATCACGAATTTGTTCTAAAATAAATGATATATGGACTAAGCCACATCTCATGTAAAATGTGCTACGGACAGCAATATGCTCAAAAGGATACAAGGGACCCAAAAGAACAAAGCTAAGTCAGTAAACTATTTGAAACTGTTTGTGCATCAAAGATACCTCTTCTTTTGAGTGAACATGAGATTTGTGAGTTCCATTCAACTGCTTAGCATCTTTGTCATAGTCGTTGGCCAGCACAGATATAACCCTGCGTAATGTGTTTCTCCTGAACAGAAATATTACAGAGACACCCTTCTTGTTCAAATAACTAACTATATCATCATGATTTTCCAAAATTCCCTAGAAAAACACAATGTTGGAAGTTATTGCCAAGCACATATTTAACATCCGGTAGGCATGAGTATAACTCCACTCATCCTGATAAAATGGGCAGAACAAGCATCAACATGGATTATCATTTTTACAAGTTAGCAAGCTTGAACGGTGAATGCTTGGTACAGACTAGAGTTTTGAGAACAGCAGGCATGTGAGCAGTTGGCAGTTGGTCCCTTAGCTTTAGGAAAAGCATCCTTATTGCAGTATGGCACAGTTGAATTCTATCTATAATTCTAACAGCATTCAAACTTTTTCAAGGAAAATAGATCATGTAAAAAGGTTTCCCCATACTTCACCCACAGGAACTGTAGTTTATATTACAATGTTAGTTGCCACTGGAATAACCTCATGGTATGCTGTTTCTTTTCTTTAGAAAAAAAGAAAGTTCAGAAGCTTAACCATCAAATACAAACTAACCTTCTAAATGTTCAGAAGGACCATAAAAAACCCAATATCAAAGTACCTGATTAAGCATCCATTTCAGTCCAAATGCAGCTGTGCACTCATTCTTCGCTGCACTGGTGAGCCAGTCCAAATTATACAGTTTGTCAAGTGTTTGTAGGATAGATGAGATATTTTCTCTTCTATCCACTCTGTTAAAGATTTCGCCGTTGGAACTAATGTTAGGATGACTATTTAGCAATGTCTCAAACCATCCACTTCCGGATCTTTGCATAGACACAATTACAAAGAATCGAACAGGAGTACATGAGCATTCCCCCCTGCAGAAGAATGTAAAACAGTATCAACATCGCTCACAAATTATACTACATAATCCACGACTACAAAGAGATTCTATCTATCCTCACTGTCACAGCGATGTTACCTGCTATAACTCCTAGGTTTTGGAAAGTGCGTGTAACGGAGCTCCTCATATGGCACATGAGGCTTTCTGCAAATATTTGCCCTTTGTTCTTCTCCACTATTCCCTTCCCTTTTATTCTCCAGTGTTATCTGATTGAAGGAGAGGTAGCATACATAGAATCCAAATAAGGCAACGAAGAAAACAAAGACCGGTCGCGGCAGAATTGGTGCTCCCTTCGAACTCTTAAGTGAAAATGGGTGCTGCAAGCTCAAACACGATGCGAATGATCAGGCATAGGTACCAGAAAGTACTGGAGACAAAATAACCAGGGTCCAGAAGCACTGGCTTATACCATTGTCTGCTTGCGACAGATAACTACTGTCGAAGCTGGCTTCTTGTTCTCCAACTTGAGCGCAGCAGAGAAACATGCTTAATCCTAATTGACATCAGAAGCTCACCATGTGCGAAAGAATCACAGTGCATCCTGGTAAATCAAATGTAGATTGTTACAGTCGGCTAGGTGCTCATAAAAGAAGGAACATGCTCCACAATGCATGACGTGATAATCGCAAATCTGCTTCAAGTAACAAATTGGATGGGTACAAAGAGGCCCAAGGCTGAGAGAATAGATTAAACGGAATCCTCGAATAGGATTTGGTACAATAATGGAGAAGAAGAAGAAGAGCAGATGAAACTTGAAAGCTCCACCAAATGCTGGAAGAATCTCTCACCAAAACTCGCGACACCGAGAATCCCACGACAGCCGCGCCGACGTAATCCCAGGTGGGATTTGAATGAACTCCAAAATGGAGATGAATCCCACCAGATGAGATGAGGAAAAGGAAAGATCCGAAGACGTACGGCTAACTAAAACTCGAGGTGAGATTCAGCTCTGCTGACTCGCCTCTATGAAGCAAAGAACTCCCCCAAAACCTCAGCCGCCAAAGCCAACCTAAGAGATTCGGGCGCGAGGGGATCACACGCAGCTGGCCAAACCGAATAGGCTTTGCCGCGTTGGACACCCGCAGAAGCAGGCGCCGGTGGCTAGAGAGAGAAGCAGCTGCTGTAACCGCAGCGAAATCGCGTGAGCAACCTAACACGCGGAGGGAGGCGGAGAAGAAGGGTCGTCACCTGGTTGGTTCGTCAGCGCCAACGCAGATTTCCTCCTCGCGATCTCTTTCGTTCGACTTTTCCTAGCATCGCTTGGTCTCGCGAACAAGAACCAAACAAGAGGATCAGACACGACGCCGTGCTTCGACTTTTTTAAAATGGTTTGAAACGCGGCCGTGGAAGGATTAGTGCCTAAGCAAGGCCGCTTTAAACTCCGAAAGCGCCAAACCAAAGGCTATGAATGAGCCGGAGCGTTCGCTGCACTTGGTCAAAAGGCCGGTAATTTCCTCCAGTTGAAGCCATCAAATGCTGTTCTTTTTTTTTCCTTTTTCTAGTTACATGGGCAATTGCTGCAATTACTCCGTTCTTTACTCCAATTTACCTTCAGCTTTGTTGTTTGTTAAAAGATGGGTTACATCATTCCCATTATTGTTTTATTAGTACTCCCTCCATCCCAAATTAATGTTCATTTTTGCTTTGTCTAAATATATACTGTATTTAGATACGTAGCAAAAGCTATATATGTATAAAAATCAAAATAAATGGTAATTTAGGATGCATGAAGTGGTATTTAGCAATCTGCCACCCTCTTGAATTATCAATATATTGTTTTGTTTGACATCCTAGCCTACGGTTATTGACTCAAGGTGGCCTCACGGGTTATTAGTTGATGATAACTGCAACCAAATTAGAGTGGCAAATCGCGCAAGAATGTTGTGGGATGAAAATGCACTTTACTCTTCTCCTTTCCTTCGTCTGTGTCACAAAACCTGATATGTGAACAAAATCCTTGTCCACGCCGTCGTTCAAAAAGTTGCCGCCACCAAACCCAACTCTCCCAAGCTACCGAATGCCGTCTCTGCTACCTTTCTAACAAGGAAATGCTTGGTGCTTTGACTTCTGAATTTGAATTGTTTAAAATAATTTATCCCGCTGGACCGCATTCGCAAATTTTCACTTGACGTCCAATTCGAAGCCTGCTACAATGGTGTACTAGAGCAGGCTAAAACTTTGCTGAATTAAAAACATGACGTCAGTCCAGATGAAATCATCCAAGCTTCAATAAGAACCGATGGCTAGCAACCTAATGCGTTTTCAGTAATGTGACCGACAACGTAGTTGAATCAAAGCAACGGGCAAGCAGAAAGACCAGCAGCACCAGCAAGCGTATTAGGTGATGGGGGCACAGATGGATCTCACATGCCAGAGCTGGTACAAAAGGACAATTAGGTGTGTTTGATCCCAACATCAGGACTGACACAATTAGGTACGAGTGCACGGAATCAGTTGGTGCGTCAAAATCAAAGCTTAATGCCATCCGCGATGGTTGTATGGGATCTTTATAACGTTTTATCTTTCTTCCCAGAGGGACAACTGAGCTACATCCCACATCCTAGAGGGACCAACATAGAGCAAGCAGCAGGATCCGCTCGGAGAAAGCACCCTGGTCCCCCTGTAGATATGATGAACTGATCTTCATCACGATGATGACATGAAATCCTCTGGCCTGGCGATGAAAACTTCCTCAAAATCATCATCATCTGGTGAAAGAACAGATATTACAGTCAGGACTTGTCTGATTGAAAATGCAATAGCTATGGAAGGGGAACCCGTTTACAAACGAGTAAAGCAAGAAGATGCATTTCGTCGGTTGAGATACTAGAAAATGACTAGCATCAGTAGGCACTTTATTTAGACTAGGGGCAACCTGCTACAATAAATAACTTTGTGATGATAGGTTCTTATTGATTTTTTTTAATCTATGAAAAGCGCAAGTTGCTGCTAGGGAAAGCCTAGCCTCAGCAATAATATGATTCGGTAAGTTGAACACGCAGTCCAGAAAACAGATAAAGGATGATTAGCGAATGATGACCTAATATATAATAAAGGCAACTTCTACAAAATAAGCAGTTGGTGGACAATAATCATAGCCATAGAATGGTATGCTAAGAGTAAGCATAACAAGCGGAGAAAAGAAAAGAAAAGTAAAGAACGCAAAGCTGAAAGCCCTACCTGAAAGATAAGGGGGGAAATAGACAAAATCATTATTAATAATAAGTCAGCAGTATACCTTTTCTCAGTGCCAATGCAACAACGGAATCATTTTCCACCTGAACAAGTACGAATAGAAAATGTCACGCAACTGGAATCTGAATTAAACAAGTTGTGGGTTTAATCTTCAGAGAAACTTAATATGCTAAGGCTACACAAATTAAGGGGGTGTTTGGATACCCCTTATTAAAGTTTAACACCTGTCACATCGGATGTTTGGATGCTAATTAGGAGTATTAAACATAGGCTAATTACAAAATTAATTGCACAGATGGAGTGTAATTCACGAGACGAATCTATTAAGCCTAATTAGTCCATGATTTGACAATGTGGTGCTACAGTAACCATTTGCTAATGATGGATTAATTAGGCTTAATAGATTCGTCTCGCGAATTAGCATAGGGTTCTGCAATTAGTTTTATAATTAGCTCATGTTTAGTTCTCCTAATTAGCATCCGAACATCCGATGTGACACTGTTAAAGTTTAGCACCTCGTATCCAAACAGCCCCTAAACTGTATTGTGACTACACAAATTAACTATCTGCATTACCAAGCTGCCTTAACTTGACAGATGTTTCTATGAGATTGTGCATAGGCTGTAGAGACTGAACGGGTGAAATGAAATCATTTAGAAGAATGAGTACAGAAACAGCTAAATATATGGCACCTTTTGGTCCGCCAATGTCTTTGAGTCTTCCAGCACATCATTGTTAGCCAACAAGACCAACTGCTGATTACTAGGAGGCTGATCTATTAGCAAATGCAACTTCTGTTTGATGCTCAAAGTTGTCTCTGTTGGTTCACATTGAATGAAGTAGGTACTCTTGTTGCGCTTCACTCGGATATACATGCTTGCAAGCCTGCACCAACGAGATGCCTAAAGGCCATCAGTACAGATAGAGCCAGCAGCAGAGGGAAATATCTCTGCTTCCAAAAAACCATACTCATTACCTCCAGGGTTGGAATATTGAATTATTATCGTGATAAGCGTAGTAGATACCTTAACATCATATAAAATGCTGAGAATGAAATCCTATAGTTGTATTGGACATGGATTATGAAAAGATGTTTGCTGAATGTCTGATTTGAATTAATCAATCACGTATACAAGCGCAAAGTATGCTGGAGAAGGAACAAATAAGTTCCAGAGTGAAAATACAATGGAACAAGCATGCCAGAACAAAGACTGTTCTGGTAACAGACACCAAAAACTGTGCATTATAATTCTTCAGATCGGTCATTAATTTGCACTTTGTGCATAGAAATTCTACCGATAGGGTTCAAGTGGTGCGACAGTGAACCACTGGCCGAATTCCTTTTTCTGTTTTTCAGCGTGGTACACCCGAGTTAATGGAGGAAACATAAAGAGGCTTCTCCAACCGACGACCATTTAACAAAGCTCCCAAAACTACTGCCCTACACTTACCAAATTATACACGATCCTATTGGTTCTTCAAGCAAAATTACTACACAATAATCCGCAACGAAAAAGACCTACGCGCAAAAGCCGCCCGCAGGAGTCCCCCAGCTACTATCGCACGCCACTGAATGCAAGATAAAGTAGCTAGTTAGATCCGCGCGCCGCGGAAAGAGATGCACCTGCGGAGCGCCGATCCGTCCTCCCCTGCGGCAGCGCGCGTGTCGGCGGAATCGAAGGCGGGGTGCGCGGGTCGGCGGTGGGAGCGCGCGCCGGCGCTGGCGTTGACGAGCGAGACGCCGAGGAACCGGGACCCGGGAGAGGGGAGACGGACACGAGCCGGCAGCCGCGGCTGATCGGTGGATTGGAAGCGAAAGCAAGGGGGACGGCAACGGGAGTACGGGACGGAGTTCGCTGCAACGCATTAGTGCTAGTGGGCCACGAGTGTGATGGGCTTTTCATGTGGGCCGAGATATGTGAACGCGTTCTGTATATTCTTTTGTTTTCTTTTGGCAATTTTCAGTGATCGCTAAACTTATCCTATCCTCATTATTACACTTAAAAATGTAGGATGTTTGTTGTCGTAAATTAAATTCATGTAATTATAACCAAGTTTATATACAATACCAAAAAAATGCATTATAAAAATATATTACATAGTAGACTTAATGAAACTAATTTGATGTGATAAATGTTAGTACATTTTTCTATAAATTTGGTTAAAATTAGGAAAGTTTGACTTAAGTCAAAACTACTAATACCTTACATTTTGAAATTGTAGCACATAGGATAGCATTATGATCGCACAAGGCCAAAACACATCATGGAGCACAGTAAAGCTTGAATGAAAAAATCCAACTGTCCAACTTTTATCAGCATAAACAGTACATCAGTTCCTCACGAGAACCACTATCAAGTTAATGTTATAGATCCTGAACACATACTCAGCTCCAGAAGTCCAGAACCCAGACTTACAGGTGAGGGCTATGGCTTTTGAACGGCAGGACACAAGAGTAAGTAACATACTTTACACTATCTATAAGAACGACTACGAAGATACGGGACAAAGATTTAGAAGAGATCCTCCCCTCGCCGTTCCCATCACCAGCTTCTCTTGGATCGGCTAGCACAGAGACGACCACTGATGAAACAGGCTTCGTACTGCCAAAGCTCTCATTCTTCGGTGTCGTTTTGAGGTGATCGGTGTCATTGGATTTTGAACCTCTTAGAGGAATGGCCTCGGAGTATGAAATCCTTCTGTTCTTCACTGTGTGAGGACGAGAAGGAAGATTTTCTGTAAAATTCTGTGACGAGTTTGACATGGCATTGGAGTAGACAGGAACGATGCCATTTGCATGTGCAGAGGATGGAGATACATCAAACTGGAAAACTTCAGTGCACATTCCTGAGCTCAGCAAGGGACCTGAAAACGGATGGATGAGTAAAGGCCCTTTAGTAAACAAAGGAATAAACAACCACAGTAAGCAGAGTTAATAACAGGTACAAATGAATTCAACTATACTAAGGAAGCTAACACAGCAGATATTATATCCCTAAAAACATACTACCCTTTTTTCATAGAGAAACAAAGCTTCTAACACTAAGCTACAACTCAATTATCCAAAAATGCTCATACCATCAATACGAGAATTGATGCACCATAAACTAATTTTGATAATGACAATTATTTACCTAACCTGCTAACACTCCACATGGTATGATGGTAGCTACTTTCTAGGTGGTCGACTGATCCCAAAGAAGGATCTATTACTCTGGTGCTGCACAAGATATATATACAAGTGTAATATATGCAAATATGTTCTGTCCCACCCATATCAACCTCCTATTACTTAGCATGTACAAAGGAAACCATTTTAAATGCTAAGTACTCGGAATAGGAGGATGATATTGCCATATTGCTCTGTGTTAGTTACCCTATTTGCTAAGCCTGAAAGCAGTATTTAACAAGTAGCGGCTGATCTTCAGACCTCACATGTCACTACTTGTATCAATTACCACACGAAGTGTCATAGCAACATGGTATGTAGGCCAATCCAAACATAACAAAACATTATAAATTATACAAAGTATGAAAACTGTATGGCATCTTACCAGACATTGCTTCACTAAACCACTGCGGCAGTAATCCATCATCCTCCCTATACATGTTTCCATCTGTGGGAGCCAAAGCCATCAGTTTATTTTTCATTCCTGTAGTTGATTCCATGACCTCTCCAGCTTCCAATGGAGCCACATAGCCAGGAATTGCCAAGCTAGTTTCTTCCTTTCCTTGGTTTCGAGGACTCTTCCCATCATAGCCAGACATTCGCGAAGAAGCTTTCTCACTTGCAACAATGGACTTAATAACAAGATTCCCATTGATCTTGACATGCTTCCCATTCTTCGGTAGATACAACAGTGCTGGAAGTGTCTCACTCGAAGCCTGTGGTGGCTTTGGATCAATACTATCAGAGACACTATCACGAGGACCCTCAACAGCCAGAACCCTCCCATGATGAGATGGACCAAATCCAGCACCTTCTCCGGCATCAACTGAGCCATTCATCCGATTTACTGCAGGAATTAAACACCCACAAAGCATCACAAGGCACAGCAATCCCAGGAGGCTGACACTTGCAACCTTCTTGGTCTTCCTAGCCTTCTTGGAAGGTGGCTCTGCTGCAGCAGGTGCTGGCTGCTGGGGTTTTAGCCGAGGGATTGGCACGAGTGGTACCTGCGATCCACGAATGGCATACGCCGGGTGCATCCATGGCATCGGCAAAGGGTACACGGCGGGGTACATCGGCATCGGCGGCGGCGGGGCGGCTCCGGCGGCACCACCCAGCTGCTGCTTGAGAGCGGCGTTCTCGGCGGTGATGCAGGAGATCCTGGTGGAGAGGTCGGCGATGGTGGCCTGCATGGCCTTCACCTTACCCTCCAGCTCCTCCACGTACTGCTTCTTCCTCTGCCGCGACAGGTGCGCGCTCTCGCGGTTGCGCACCAGCCGCGCGCGCCGCTTCGCTTCGTCCTCCTCCCCCTTCCCCTTGCCGATGCCGTCCGTACCGCTCGCGCTCCTCGAAGACGACTCCGAGGACTCCTCGTTCCTCACCCCGCCGTCCCCGCCGCCGCCGGAAGAGGACGATCCCCCCTCCGGAGATCCGGCCGAGGAAGACGACGTCGCGAGCGGCGGCGGCTGCGAGAGTTGCCCATCCGAGGCGAAGAGGTCGAGGTCGAAGTCGACGTCGAGGTCGAGATCCTCCAGATCGAAGTCCTCGAAGGCGAAGTCGTCGCCGTCAACGGGCGCCTGAAATTCGGGGAAGGGGAGGTCCGCGAAGGGGTCCGGCGCGGCCGGCGCGTGGAGGGTCGGCTCCGCCATGGGCTTCGCCTTCGCCGATCAGATCACGGCCGGCGTATGCGCATACACGACGCCGGGGAAGTTGCGGTGTTGGGTCTCGTGGGGTGGGATCGCGGTGGCCGACGCGGCTGCGGAAGCGTGCAGGGTCCGCCAGAAAAAAGTGGGGACCGGGGGAATTGGTCGTCGGAATCGGTGGGGTTAATGCGTCGCCGTGTTGGAGACGAAGCCACCGTGCGCGGCGGCGTGGCGAAGCTGGACGCGTCTGGAAGCTTCCCTGGGCCACCTAGAATGGGAAAACGGGCTAACTTGGGCTGGTGTTGTTGCTAATGGACTAAAAGGTTTGTATCGTTTCTAAATGGGCTAATATGTGGGCCGTATTTGTAAATGGGTTGAAACTGCTTCTAGTAGGGCACTGGTAACCGAGTAGCGAGCGACACAGCTGGGCGAGGAAGGCCCAGGTGATCCGACCATGGCGACGCTCGCAGCCCGCCGCCGCCTCCTGCCGCGATGGGTGGCCGGCTGGCGGGGCCGGCTGCTCGGCACGGCGGCGGAGGCTTCTCCGGGAGGGGAGGAGGCGCGAGGAGGAGGGGGAGATGGAGGTGGATCAGACGGCGCGATCTACGTTAAGAAGCCGGCGGCCGCCGCGGCGGTGACGACGCGGGACGAGACGTCCGTGGCGATGCCGACGTCGTTCATGACGGGGTCCGTGGTCGGGAAGCGCTTCTACCGCGACGCCACCATGCGCCTCGCCGACGACGGCAACGGGTGGACCGTGATGCTGGACTACCGCACCCTCAAGTCGCCGACCAAGCGGCCGTTGAAGCTGCCCTCGCGCGCACTTGCCATGGCCATCGCAGCCGAGTGGGAGTACCAGGTCCTGATCCAATCCCTCTCTCTTTCTCTCTCTCCTCTACTGTATTCTTTATATGGTTGGACAAATTCATGTTACTTTAGTGCAGTGTGAATTTCTCCGGTTCCCAAATTTTGTGCTGGCCTGTTCATATCTGTAAGCAATTTCAAATGATTTGGATGGAAACTGTCTGAGCCCAATTCATCATGATCTCACGAGCCTAGTTCATCTTGGAGCAGTAGTGAATTATTACAGAATGTTGTCACTATTAGTTCAGCATTTGAAATGAAATTGTGTCATCTTCCTATCCAGAGGCGTTGAATAATGAGGACTCAAATCATATGATTTTTGGTGGGTTTTTTCATGGTAGTATTGCTTTGTTTCTTCTTTTTTTTTTGGTGTGTCATGAGTACAATAACTAGAATGATTTTCTTTCAAAAAGAAAACAAATGATTAGGATGCTAATTAACACCTAGTCTGATCCTGTAGATTACCATTATTCCATCTTGCCTTATGCTACTGTTGATACTTATTCTATTATCTACTTGTCTCTACAAATGCAGGAGAAATCATGCTGATTTCCTCCAATAAAGTTGCTTAGACATCAATGAAGCTCAAATACTCCTACATGGACATCTTCTGACCTGTAAAAGCTACTCATTTGTTGCAATGGTTGAACAGAACAAGTATCTAGTGCTCTAATCTGAGTAAATCATCATGTTATAAAGCAATTAACTTGATTCTGTTACTCCTTTAGCATCATGATATTGTAACATCAATGAGGTAGTTTTGTTCCTGCATCTCTAGCAACATGGTAGAGTTTCTGCCTTGACATGTTCTATAACTGACTTGTAACTGGCAACAGATGTTAGAGCAGCTTGCTTTATTTGTCGTCCAGCACCTAACAAGCTACCACCTTGCAGAGTTATTTCTGAATTACCTTATTTGCCGATCTTATCTTACTTTTATTTTCTTAATTTCCCGAGCAATAGATAGTGATCCTGAATTTCTTATTGTGACAGGAGTCAGATGGAATTCGACCTTTTACAATGCCTCTCATGAAGCTTGCTTGCACTGCATTGGAGAGAGTTCCTTTGACACGTACCAAAGTAATTGATAATTTGATGAAGAAATTTCATCAAGATTTGGTGTTTTGCCGCTCACCTGCTGACAGTGAACTGACCATTGGAGTTCATCGTAAGTTGTGCTCCTCATGACTGTGTGGTAAATAAGGTTCATATGGATGAATGGAGTTTTAAGCCACTGGTAGATCTATTTTGTTGGTCATTATGTCTGTTTGCCTAATGTGCTTAATTTCTGTTTGTAGAAAAGCAGAAGGAGAAAATTGATCCC
Source organism: Setaria italica (assembly GCF_000263155.2). NCBI lineage: Eukaryota > Viridiplantae > Streptophyta > Magnoliopsida > Poales > Poaceae > Setaria > Setaria italica. The sequence goes on along the minus strand of NC_028451.1, from coordinate 46,948,140 downwards.
ATACTGGAATGGGTAAACACTGAATTTGGGTTCAAGCCTGTTGTATACACAACCTTTTTTGGGGGCAAGCAAGATGAGGGCCTCACTAAGGCTGTAGAAAGTGTTCTGAAGAAAACAACTGATTGTGAATTGGCATCAATTGATGCTATGGCTGCAGCAGCCCATTCTCTGGTGATCCCTCTTGCAATATTTAGAGAAAGGCTGGGAATTGAGGAGGCTATTGAGTTGATCAGGCTAGAAGAAGACCACCAGGTGTTTCTCTCGTAACCATTATGTTCCTCCGCTGTTTAGAATCATTGGCCTTTTATTCATAGTTCTTGTATTCTCTCAGGTTGATCGATGGGGCTTGGTCGAAGGAGGTCATGATGTTGATATTGCGGATCTGAAAGTGCAAATGTCATCGGCTGTTGTGTTTCTTGGACTTTCGCGGGCAATGTGAACCATCCTGTTCCTAATCCACAGGCTGGTTAGTCGCTGTTTGTTTCCAAGATTGTATGAATTTGTATGGAGAGTTGTAGAATAATAATTGCCTGCAGATGGTCAATAGCAAACAAAGCGCCATTATCCAGCCAGTTCTTATGTTTGATTTTGGTTTTGAGTTGTGAAAACGTTGTTAAGTTATGAACCACAAGAGACATCATTCGTTTGGCTTTGAGTGGCCCCTAGCTTTGTAATGGTAATGCTAGGATAGTAAAAACATTTCTGGGATCTAGTTTTGCAGTCAGTAGCAGTGCTTCCTCTGTATGCTTCTGCACTGTCCAGCTCCAGCAGCTGCACAACCATTTCGTTCCGTCATTTTTAGCAATGCTTCAAATTTATGGTACTAATTTGTTGCTCAAGGCACTGCATTATCTTCTTCTGTCAATCTTGGTTCTTTTTTGCTCATATAAGGTGGCAAGTGTCATGTAGGTGTTGTAGATTGGTTCAGAGTTCATGTCATATTTTGTTTAAAGAAGAGTCAATGCCACGGATTGGAAATCGTTCATTTAAGTTTTGCCTTCCCTAGTACTCCACTACTCCATGATCTGGATTTTGATTCTCTGACTTTGCGTTGCAAAAGTCAGGGAGCTACAGGGCCCATGACTTGTTTAGCCTTTAGGTGAGTTTGGACCCTTTGATAGTGAGAGGAGATGACACGACGTTATGCCGCAGTACCACGGATCATATGACGACTTCGACTTCTCCTTCCCCTTCCACAGATACTACAGCTTTGTAATTGAAAGTTGAGGCAATAAAAAAAATACTATGCCCCTGCAGAATCTGTCGAATGCTAAACTGGTCGGCAGATTACTGCATCCCATTCTCCTGAGCTTACCGACCGTTGTTGTGCGTCTCAAGGTCGAAGGATGGATCGTCCTCTGATCTGCAGAGTCCAGTCAGTCAGAGTCAGTGGACTCCCCCTCGTCGTCCTCGCGTCCTTGGGCGGCGCGGTGAACCGCACGAAAGATCCAACACTTGCCGCCGCCGCTGAGATCCGCACGAAAGCACCGACGTGAGGCATTGGCCGCTCTTGTCAATGTCAGCTGCCACCGCCTGCGCCGTGAGAAGTTCCCGGGCATCTGAGCTTTTGCTTCGTCGTTTGAGCAGAGCCGTTGCTGTCTTGCATCGCACTCCCACCAGTCCCAGAGCGAATGCGTGAGGCGCGTGCCGTGCCAACCCCCGCGTCTGCTCCCAGTCAACGCGGAGCCGGAAGCCGCCGGGGCACATCTCGCCGTGCGCCGCGGCCGCAGCCTCGCGAGCGTACGTGTTGGCACTCCTGTCCGCAAGCTTCACGTGGCGATCCTCTCCGTTGCCGTTTTCAGAAGGTCCCATCACAACTCGGCATTCGCCAAACCCCTTTTCAGAAGGAAGAATTGGATTCGTACTCCATTTCAACAAAAAAAAACAGAGAAAGAATTGGATGTCTTTTTTTGGAAAAAAGAACCAATGTTTAGATATTTACCATTAAAAGATTCAACTTTAGAAATTTAGCATCAAAAGATTACAAGCTACAGTTATCTACCACTCCATCACCTTCCTTTTTTTCAGGAAAGGAGGATCTTTTATTACATCTTAAAAATAAAGTTACAATCACGAGCAATAAGTTGCTCAACACACGCTGGACTACACAAATACCACATAGCTGTAAGTCCAATTCGCTTCGCCAATTGAGCAAGCTCGTGAGCTATACCATTTTGCCCTACACCATTTTGCCCTCTCTTCGTATGTTCTACCAACCATGCCGGCAAGCTACACCCTGTATCTTGGGCTTCTTTGATAATGAACCGCAACCGCGATTTGTAACCCTCTCGATCTTGGAGCATCCCCACTAGAGAGCTGCAACCTGTTTCCAGGATCACTTTCTTTCTACACCACTCTGCTGCTAGCATGTGCCCCTCTCTACAGGCCATTGCTTCCACTTCCTCCGCATCCTGCCCCTATGCTATATTGTAATGCTCGGGAATCAATCTAGAATTGGGGGCATATGGATCCTGCGGAGGTTCATGAAAGCTAATATTTTTTTCCTCTCCATTGAATCTCTACAATTTCTTACTGCTGGAACGAAAGATGTGCTGTAGCCTCTCTAAGATTTCTTGCTGCTGGAACGAGGGATAGATTGCAGCCGTATAATTCTTGTTTTAGTAAGGGTAGAATGGTCACATTTGACATGAGATGACGGAAGTGGTAAGCTGCTAACAAATATGATCTTTTGGTGGTACTATATTTCTATAGATGAATCTTTGGATGGTATAATATCTAGAGATGTGTTGTTTTTTATGGTATGGATCCAATTATACCTTTTCAGAAAGACGCATCTCAATTCGCCAGACCGACAGTTCCATCTCACTTACTCGGCTTCCCAGCGTGCCCAGACACCCAAGCTGTGCCTATATATCGCACGTCCAAGCAGAGACCGGGCAAATAGATCGAGCAGAACCAGAGCAAGGCAGACGAGGAGTGGAGAAGCAACAAGAAAAATGGAGGCCGGCAACCAAGGAGCAGAAGCCAACCGGCCGACGCGGCCGGCGCTGCCGCTGTGGGTGCGGATCCAGCTGGCGGGGCTGACGGCGGCCATCGACGCCGTGGAGCGCAGCGACGGCACGGTCAACCGCTGCCTCTACGGCGCCATCGACCGCCTCCTGAGCGCGCGCGCCAACCCGCGCCCCGACAAGTCCGGGGTCCGCTCCTACGACGTCACCATGGACGCCTCCCGTGGCATCTGGGCGCGCGTCTTCGCCCCCGTTTCCGCCGATCGCCCGCTCCCCGTCGTCGTCTACTACCACGGCGGCGGGTTCGCGCTCTTCTCCCCCGCCATCGGGCCCTTCAACGGCGTGTGCCGCCGCCTCTGCGCCGCGCTCGGTGCCGTCATCGTGTCCGTCAACTACCGCCTCGCGCCGGAGCACCGGTGGCCGGCCGCCTACGACGACGGCGTCGACGCGCTCCGGTTCATCGACGCCCGCGGCGGCGTCCCGGGGCTCGGCGCCGAGGTCCCCGTCGACCTCGCCAGCTGCTTCCTGGCCGGGGAGAGCGCCGGCGGCAACATCGTGCACCACGTCGCCAACCGCTGGGCGGCGCGGTGGCAGGCGTCGGCGAGGAGCCTCCGCGTCGCGGGGATCTTCCCCGTGCAGCCCTACTTCGGCGGCGTCGAGCGCACGGAGTCGGAGCTGAGGCTGGAGGGCGTCGCGCCCGTGGTGAACCTCAAGCGCTCCGACTTCTCGTGGACGGTGTTCCTGCCCGTGGGCGCGACGCGCGACCACCCGGCGGCGCACGTCACCGACGAGAACGCCGACCTGGCGGAGGAGTTCCCGCCGGCCATGGTGGTGATCGGCGGGTTCGACCCGCTCATGGACTGGCAGCGCCGGTACGCCGACGTGCTGCGGCGGAAGGGGAAGGCCGTGGAGGTGGCGGAGTACCCGGGCATGTTCCACGGGTTCTACGGCTTCCCGGAGATCCCCGAGGCCACCACGGTGTTGCACGACATGAAGGCCTTCGTCGACCGCCACAGGGCCACGCCGCCCAAGACCGACGCCGCGTGATGATTGATGAACTGGAGTTTCTGTTGGTTTATTGTGTGCGATCATGTAGGGAAAAAAATCATAAGAAACAAGATGCATTCATGTGTTATTTGTCATGCGGATGTGGAGTCTGTCATCAAAAGTGCTTTTGTTATGTACTTATGTGAACAAGAAACTGTCGAGACGCGAGAGATAATGAAAGGCCAATCTCACCTACCAGACCAGCTGCCTCGCGTGTTTATTTGTTTATTCATACTTCATTCATGCAACCCAGCTGCCCACGTCGAAGAATGCAGAAACGAAAGGACGAAACGGAAGGTAGCTGGAAACCATGAAGTGGCGGCTTGCATGGAACAACCAGGCCCGCCGCCGCCTCCTCAAACGCCGATGGTCGTCTTCGCCGCCGCCATGGACGCCGAGCCGCGATGGCGATGGGCGCGTGGAGCCGTACGCCGCCGCCGACGCCTCATTGAATTCTATCGGTTGAGGTGTCCTTGTCACTCCCTGCTAAAGTTTAGCACCTGTCAGATGCTAATTAGAAGTATAATTAGAAGTATTAAATATAGGCTAATTATAAACCTAATTGCACGGATGGACTCTAATTCGCGAGACGAATCTATTAAGCCTAATTAGTCCATGATTTGATAATGTGGTGCTACAGTAACCATTTGCTAATGATGGATTAATTAGATTTAATAGATTCGTCTCGCGAATTAGTATAGGGTTTTGCAATTAGTTTTATATCTAACTTATATTTAGTCCTCCTAATTAGTATTCGAACATCCGATATAACACGGCTAAAGTTCTCGTATCACCGCTTGATCGGATGCATGTGTGGATGGCACATCCAGCACGAGGAGCAGGATAAGATGTCACGTGACCATTGATTGTTGACGGACGGGTGACATTACTGTCACCTATCGAAGTTTGCAAGACGAAATGTGCGGCTCAGTACTCAGCAATACTTCATCGGCGCTTCAGTACCATTCCAACGCGCGAGCTACGAGCAAGAGCGAGATGGAAGCAGGCGCCAGCAACGACCACGAGACGGCGGCGGCACGCGCGCCGGCGCTGCCGTGGTCGGTGCGGCTCCAGCTCTTCGGCCTCGTGGCGGCCGCCGGCGTCACGATGCGGAGCGACGGCAGGTCAACCGCTCCTTCTTCAACCTCGTCGACCGCCGGGCCCGCGCCAGCGCGCGCCCGGACAAGTCTGGCGTCCGGTCTGCCGACGTCGACGTCGACGCGGCGCGCGGCCTGTGGGCGCGGGTGTTCTCGCCGCCGTCGGAGGCGGCCGGGGCGCAGCCGCTCCCCGTGCTCGTCTATTTCCATGGCGGCGCCTTCGCGCTGCTCTCCGCGGCCTCGGCGCCCTACGACGCCATGTGCCGGCGGCTCTGCCGCGAGCTCCGCGCCGTCGTCGTGTCCGTCGACTACCGCCTCGCGCCCGAGCACCGGTACCCCGCAGCCTACGAAGACGGCGTGGACGTTCTCCGCCACCTCGCCTCCACCGGCCTCCCGGACGTCGTCGCTGCTCCGGTGGACTTCTCCCGCTGCTTCCTCGCCGGCGACAGCGCGGGCGGCAACATCGCACACCACGTGGCGCGGTGCTGGACGACGGCCAGCGCCGCCGCCTCTCCGCCTCCCTCCAACCCCATCCGCCTCGCCGGCATCATCCTGGTGCAGCCGTACTTTGGCGGCGAGGAGCGGACCGAGGCGGAGCTGAGGCTGGATGGCAAGGCGCCGGTGGTGACCATGCGGGGCTCGGACTGGGCGTGGAGGGCGTTCCTGCCGGAGGGCGCCGACCGGGACCACCCGGCCGCGCACGTGACCGACGACAACGCCGACCTGGCGGAGGGATTCCCGCCGGTGATGGTGGTGGTCGGCGGGCTCGACCCGCTGCAGGACTGGCAGCGGCGGTACGCCGGCGTGCTGCAGCGGAAGGGGAAGGCGGTGCGGGTGGTGGAGTTCCCCGAGGCCATTCACACCTTCTTCTTGTTCCCCGTGCTCCCCGACTGCGGCAGGCTCGCCACGGAGATGAAGGCTTTCATGGATGAGAGCAACGCGTCCGAGTTGGCTGCCAGCTGATCACCAATTGCAATCGGAATGCCTGCCTGGTTCTTGTGGCGAAATTACGTGCTCAGAGTAGCGTATTTGGGATGAAATCATCTCAGCTCGTTCCGTTAGTCGTAACGAGGATTTAGGTGTGTTCTCGCCGTTACTGAAGGTTGTCATGTGAATTCTTCGGTTCTTTCTTTCTTTTGCTAGTATAGTTTTGGTCGCGCGTTATCCACTCAGGATGAGGGCAGTTTAGTACATACGATTCATGTGATCAGCGCATGGCAGGCCACGGATGTGTTAGCTGCCGTTTTCTAAGGCCTTCACACTGCGGTACAAGTTATAATATCTGAACGCACAACACAACACACTACACCACACACCCCAACTCACGAGAACGATTAGATGAGCTGCGCTCATGCAAGCAAGAGTGTGGTGTACGTGTCTGAGCCTGGAAAACCCGACTAGAAAAAAAAAACTGAAAACGGAGGCCAAATAGCCAATGCACAACAAACGCAGCAGAACGCATGTTTAAAGCATGCAGGTCGATATCTGACGTCGAAAGGGAAAAAAACCAGACAGCACACGTGTACATATCAAACAGTACCGAGTATTAGCAAGTAGACGAATTCAGTGACTTGGGTATATCTCACGAGGTAATACATCGTCTCGCGGGGCACGCGCCAGTCGACCCTTGCGACAGGGCGTTACCCAAAAAGCAGCTCTCACTCGCAACGAGCCATCAACACCGGCTCCAGATAAAAGGGGAGCAGGTTTTGTAGAGTTCAGATACGAAGCCAGAGTACAATCGCGAACATTCGGCACCATCACCAAAAACAAGCTAGTGCGATGTCCGGTTAATTTTAATATAGTAGCAGTCCGAATAATTTCGCCAAGCTCATAGACTGGGGCTCCAGCTGAGCCACCTGCATAAAAACACAAATCACGGTGAAGCAATGCAGATATAACAAGATTTTTGCTACAGCCTAAATGCCTTTAGTCCCAGCTTATAATAATCAGAAATGTGCACAGTTACACCACAACTCTATAATATCTGGGATAGAAAGAACAATACAACAGCATGAAGGCCTAGTAGCATGTAATTTGCAGATAAGGTTCATCCTGACTAAATGCAATACTAACAGCCAGAAGGACTAGCACCTTGTGCCAAGCAAACTTGCAATGACAAAAGAAAATGGTTATCTGTAGAAATGATAGAAAGTTACCATTATATTGCCATTTTCATCTCTATCTTCTGGTGAGGATCATAGCCAACCAGCTTGAAGTCTGATGCCACAAAAGAATCTATATCCTTCTTTGAAGGATTTATCTTCAAAATCTGCACAAACACCAGAATTGATCATTTTCACCTGCAAATTTTGTATTTATTTTGAAATACTTCTGTTAAGAATTCCTCACTGGGAATGGCTTAGGCATCTTCTGAATTTGCTCCTCCAAAGCTCGAACATGAGTTCTGTAGACATGTGCATCCCCTATAACATGGACAAAATCCCCAGGAGAAAGATCTTGCAACATTAAGACACAAAGGGTTAGAGTTGCAAAACAACCTGCTCTAGCTTCTCTCAGTTAGATACAAGAAACATCAAAAGAAACATGGGGACAACATACAAGCAAATCCTTGCATCAGAAAAACTATTCAGAACTTGTTACAAAAACATCTGGAACATGGACCCGATACTTGCGTGTATGGAACGACAAACAGCATGGCTTGTAAAGATTTGTTGTGACCATTGACAAAAAAAAGGAGGGAAAAAAATTAAAGTTCACAAGATTAATGCTTCTAAAGAAACTAAGCTAAATTAACACACTGCTATACAATACAACCAATTAGGTATATATTATGATGCATAGTAAGCAGGAATCAAACAAGGCATAAGAACATACCACAAACTTGAGCAATCATGTACGTGAGAAGAGAGTACGATGCAATGTTGAATGGAACACCAAGTCCCATGTCTGCAGAGCGTTGATACATCTGGCAGGATAGCTCCCCATTCTCAACGTAAAACTGGAAGGCAAAATTTGTAAGATGTTGAATGCAAGTTTTCCTAGTTGGCAAAGCTATCACATATAATGATCTACAAAATTTATGTTTGCCAATAAAATTTCAAGGGATTAGTATAAGCATAACATGTTGGACAAGTCAAAATGGCCCAATTGTTAAAAACTAGACTTAAAACAAGCAGACAAATTATACTAACTTGTGCAAACATGTGGCAAGGAGGAAGAGCCATCTTCTTGAGATCTGAAGGATTCCATGCCGACAAAATTATTCGCCGATCATCAGGATTATTCTTGATCTTGTCGATCACATCCATTAGCTGATCAAAACCTTTTCCAGTGTAGTCAGCATGCATGTCTGTATATCTGTCAAATATGTCATTTTTATTAGACACTTAGACAACATGACCAAGAGAGGAGGGAGGGGAGGAGTGAGATGAAAGCTTACTCAGCACCAAAATGTCGCCATTGAAATCCATAAACCGGACCTAGATCACCTTCCTCCCTGTGTGCCAAGCCAACACTAGAAAAGATGGCCAGGTACATTAGATATCAAGAACCAAAATACAAATTATATGCAGCTTATATCAAAGAGATACCTGTCAAGATACTCTCTTGAAGCGTTGCCATCCCAGATATGAATACCTTTCTCTTGTAGAACCTATGAATGAATATAATCTATCAGCATACCAAATTCATATATGTGATAGAAACAGAAACTTAAGCAAAATAGAAAACTAAGGGCATGTTATGTAAAACAAGAAACATTTTAATTCCCTCAGGATCTTGGGAAGAATTTTCACATTTTTAAGGGTTCTAAGTACATAACAGTGGCTTCTGGTGCAAGCGCTGCTGACATCCCCTGTTACATTTGGTTTATCAGAATAACTAAGACTTGTCGAACGGGCGGTGTTTTACAAATTCCTGCAGAAACATGCTCCCCTATTGCAATGCAAACTGAAGTCATTTCAGCTTTGCTGCATGTACAAATCCTACAGTTTCAAGGCAAATTTCTTCCTAGTGTAACATTGCTTAAGTGACAATTTAATCAATAGATGGGTTCTCCTCTTTGGCGCTCTTCCATGTCTACTCCTATCTAGCTCTAATTAACACAGTAAGACAAACAGTATACAAAAAAATAACAGCTTAATCTAACATTATTAATGAGTTAGATACTTAGATTGCTGTGATATTGCTAAGAAGATAAATAGGGGAAGGGAACCCCCATTTATTGATAAAATTGGCATTCGGGGAGGGGTGTAAAAGAAAGAAGTACCAAGAAACTCTATCAAGGACCTATGTTTGGAATTGAAGGGAGTAACAAATCAAACAAAACTTATAAGTTGCGGGTAGTCCTAATAAAAACATCATGGAATTTATTTGGGCCCAGATGGTTGCAAAATGATTATTAGATTTCGTAAAAGTCGAGTAAAGAGCATACATCATGGCACGTAGGTTGTGAATATATACTAAGTGCCTACAATAAACCGAAATATTAGATAAGTTTGGGTAAAGAAAGCACTAGATCAGAATAAAATGCTTTAAAGCCTTGCACCTTTGCATTTGTTGAACCACTGATGAACCACAGGAGTTCTTCGACAACACCACGCCAAAATACCCTCTGTTAAAGAAAGTGTTACTGCATTAGTGATCAATGGTACCCAAATATGGTAACATACTTATTCAAACTCTATTGTTTGGACTTTGGACTCCTGATGTTCAACAACAGATAGGGAAAAGCCACAAGGCTCTCTATTCACATGTTCAGGGGAATGTTTTACAGTTGTCAGGTATGCATAGAAAAGACTGCATTGCAAAGTGGTGGCATGGTAGGACAGAATGTTGCATTGCATCCGCATATACTGTCATCTGTGATTTGTATAGTAACAACAAATGAAGTACACAGCTCCATTAACACAACACACTGCAGGATCAAATGTAGCGACTCATAGTCTCGCACAATATGCCTATCTTAATAAAAAATTGTAAGGGCTCTAGCTATCTCGTGTAGACAATAACTACACTACTGCAGATGATTCAACAAAAACTGACAATTCAGAACCTCAGTCAAAATCTTGAAACAGAGCTAATGGGGATCATAAAATCAGCATGAACTTGATTGCAAACACTGTAAAGAAAAGAAAAAAAAAAGCCACAGAAGAAACGTAATAAACATGCATTTGAAACTTAACAAGCCCAAAGCATTTAAAAGATACAATTTTCTAAATGCCAATTTCTCCTTGTTACTTTTCTTGCAAATCATAAAACAATAAACAATTTCATGTTGCTTGTTCTGACTCAGTGTTCAATTTGAAAACTACAAATATATGTTCACATACCTTTGTTGTCAGCAGAGGAAAATTTTTCCGTAAGTTGAACCGCATCTAATAAGAAAAAGAAAGACATCATATTTTCTGGTTGATCAAATTGAATATTCAAAGTTAAGGAGAATACCTGACACCCAAATTTTGACAATGTTCCTGTTCCTGTCCTGTCATTTTTCTGAGCACCAGACCTTATAATATCTTCAACAAGATTAAGATAATGATACTCCTCATGCCGGTCAAATATCATCTTGGGGAGAAAAGAGAAATTCTCTGTTTCAAACTTGTCATTCTTGGTATCAACTTCAGTTGATTCCTTTCCATTTGACTCGTGAGTTTCTGCCAGTGATTTTCTAACACGAACAAAGGTCACAAATGAATGCCTAATGTTGCTCTCTACCACCGGAAAAGATGAATACCATGGCTGGAACACTGAGAAGTCAATAGGAGGGATGAAAGTGTCACACTCAATGCTCGACTGAATATCAGTTAGATGGATGGCCTCACAAGCAGGTCTATTAAGATACTCCCTACATAAAGATTTGGCAGATGGAGAATATAGCATTAGAACAGAATTGCATGGAACAGAGTGTACACTATGTTCTTCCAAAAGGTAATAACTTACCTCAGTACCTGCCCACCCCCTATAACAAAAACTTTCTCAATTGATAAGCAATATGGAGTTGACGCTAGCAGTTCTAAGGCAGACTTCATGCTTCCACAGATAACAACATTTTCTACTGTTGCAAAATCAAAACTACCAGATCGAGTAAGTATGACATTCAAACGACCAGGCAATGGCCTTGACTTAACAGGAATGCTCTCCCATGTTTTCCTTCCCATTATAACTGCATTTTTCTTGGCAGGGTCAGATGTAGCAAGTGTAAGCTCCTTGAAGAACTTAAGGTCACCAAGAAGCTTCCATGGCAAAACCCCATCCTTACCAATGCCCATGTCACGAGTGGCAGCCACAACAACCTGATAGTTCCTCTGAGGGCCACTCTCTGAATCACCATTGGCTGGAGCTGTAGCCATTGCTACCAGTCGGGACTGACTACAGCGGAAAGAACTTATTTTGCTACTCAGGTCCAGAAATTGAGGTCTTTTTACTTGTGAAATGAATGAACAACCAATACTGGAAAATCTCGCAACCTGAATTTGAGGAAGCATTGTATAAGCTGACAATTTCATCAAGCACCACAAAATAAATTGTACAGAGATGTAAACAGAATTGAAACAACAAAGGCCCCAGAATTTTCTAGAGTTTAATACAAGCAACTGTATGCATATAAACAGGATTTAAACTACAAAAGCCACTGTATTTCCCAGAGTTCAATACAAGCAGCTACGTTTTCTGAACACAATAAGAATGAGAAAACAATGGTACAGAACCAGCACAATTCACAAGTCAGGGAAAATCCACAAAACAGGTGTGCAGTAATTTTCTCCTAAAATTTGTTCAACAAAGCGCACAGTCCGCAACGTCTCTTGAGGCAAGAGCTGTATTTTGTTAAAACACAAAAGCATATTACAATTAAAATGCTCCGACAATTAAAAGCATATATACTTTGCATGCATGTCGAGAAAACCTAGAGATGTATGATCCAGCTCTGAGCACCTCTGCCACTAACATCTGGATCCTGAACTCGAAATAACAAAAATTACCATGGTTGATTACGCTATTTCAGCAAACGAAAACATAAAAGCAGTGAACTGGTTAGAGAAACAGGATAAAGCAAAGTAGCATGATATGTGGTCCCTGAAATATTGAAACTATTACTACTACATCCTCCGTTAAAACAACAAGGTTTATATCATTTCCTTAGGGAAAGCCTGTGACCAACAATTATTACTCTATTACTACATAATTTTCATGACACAAAGTTGGCGTCATTATATTTGTATTAAAATACGCCTTGTCATAATGAAGGGACATACACATGGTAAAAAAACAGAGGATACAATCAGCTTAAACAAGTGTACACAATTACAGATTTAACCTTAATTGGGATGGAGTAGGATTTTTAAAAAGCCATGTTAATATACTGCATTTCAGTACACAATCTGGTATTAGTATGTGCTTTGCATAAACTCTAAAAAGGCAAAGTGTGCATTACACTGCACCCTACAGCAAAGTATCATAGCAACAAGTAGTACATCTGTTGGTGAGAACTAATAATAGCAACAACTACAGCAGTTGATGTCACTACTTAACAGGCAGGAAGAACAAAATGATTGAACTGACCACTTAAAACTTCGAAATCTCTAAAATGCAGGAATAGTTGCTACTATTTAGGGGGGACAACCGGAGTGCAAGGCAAAGGAAAGCCTCAAATGACCTCCAACTATACCACCATAAGGAACAATACATGATCGCGAGAATTCGCGTCTAAATAAATCCAACAAACTGGATAGCCCGTTAGAGAAATTGGCACATCCACACCTACAAAGCTCAACCGGTAGTCCAACCACGAGCACAGATGACCCATGGGACTCCACTCCAGGTCCAACGAGCACGGACACGCAAGACCAACCACCGAATCGGAACCATCCTCATCGCTCCTGCACCCGGAACCCCCACACCAACCCTAACCACGGACAAATCGGTGGACGAGCTAGGGTTCCTCGCCGCGCTGCAGCGGAGGAAAGCGCGCACCACAAACACGAGAGCCAAAGGAGGAGGGGGGCGATAGAGGACGGAGGGATGGGGCTCACCGGCGGTTGAAGATCCGGGGGGGGCGCAGCCGTAGAGGATGCGGGCGCGGGCAGGGACGGCCGGACGGAGGGGACGGGAGAGCGTGTGCGCCAGAAGGAAAGGGGGGTTTTGGAGGGGTTGGACAAATGGACAGTGTGAAACCGTGTGCAGGCTTGGGGGTCTACGAGTAGGAAGAGTATCTGTCCAAAACCTACTCCTAAAATCCGATTTTTGGTGTCATTAGTTTTAGAAAATACATGTTAGTACCAAGAAAATATATATTGATACGTAGTTCTAGAAAAAATGTTTGAGAAATAAAATAGAAGTATATTCCTTCCCTCGCACAAATAGTATGCCCAGATATCTGATGAACAAATGGACGCAGCTGATGAACAAGAGCAACAAAATGATCTGCCTGCAAGTAACCAAATGGAAAGAGGAGATGCAGTTCCAGACACTCGTAAGTCGTAACCTGCTTGAAAGACGAGACCGCATGACCCAGCAAGTTGGAAATAACGAGCACGACTCCTGGATAGCCAGATGGTGGATAGCAACATGTTCCTGTTTTCATTGCAGTTCTGGACAGAGTACTCCATGCAGGGTGCAGAACTAGAAATCTTCATTCGCCTTAGTTCACACATATATAAAGCCATTCCTGCAGGGTTTGCTCGAGGATTTGAGTACAGTCAGATCAATAAGGAAACATTTCTGAAGCGGCTCGTCGACGCGCTGAATGCAAACATGGAGCCCAATTCTGATTGCCCCGGGATCAGGAGAGTGATACTGGAGCAAGCCATAAACTTGATGGAAGCAGTATCGACGGTGGAGGAGACTATCTCGGAGGCTGGAAACTATAGCTTCTTCCTGGGTGATGTAGGGCTAATGGAGGCTGGTGAGCCTCTAGCCGCGCTCGTGGCGAAGGCTAAACAGCTGCTGGCCCTCCGCTGAACGAACGTGATTGCCATCAAACACACGGTTCCATCTGCGCGCGCGCGCGAGCCAGTGTGTGTTCTTGGTAAACTTGAGTTGCGAAGGTCTGTAGCTGTTAAGGTGACTCCCAAATCCGGACTGTTTTCGTGAGTGTTTGTGGTGCTCTGTAAGACTGTAAGTGTTCTTATTTTCTAATCGTGAAAGCATTGTTACGTCCGAATGGTAATGGGATCATTTGTTATCTTGGTGAAATATCTACAAAAAAATATTTACTTATCTTCTTTCACGTAAGCTTTATTCCGCGCCCATCGCTATTCAACTCTGACGGGCGGAGGAGCCGCATATCGGCGGCAAACCACCATCCGCTTCGTCTTTCTGGGTGAGAGAGTCATACTGATACCGGGAAGGAGAAGCACAGCCTCAGTGACAGCACTAGTTGCCCGACTTCGATCACCTTCCGCTTCTTCCTGTGCACCTGGCTCGTCTTGGATTTTCCTAACCTAATTACTTCCTGCCAGGACAGGACGGTGCGGTGAGTCCCCGCCAACCCAAGTGCCCCTCCCTGACTCGCACTCAGTAGTCAGTTCATCCCATAACGCCCTATCAGTGAATTTTCTTGGCGTGCTCACGTGATCGACAGCATACTGAACCAAGCTGTCCTGTTTCGTGCCATCTTTCTCCACTTTCTTCAGAGTTCAGACTCCACTGAGGACTCTCGGCTCTCCGCTTAGCCCCAGCCTCGCGTCTCCTGTGTGTTGGAAAAAGGTTTGAATGAGGACGTGGAGTCGCCAGATGCTACAGTTTCAGACTGATGAGCTGAAGGGGAAAAAAATCATGAATTTTCTGGCCTTGGTTGGTGGTTACTTGTCTAGCCGTGCACAGCGGACCTGCTAGAGTCAATGAGCAATGGTGTGCATGCATGCGTGAGTGTGGTGCTGCCATTCTCACTCACAGGCGCCTGGGTTGCCTTGCCGCGATATAGGATCGGACATGGATGTCGGATGCCGCCATACCGGTCAGTGATCGAGCAATGCGCCATGCCAACTTTTGCCAAGGCCGCGCGCGAGCGGCGAGTCCACGCCGCGTCCACACGAGCCGCGCGAGCTCTGTCGCGGCCGCATGCGGCGCCGCTGGGTATCGCGAGCTGACCCGCACCACTTGAATCCCTAGTGCGAGTCAGGCCATGGCGCAGTAGCCACGCCGGAAAAGGCCAGTTGGAATTTGAATCGCGATCGAGAGGACGAGTACCCGAGACCTGCTGGGCTGCTGGTACTCGTCAGTCGGCACGCTAGCCGGCCTTCGCATGGGCAACGGTCATCGTCCTCCTGCTGTGGTGCAGGATGGGTACCCGCGACGGGCCGGCTCTAGGGGAGGGCAGGCCGTGAGACCGCCCGGCCCCGTGAAGCCAGGGGGGCCATGACCGTATAGATAGTTAGTATATATAATTTGATTGGTGCATTTTGTTTCGACCTTTTTAAATGGTACGCGTAACAACTGCTGCCTGCCTTCCATCCATACTAAATTGGGCCTACCAAATTGCTTGCCAGGCCTGCCAAGTATGCTTGGCCATGCCGCCGCGGATTCCGATTCGATCAGATCATCAGGCGATCAGAGCGAGCCAGGCCTGCTAAATTGCGTCCTGACGCCTGACGCCCTGACTCCGTGTCTCTCTCCATATGTCTGCGTTGTATACGCTCCTGAGTCCTGACTCCATGCCGCCGCCCGCCACCGATCCGATCGTCACCTCATCGCGCGGGTCAGCGCCTTAGCGGGTGCAGGAGGCGATCAGGCGAGCGCTGTGTCTCAGCGTTTGGACTCTGGAGCGCCGAGCGCCGCGTCAAACCGTCAGGGCGTCAGGGTTGGATTGCCGAGCACCGCTTCTGCCTTCTGGAGCAGTGGAGCACGTCTTGATCGCTTGGAGTACCGAGCACGTCAAAGGCGAGCGCTTCCATCTTTGTTTTCTTTTACATCAATTTTGTTAAAAAGCAATTATCTAATTAATATTATTTTAGATCAACTATGTCGTAAAAAAGATTGAATGGCTTGGCTATGTGCAGCATTGCGAATGATATTTTGGACGACATTAATCTTGATACCGTTCTTGAAGATTTTGCATCAAGAAATGCACGAAGTCGGTTTTTTACAAAGCACTGAAGCATTATATTTTTATTTGAGGTGATCATAATGGTTATTGTTTTTAATTTTTTTGTTACACTATTTTTATGTTTTATGAGATATATATTGCAAAATAATTTTTATTATTTGCACTGGATACTTAAGTTTTCATATTAAAAATTAGTTCGACGGGTTCTTATTTTCATCCTTGCCCCGTCTTATTTTCATCCTTGCCAAGGACCCTCGAAATTATAGAGCCGGCCCGCGCGACCTTGGTAACCGTGACGATTTTCTGCTTCGTGACCATCATGTTTTTCCTCGAAGACGCAAGGTAGATACGTTATTGTTACAATGATGTAGAGTAGATAATGGGCTAAAGAGTGCTTTTGTAACAGTTTGCTATTCAGCGCGTCAGCACTCAAGCATCTTATGGGCTCCGATCCCTACTCTTGATTTTTTTTAGCCATGCAATTTTGAAAGCGTCCATAGAACGTGTGTCCCTACTGGTTGACATCCATTTATCTTCTAGCATGTTACATCTATTCCACAAGACCACAATATTTATCTGGTCGCCGTACTACGAGGCACATCGGATTTTGATGAGCTAGAAGAGAAAAGAAAAAAAGGAAAAAGAGATTGTGTTATTTCTTCTCAAGGACTAGGGCTCTGTTCGCTTCAGTTTATCAGCTAGCTTATCAGCCACCGAATAGTATTTTTCTCTCACAACTGGCTTATCAGCCACCGAATAGTATTTTTCTCTCACCACAAATCAGCCGTTTTTGAGCTTTTCAGCCGGCTTACAAGTACAGTCAAACAGTCACTCCCGTTGAAAGAATATTATAAAAAAAATGAGCTCCACGCCTTTTTGACGTGAGAGAGGTTACAGGACTCAAGACGTTACGAGAAATATGCAATAAGAGACAAATCATTGCAGATGTGATCTTTTGTAAAATTTGCGTGGAAGGCGCTCCTGCCGGAGGGCTCCAAGGCAGCGTCGGTACGCCGGCATGCTGACGCGGAAAGGTAAAGGCCGTGCAGGTCGTGGAGTTCCCGACTTTTACGAATGGATTACTACGAATAGAGAAAATGACGAGCATTGTACGTATCTAGTCGATGTGAAAGTATGCAAAGTATCTGCTGCCTTTGATCGACACGCGATCTTGGCGACGAATTTTGATTTCCAATCGTTTGATGTTGCTCAAATGGTGTACGTGTCGCACACGACCAAACCCACAGCTTCACGGCTCTATGCGTGCGCTAGGTGCGGTGTGCCTATGAGGCACGTCGCTGTTCGGACTGGCTCCCTTATGAGGCAGCGCACCTCTGCTAAGTTCTCCGACGCGGGACTAAACGGATGCTATTAGCCTCCTGTTTATAAAGAGAAAATACAGAAAAGATACACACCTAGCTTCGCGCGGCCCGGCCCGTTCGGTTCAAAGCGGCGCGGCCGCTTTATGGGCCCAAGATAAGTTTACAACAACTGGTATAGGACAGCTCAGATTTTGGCCCAGGACCATCGGCCTTGTCGCCTTCTTTCCCCTTGCACTCCCCACTGCCTCTGCCGCAGCCATTGCCTTCCTGGCTCCTGTTCTCTCTCTCTTCCCCCGTCTCGCCTCGCACCATTAAACCCCACCCGCGCGCGCGGCGGCCGGCGGCGAGCCCCACCCACCCAGGCACGCGGAGGAGGGCGCGGGCGTGCAGCAGCGCCAGGGGGAGGCATGGGGACCCTGGGGCGCGCGATCTTCACGGTGGGCAAGTGGATCCGCGGCACGGGGCAGGCCATGGACCGCCTCGGATCCACCCTCCAGGGCGGCCTCCGCGTCGAGGAGCAGGGTAAGCATCCGCCTCCCTCCGTCCGCTCCGTCTCTCCCCCGTCCTCCTCCCCTGCCGCCGCCTCCTTGCTCCCGCCTGCGGTTGTTTCCTACGAGGGATGGGATCGGGTCTCCGTCTAATCATTTCGATGTGGCAGAGAGTTAGCTCCATTCAATATTTCTTTTTTTTTCTCGAACACGCAGGAGAGCTGCGTATCATTGTATTAATAGGAGAAGACTCCATTCAATATTTCCATCGGTCAGCTCGTCGTGTTCACTTCTAGGACCTTTTAGTGCCAGATCAGGCTGATTCAGTGGCGTCCCCAATCCCCATGCGTTAGTATGCTAACAGACTAACAGTTGGGGTTCTTCCCAAAGGGGGGAGAACAAAACCGAAATAGTGTTCCTGAAGAATGGGTTAGCTGTGGATGATGGTAATGTGATTTGAAGAAAGCTGAGATGAGCCTGGCCTTTAGACGTGACTATCATTTCACCCCTTTTATGTGTACTTTTGCTTCCAACATCGGCACTTATTTGTGAACTATTGCATTGCAGTTAGTATTTTTTTTTTCCCGTGGAAGTATCAGCAAATGATGTATAGCAAGGATTGGTTACCAATTGCACTGTCTTCTGTTAATAATATGTCCAGCTGGCATTCCTGTTTGAAGTGATTTTTCTATAAAGTTTTCTCTTCCCTAGCATCTTAACAATGCCATTTTCTCTTGGTGTTCACCATGCTGCAACTGGTAAATTACCAGGCTCTGTATGATTTGGACGCGATGGCTAGGAATGTGGGTTTGTGGATATTTTTTAGTGCTATGGTCCATTTTAGAGTACTTTATGATGCATTTATGACTTCTGTGATGTGCAAAAACATTAATCGCTGACTGCTTAGTTACCATTTCATATGCTATTTTCAGTATCAAGGCATCGAACAATCATGAACATTTTTGAGAAAGAGCCAAGGATCCATAGAGATGTATTTGTTGCTCCCAGTGCAGCAGTCATTGGTGATGTTGAGATTGGACATGGATCGTCAATCTGGTATGGCTCCATTTTGAGAGGTAAACCCTTGGTCCGTATTTGTGGTACATAGCTGTTCTATTGAGCTTCCATGCTGATAATCATGATTGTATTCTCTTTTCTTATTTAGTGGCCATTGTCATGAATGCACTGTTCATTTGCTCTGCAGTAGCATACTATGTCGTGTTCAGTAGATCCAACCTATGTATACTACCGGAGTAGCTGTGAGAAATATCCCTTTATTCTACTTCTAGAATGATTCTACGTCTGCAGTGGCACACTAGCGTATATGTCTTTTGAGCATGGTGATGCCCCAGCCCTAGCTAAAGCAATAGTGAAGCAGCTCCAAGGCACAGGGCCTGGTGAACTGCTGTTAGATTTCCAAATATACAAACATGTCTAATAAATGAATGTACTCATAAACAATTATCTGTTTCATTATAGTAGCCATCATTTTTTTTGGTAACAGATTCGAGTTTTAAGGCGTTCCCTTTTGCATCACCACGAGTTGGTTTTCCATGTTGGGGAAGGCTTTCAAAGTATAAATGTTTTTGGTTATCACATTGGCTAGAAGGTCTAAGCATAGCTGACATATGATCCATAGCCAAATCGTAGTGATTGACTTTCAAATGTTGAGAAAGAGTATACTGTGCCAGTTTCCTTGCACAAAGTTATGTTATAGGAAATCTCAAAGTTACAACTTGCAATGATTTGTTATCGAAGCATCACATACTTTTTTTTTAAATTAACATCAGTAACTTTGTTGCAAAATTGCAGTTTGTTAAAGACACCTAGGACTGACATTCTCCATCACTACTAGTCAATATAGCGAGAATGGAGTGTAGTTTCTGCATGTGTAGGCTAATTAACTACCTGAATTCAGTTAGTGGAGAGCTATACTAATGTTTAAATTAAACTAATTTTGCTTGTTTTTATATTATTGTCTTCAGGTGATGTCAACAGCATTCATATCGGATCTGGAACAAATATACAAGACAATTCCCTTGTACATGTTTCAAGATCTAACATCAGCAGGAAGGTCCTCCCAACCATAATTGGAAGCAACGTCACAGTAGGTCAGTAAATACCTTTTTAGCATATTTCTGCTTAATGCCAAGATTCATTTTTTCTGAATGATTGACTAAATGATACAATTGGCTGAACTAAACTTCTTACAGGTCATAGTGCTGTTCTACATGCATGCACCATTGAGGATGAAGCTTTTGTTGGTATGGGTGCCACTCTGCTTGATGGAGTGGTGGTTGAAAAGCACAGCATGGTTGGCGCAGGATCTCTTGTTAAGCAGAATACAAGGATTCCTTCTGGAGAGGTTAGTTTCATATGTTCTCAAGCTAGTGTTCCAGTTGATATACGAGCAGTATGGACTTAATTGCAACTGTTGCATTATTTAATAGTATTTATAGGCAATGTTCATCATACTACTAAGATGGAACTCTAAAACCAACATGTTCGGAATATTTGTCATCTGCATCCTCCTCCCTGTTATCTGTTAGAAACAAAAAGAAAAAAAGATTTTACAATATACTCCTGCTCTGTAGAGAGCACTGCTGGTGTCATGCTTAGGCTGATCAACATTTACAGGTTCCATGTCATGCTTGAAATTTTGAAGGCTATATTCTGGGTTTATAATAATTAAAGTGCTGTTCCTGTGTTATCTGCATATATAACTCTTGAAAGTCAAAACCAACATGTTTGGAAGAGTTTAGTTGTCTGCAACTCTGCATGCTTCTGCCCTGAAGAGTACTGCAACCTAATGCTGCTGTATTAGAGACTTAGAGCCTTGGAACATATGCATTTTGCAAAGAACATTACTATTAGAAATTAATAATGCCTTAATGCTACAGTTTCATAAATATGTGCAGTATTATGATCTTTACTATTGAATAGTGTGAACTGCACAAAAATGCTAGTCGCATGCTTATACTGATCTTCATTTTAGGTTCCATGTTATGCTTCTGACCTGGAAACTTATATTCTGGATTTAATTGTTAAAGTGGTGTTTGGTAGCTGTGAATCACAGATATATTGAAATTTCCAGTAATAGAAATAGGAATCCTGATCTATGTGATTTCATTGCTGAAGTTTCTGTTTCATAACATAATCAGGTCTGGGTTGGTAACCCTGCAAAATTCCTAAGGAAGCTTACAGAAGAGGAGATTGCGTTCATTGCCCAATCAGCAACCAACTATATCAACTTAGCCCAGGTCCACGCAGCTGAGAACTCCAAGAGCTTTGACGAGATTGAGCTCGAGAAGATGCTGAGGAAGAAGTATGCGCACAAGGACGAGGAGTACGACTCGATGCTTGGGGTGGTCCGTGAGATCCCACCTGAGCTCATCCTCCCCGACAACATCCTCCCGCACAATGCTCAGAAGGCTGTTGCCCGCTGAACGCTTCCTGGTGGCCCTCTTGGGACACTTGGTGTTGTTGCCTGTTAACTTGGAACGTTTTGACACGAGTTTGGGTATTATTTCTCTGTTTTTCCCTGCCCAATAAGATTGGGTCGAGCGTTGTTTTAGGATCGACCGTACACACCACCTCTATTTTGAACTGCAATGAAGAGAAGCTCAAGATATCTTTTTCACCGTGTTATGAGGAATTCGTAATTGAAGTGGTCCTGTTTGTTGTTCTTTTGCTTAATGCCCCATCTGGTTAGTTCATGACTTTCTTTATGGATACTGGCAATGTAAGTTATCCTAAGACGGATATGACGTGAAAATTCTTCTTCATAACAAGTGCTTAGGGGGGTGTTTGGGAGGGGTGTTAAAGTTTAGCATCCACTTTTAGCTAAATTTTAGCCCCTTGCTCCCAAATATGAGGGTTAAAATAGGGTGCTAAACTTTAGCTCCCCAAATACATTAACCCCTCCAAGAGGTGCTAAAATGGACTAAAGGGGCTAAAAGTGGTCCATAGTTGTCTTGGTTCCATCGGTGCCCCCCTTCCTGCACTCTCTCTCTCTCTCCGCATTCTCTCTCTCCGTGCACGCTTCGCTCGGTCCCGTTTCGCCTCGCTAGCCCCGCCACCTCTGCCATGCCGGCCTCGCCGTCTCCGCCTCACCGACCCTGCCGCACTTCGCCTCCGCCTCGCCGGCCCCGTTGCCTCCGCCTTGCCTTGCCGGCCTCGCCGCCTCCGCCCAGCACATGAACCATCCTGCGCCTCTTTTCATCTCCAGCTGCTCAAGTGGCATGGCTTAGTGCATTGGGTGAGGCCTAGGTGGCGAGTAGTGAAGGGAAAGGATGACCCGTTTCGCCTCGCTAGCCCCGCCACCTCTGCCATGCCGGCCTCGCCGTCTCCGCCTCACCGACCCTGCCGCACTTCGCCTCCGCCTCGCCGGCCCCGTCGCCTCCGCCTCGCCTTGCCGGCCTCGCCGCCTCCGCCCAGCACATGAACCATCCTGCGCCTCTTTTCATCTCCAGCTGCTCAAGTGGCATGGCTTAGTGCATTGGGTGAGGCCTAGGTGGCGAGTAGTGAAGGGAAAGGATGAGGTAAGGAAGAGGTCGTTGATGAGTGATTCGATTTTGAGGCCATCCACCACTGAATCGTTGTCCTCCACTTCGATTTGAGTCCGTCCGCCGTCGAATCTCAGAGGGGGAAGTATGGCCAGCGTCGAATCGGGGGCTGGACGCAGGGAGAGGAGGAGCGGCGGGAGGTGGAGCAGTGACCGGCTGCCGTTTTGGGGGAGAAAGAAGAGAGGAGGAAGGAAGCAAGGAAGCAGAGGTATAATTGTCTTTTATCAACCAAAATGTTAAAGTTTCTCCTCATCCAAACATCCTAAAAGGTTAAAGTTTAGCACTCCATTTGAGAGAACTAAAGTTTAGCCCTAGACTAAAGTTTAGCCCTTCAACCTGCCTTACTGCTTCCTTACAACCTTGCTCTCGACTTCTCGTGAACAAAAACGGCTAAGATTCGAGGAAATTGTTGCAAGAGAATGTCCGTTTTGAGCAAGTAGTATAACTCATGGGCTTTATTCAATGAAAATGATGCACGGAAACAACAATAACGTCGAGCACGCAAGACCACTCGAACGTAATCTCCTCCTCCAAACGAGGATCATATCTAAACGTCACGCTTGGGCCTATGCTCTTGGACGAACAGCTTCATCTCCTCCACGAGCTTGCCGGAGTCGGCGAGCTCCGGGAACACGTGGAAGCCGTGGACGGCGTCCGGGTACTCGACCACCCGCACCGCCTTCCCCTTCCGGCGCAGCGCGTCCACGTACCTCGCTTGCCAGTCCTTGAGCAGGTCGAACCCGCCGACCACCACCATCGCCGGCGGGAACGCCTCGGCGAGCTCGACGCCGTCGCCGCACACGCGCGCTGCCGGGTGGTCCCGCGTCGCGCCCTCCGGCAGGAACTCCCTCCAGTAGTGGTCCGTCCCCGCCACCGACAGCGCGGACACCCTGTCAAGCTCCACCTCGGCGTCCGTCCGCTCCTCCCCGCCGAAGAACGGCTGGATCATTACGGCGCCAGCGACGCAGAGTCGCGCCGGCGGCGACGCTGCGGACATGGACGCCCAGCGCTGCGCCACGTGGTGCGTGATGTTGCCACCCGCGCTGTCCCCGGCGAGGAAGCAGCTGGAGAGGTCGACGGGCACGGTGACCACGTCGGCCGGCAGGGCGTTGGCGTCGAGGTACTGGAGCGCGGCGACGCCGTCGTCGTAGGCGGCGGGGAACCGCTGCTCCGGTGCGAGGCGGTAGTTGACGGACACGACGACGGCGCGGAGCTCGCTGCAGAGCCGGCGGCAGAGCGCGTCGTAGGGGCGGGACGCCGCGGAGAAGAGCACGAACCCGCCGCCGTGGAAGTAGACGACAACGGGGACCGGCTCGTCCGCGGCGGACGCAGACGACGGGGAGAAGACGCGCGCCCAGAGGCCGCGGGAGGCGTCGATGGTGACGTCGGCGGAGCGCACCCCGGAGGCGTCCGGGCGCGGGCTGGCGCGCGACTTGAGGTTGCCGAGGGAGACGATGAGCTTCCGGATACTGCCGTCCGGGCGGTGCGCGAGCGCCAGCGCGGCCAGCTGGACGCGCACCGTACACGGCAGGGGCGGCTTCCGGCGTCCGGCGATGTCGTCGGAGCCGCCGGCCATTTCTTACAGTAATTCACCTAATCACCTGGGACTAGGCGCCAAAGCACGCTCTCGCAGTGTTAAACAAAGCGTGTGCAAGGGACGGAGACAACGAGATGCAAACTGGGCCGTTGCCAACTTGTTTTATGTTGCAACTTGTCGTTCAGAACAGCAAAGCTGCAACAGTTTAGGACAGCTATTGCAATAGTATCTGACAACGGCAAGTATTCTTCTCCAAAAGAAGTTGTGCCTCCCGGCCCGCTGCTGCGTCGCCATGGATGACTTCTCGATACCAGTAGCTTACATGCTGGACGTGCTTACATGGACAAGCAAGGGCAAGTGTCGCCTCAGTCACATAGAAGTTCGCTGTCACTATCTTTTGAGGGAGAAAAATGGATTCAAAGTTTCGGAAAAGTGAAGTAATTTTCACCATCCGACCTAACCATGCCATGTATCAGGCTCATAGTACAACAAGAAGTGAGTACTTGAAGTTCTAAATTTTCTTGCCTCAGCAACCTACCCCGCATGATGAACGTCTTGCTTGCCCGCGCGGCACCGGCGCACCGGCCGGCGGCGTGGCTGCTCCCGCCGCACCGACCCCGGCTCGTGGCGGTCGCCTCGGTGGCGGCTTCCCCCGCGTTGTCCGGCGAGGTGGCGGCGTCGCGAGCCCGCGACTACGGGGTCGAGAGCGGGACCAACGGCGCCGTCGCGCCCACCGCGCCAAGGCCGCAGCCATCGAGACCACCGTCGAGAGGGTAAATCATGGTGTCGAGGCAGCGGCGCGCTTGTGGCTGGCGGCGCCGGCGGCATAGCCGCTGCTCAGCGTGCCCTATCGACGAGCGGAGGCGCCTGATGCATCGCGACGCCGGCCGGCAGCAGCGCCGCTCCGCCGGCCACCGTCTGGCCGGCCAGGGGGTTTTACAAAAATACAAGACACATATTTACATAAATACCCCTAATTTGGATCGCGACTATTGATCGCGATCCAAATTAGGAGTTTTGTGCAAATATCGACACATATTTTACAAAAAGTCCCCTAATTTGGATCGCGACTATTAATGTGGTCCAACACTTTGCATAACGACCCCTGGCTCCAGATGGGCAGCAGGCCAGCCGCTAGCGGCTCCCCCTCTTCTCGGTCATCCGCCGCCGCCGGGGCCGCCGCCCCCTCTCCCTGGCCTGCAAGCGCAAGGCCTGGCCGATCCATTCCCTCCCCCCTGCTGAAGCACTAGCTTCAGCTCTTCACTCACCCGGCCGAGGGCATCCATTGGACAAGGAGTTCGTCAAGCTGCCTTCAGTGCATCTTGGGGTTGAGGAGATTGGAGCAGTAAGCACTGAGATTGGCAATCTTATAAAATGGAGGAAGAATTTTGGTGATATTGTGCTCATTGCGCATGGCACGGAACCGGTGGACCGATCTGTACTGAGTGGAGGCTGCTTTACGGCCGGATATTTCGGGCAGTTGTTATTCTTTCAGTTTCAGAGCAAAACATTCTGACCTTGCTGTAGAATTCAGCAACTTGGCACAAGACTACAAGTGAGTGAAAATAGCTTCATTTCTTATCCTGATAAAATCTGCATCAAGTGAGGCTTCATTCCCTTGGTATTTGTAAGTGTGTACTGATAATTTTGCATTGCAGCCTTGCAGGTACCTGCCGAAGGTGTTTGATGGGTTTGCAGGTGCTCAAGGTTTTTTGTTCCTTCATGATCATGAAGTCCTCAATTACTTGAACCTCTTGAATGCCGATAAGGCTAAGCTCTGGATAACCAACCAGGTGCATATCCATGTCATGGTTTCTGAAACCATATATATGAAATAAAGAACTTCTGAAGTTTTTGATCTGATCAAATTAGTCTCTCCCTAGGAGAAGGAATCATGGTCGGATGTGCCTCTACAAGGTAACAAAATTGAGTGGTTTGTGAACCAAGGAGATATGGTTAAAAAGGCAGTCAACAATTTCCCACCTCATTATCAAAGCAATTACAGAAGAAGTGTAGGTGAAAATAAGATGATTCATTGCAGCAGGGAGATATATTTTACATACCTCAACGGCATATCGGTGACTTCTCATATCTTGTTAAAGCTACAGGAAGCTTTGATATTCATCACAGTTTTGCAGTCCCCATGTTACTCCCTGCAATGGATTCACCAAGCAACTCTGAATCCAAAGCTCTGACAAAACTTGTTTATAGGGCAGATCTGCCATCAAATACGACTTCCGCATCAACTTATTCTGCTGAAGCGCATGCAGTGTACCCATTGAAGGTTCGGAATGAGATGGAATTGGTAAAGCTAATCAGAGTAATGGCTTCAGGGGATCCATTTCTTATGGAATTAGTCTGATCAAGGGTTCCACTCTTTTTTTTTGGAAAAGCAGAGCAAACAATATTGAAGATACCATTTTGTTCCCTGTTGTCCTCCCTTTCAGCTGTAAGTTCAGTTTAACATCTATCTTACTAGTAAGGATAATCTAGTGTCACTTGATCTCACTTTACATGTACAATCAGAGAATAGAAACTTTCTTTCTTGTGTTGGAATGTTCACAATTACTGAGGCAAAATAATCTAGTGTACCTTGATCTCAGTGTACAATTGTACATGTAGAATCAAATAGCAGAAATTACTTCACTAAGGATGTTTGCTTCGACAGTCCGCGAACTTGCACGGACCCGTTTAGCGTCGTAACCTAGGTTTGAATATGCACGTACGGTCAAATTATACTTTTGTGTAACACAAAAGCCTGCATCAACATTAGTGTGATGCATTGGTACCGTTGGTTTCCCAAGGTGTGGAAACCAATTAATCTTTACATAGCACTGCGATCGCCTTCCCAACTGTCAACTTTCCCCTAACTAAGGATAACATGAAAAGAGCGACCAGACAACAGTGACTTCCATTTTACAGAAGCTAATGTCAATCTCACCGATGCTTTTGCCGGCTTCCGATGCGTGAAAACTTATCTTATTGAAAGCTTGATCTTGCCATCACCAGCTACAGGCAGTTTCTCACCTCCAGAATCAAGCAAGATGATTCTCTCGTCACTGGTACCAGTGGAGTATTTGTCACCGACACGAAAGGGACATTTGTCAGTAAAACCGGTAGTAAAGGCGGCGAATAGACCATGCAAACCATCTGGCCATGACCCATGAACGCCTCGCACAAATAATGTGGCCTCCACAGAGAAAGCAATTTGGCCAAGACTAAACTCCAGTGTGCTAAGCTTGCTAGTGTAAGCACGGTTAAACAGGTGTGAAAATATCGTGCTATAGCATCTTAATGGCGCAACTAGGAAGCTCAAGTATACATCCTTGGACTCAGTTGTGCCCTTTACTTTAAGGTCAACCTCGATGATCGCAGGATTCAATGCAAACATAACAGCACGGGTAGGACCTGCCAGTACCAAATATGGATCCTGCATACAACACCATAATATGAAACTGAAGCGAAAGGAGAGGTGAATATTGAGCACCATAACCATAACAACAGTGTAACAATCGCAAAATGCAAAGCACAAATGATGTTGCATGCATAACATCAAAGATGGGAGAAGCATAGCATAACACATCAGTGACAGAGAATAGGATATTTGTTGTGCACAAACAATCAAGTCACTAAAGATGTCTTACAATATTTATTTGCCAAACCCTTGCAAACAAAACTGAAACATTTTTTGACCCAAATTTCTGAAAATGCCAGAAACTATCAAGCGCAATCGAGGTACAAAATGGAGTCAAGAGTTCTATCAGCATTGTAGGGAGCATGTTAAGGGCCAGAGTTGAACAGGTTGCAGTCAGGGTCAGGTTGCATTGCTCCACCTATAGCTGACAATGTGCATCTGCTCCCAATATTATGGAGGCAAGAATTTCAGTCCACGTGCTGAATCAGTAATCAGTTGAAGCTGGTTTCTGTTGTGCTACAAATTGGTTATTTGACTTATCTGCAATTCTGCATAGCGTGCATGTC
This sequence comes from Setaria italica, assembly GCF_000263155.2. Classification (NCBI taxonomy): domain Eukaryota; kingdom Viridiplantae; phylum Streptophyta; class Magnoliopsida; order Poales; family Poaceae; genus Setaria; species Setaria italica. The sequence goes on along the minus strand of NC_028451.1, from coordinate 46,920,126 downwards.
TCTGTGATTAAGCCCAAAGACATACGACTGATTTTTATTATATGCATTCCTATAACTTGATTACACATAGGTTGAGCTGTTTGTCATTGATTGCATTGCAAGCAAAAGGCACAGTAATTCTACACGCACGTGATAGATCATAGATGGCAGCTTCCAGGAAGCAATGAGACCTGATCACTGTATAACAGGTTGTCAGGCTCTCTTTTATAAGTAATCAAAGGCAGTGCAACTAAGGGTTAAAGGCAACACAAACAAGATTCTAAAGCATGCCTGCACAGTAATGAGATTTCGGAAGGGCAGGCAGGTTAATGGGAAAGGTAAAAAATTATGATGGTTGGGTCAGGTAGGACAGCAGGAGACAAACAAATGATACGCAAGGAATGCTACTAACCTTTTCGGTAAGGGTTTGGCAGTCATCTCTTTCGCGCTGGAAGATAATACTGCGAGTCGCGAATGGCAACCATACCGAACACATAAAATGGCAGCTGCAAGTTCCCTCTTGTTGTAGCAAGCTTCACTGAGAAGATCTTTAGAGTATCCCTGCGGGCATTAACCTTCTCCAAAGGCTTCTCTGTGAAACGCATGGGTGGGATCCTGGCTGCAGGTAGTTGTAAAATATTTACAGATGGGTTAAAGATCAAGTACAGTAGCAGGTGCAGTAATAGCAACAGTGACTATCAGATTTTAAACCATCCAATGTAATTGATATAGAATACAAATCGACCTTTACTATGTTGACATAGAATTTGTCAGTGACTAGTACAGAAGAACTGTAGGTGCTAGAAACCCAGGAATCCATATGTGCTACAAGCCAAAATAATCTAATTTTATAGAAAAGTAAAAATCCAACAGCCAGGTCATGCAGCGCAAAGCGAATATGATGGTGCAGAATCTGACAGATTCTATCACAAATTGGCAACAGATATATTGTGGATCGTACTAAGGAAGCCAGAAGAATCCTTCTATTGTCATCAAGAGAGATACAATACGACTATACGAGACTGCAGCAGGACAGCCTGGGTCAATCTATTACAGGTCAGCCAATCTGGAAAGCCTGGGCACCATTGAAAGTTAAATTCTTCATGTGGCTGGCTATCAAGCGGACAGAAGACACGGGAGTGGGTTGCATAGCATATGGACAGCGGACAGAAGATACCGGCTTGGTTGCAAGATCACACAGCTTGTGCTCTATGCGACCAAGATCTAGAGACTGCAGACCATCTATTTGCAAAATGTTCTTACACACAGCAAATTTTGCAAGACATTAGCATGCTCCTGCACTTGCAGAACCAAGCGCCAACTCACGAGATGGTCCTGATCGACTGGTGGCTCCAGAAGCGAAGGGGAAAGAACACTCTGAAGAGGAAAGGACTGGACTCTACCTTCATGCTCATCTCGTGGAAAATCTGGAAAGAACGTAATGACAGGATCTTCAACAGAAGTCCAGCGAAACCAACTGCACGGCTGGTCCACGACATCTTAGAAGAAGTCCAGCTATGGAGCTGTGCCGGCGCCAAGCACCTCTCTACCTTAGGATGGCCGGCAGCAGCAGGAGTACTAGGATCTAGTTACCTCCTTACTTGCTTCATGTTGCTTCAGTTGTTTTCATATAATCGCTTTCAATGTCAAAACCGTGTGGGTGTGCCCGAATGACCCGCCTTGTAACTTTAAACGTTCTATTTTCTTCTTAATATAAAGATACGTAGCTCTCCTACGTATTCTCGAAAAAGACTATACGAGACTGCTTAACGGAGAAAAGCAAAGCAAGCCAGATCTGATGGAGAACTCACTGGTGTCCTCGAAAGAACCGTAGTGGCCAGACCATCGTTTGTTCCGGTAACGGCGAAACTTGCTAACAGACATCCAGTGCGGCTCGTCATCCTCCGGCCCCATCACCTCAAGCTCTGGTGTCTCGTGCTCCTCCATCCTCGTCGCGCCCGCTTCTTCCTCCGCTTCCGTCCTCCTCGGCGACCGCGGCGCCTTGCTCCGCCATACCTCACCATCCAGCATAACAATGAAGGAATAGGAATCTTCTTCCTCTTCCATCTCCCTCGTCGCCTCAAACTTGAGCGACTCCCCCGCATCCTCCTCGCCCTGCAATACGTCATCCCCAATGCGAAAGAAGGGTGCCTCCTCTTCCCCTGCCATCGCCCGGCCCCTCGCCAAATTGCAAGACAACGCAGCCGCAGTCCGGTGCCTTATCCTCCTCCTCCTGCGCAAAGCTCCTTCTACGTTCCAGATGCGAAGTCGACTCGGCCAGCAGGCTCTCGCCGCCGACGATCGGACGGATGAGGAGGAGAGGCAGAGCGCATGGCGACGTGCCGACTGCCGACGAGGACTCCTCGCGCGCTGGCAATCTGGCATGGCGGCGTCCCTCGACTCTCTCTGTTTTTTTAGTAAATCAACCGATCTTGTTGGGTTCGGCTTCGGCCTACGGACCGTGTCAGACTTGGACTGTTCGCGCGGGGCCTGCGGTTATTCGCCCAGCCTATCTGGGCCAGCGGCGAAAACTGCGGAGAAACATGCCTCCGCGGTCCACCCACCACGCGACGCACAACCCCGGAGTTCCAGCCTGGGTCGTCCGCGTCGTCGATGCCATCGCGCGTATCGGCGGCCACCGTGGGTTGTAAGCAACTCGTTAAAAGGACAGCCGCAGCCCTCTCGTTCGCCGGCCGTCTGTCTCGGCTCGTGTCTGCCTTAATTAACTTGTCTGTTTCCTGAGATCTTAGATCTAGCTATCTACGAGACCGCCGGGGGCAGGTCGGGATGGCGGGGCGGGTCGAGGCCGGGTGAAGCTTTAGCGGACCCGTCGAAACCCGAACAGTAAACCCTCTCCGAACCCAAAACACCAATCGGGTGGAAATACTGTCCCGACCCTGAAACCCGTGGGTGCCCAAAACCCGACGGGTCCCCCGACACCCGTGGGCGAGGGGCGCGGCCGACGCGCGCGGCCGAGGGGGCGGCGGACGTGCGGCGCGGGGAGGGTGCGGCGGACGGGCGGAGAGGGAGGGGGTGGGGATGGACAGGCGGAGAGGGAGGGGGTGGCGAACGGCCGCAGAGGGAGGGGGCGGGGGCGGACGGGTCGCGGGCAGAGAGAGGAATCGAGGGAGAGGGAGGGGGCGGCGCTCGGGGCCTTGGGGACGAGGGGCGTGGGCGGTCGGCGTGGGCAGTGAGGGGCTCGGGCGGCCGGCGTGGGGTGCTCACGGTGAGGGTGGCTGGCGGCGGGCGCTCGCAGTGAGGGGCCGCGCAGGAGCCTGGAGACAGATTTGGGATGCGGTGCAGGGAGACGGATGGAGTGGGGAGTCATAGTCAAGGTTTTTGTTGGGCTGGGCTTAATTGTTGGGCTGAATTGTACATTGCGGGGCCCCGCGGGTCACCCACGGGGGAATTGTAAATCCAACCCCGCACCCGCCATGAGCCATGTTCCCGAACCCGAGACCCGCGAGGGGAATTACGGACCCTCCCCCACCCCGTCGGGTCTGAAATCCGCAGGTCTCAGGATCCAGACCCGCTCGATTGCCATCCCTACCCCGTACAATATTATTTGCATGTACCGTGCCATATGACGAACTCACCTGCATCAGAGGTCGAAGCTGAGGGCTCACCATCCGAACGGTGGATACCTAGCTACCTACCTTCAGGTCATATTACATCTACTCAAGACAAAAAAAAATATATAAGTCGTCTTCTACTATTTTAGAATGGATGATGCAATTTTCCCTAAAAATGATGTCAGTTTCAATCGAAGTACTGATGGATATTAAGCGTACTCGCTCTGTACGGTAATACAAGGCATTCAAACATTCAAAATTTATCCTAAAATATAAAGCATTATAGGCACATTTCAATGATCGCTCATTTAATTCTTTCTATAATTGACAAGGATGGTTGATCAGTGGACTATTACTAAAAATAAGTTCTTGTCATATGCAACTACTATTAACTTAGGGGTACATACCTCTTTTTCTACTGCTAATATTTTCTAAAATCTCTAGGGTGCCTTGTATTTTAGAATGAAGGGAGTATCTAATAATAATCTATTTAGAACTAGCTGAAGTAATGGTCCACATTATAGATTAGCTTGGAAGAGGAATGAGACTAACTAGTGTGGACCGGATTGAAGAGCTAGTCTCGTTCGTTTTCTGATGCAGCACTCTCTCGCGACATGTACGTACAACTCACATCAGCTCTGAGCTAACAGCTGATCACTTAGCTTATACCATCAGACACGTCCTTATTGTGTTTATTGAATTATGTCTACCCGCTGATGGACATGCCGTACCAGCCGTAGCCCACTAGCTTTGATGCTCTATCGTCCCGTTTCCAATCAGGAATTGGGTCCGATCACCATTCCCACTGTTCTAACTCGGCCTCGCTGAGGAGTCATATAATGCCTCCCCCGTGCTGGCAACGTTCAACCGGTGAACCTCATCAGGCGCCCCGCCCAGCCTTTTACCACCGTTGGTCTAGTCTTCGCTCGTTTAAGTTCAGCGAGAAATCTATCATTAGATCTGGTTTTACACCGTGGACTTAATAGGGCCGGTCTCAATGGAGATTGCATCAAAAGTTTCATGACTATTAAATAACATACCACATCGGTAATTTTGCTGACGTGGTAAGGTTATTACGAGGAGAGAGGGGAGAAAGTTTCATTATATATGAGATAAGTTTCATCACCATGAAACTAAGCAAGCAGTCTTGGTAACTGTGCCATAAATCTATGTATTGAGGTTGGTTACTGGCGTAATAAGGCTAGTCCCAGTGCAAGGTTTCATTGCACTGTTTTCAAGGATGCCACATTATCCCATGAGGTGTATTCTCATGAATGAAACGGGGAGTCCCAGTGCACAATTTCATTTCACGATTTCATAGGATGCCCATAACATTTAATTGTGAGGCATGTGATTGGATATGGTTAGATGAAATGAAACTCTATAGCCCCAAATGCAAGTTTCAATAGGTTTCATAGTTTTGGAAACAGTGTATACACAGTTTCATCCTGATGAAACTTCTTCCCTCTCTCACTTCATAACTACCATGCCATGTCATCACATATGCTAATGTGTCACCCTTTTTAATGTGCATGAAACCTCTATGAAACCCCCACTGGGATTAGCCTAAGGTATGGAATTATTCTGTCACGCGTGTTTAAAAAATAAGAATAGATGGGTTTATATAAATATAGTACGAGGATTTTATTATTTTTAACCAACGGAGGAATGGATCATACGAGGAGAGCACAGTGCACAGCCATAAAGGCAACCCGTGGGCCCTAGTACAGTACGATGATATTGCATGGATTTCACGTGGACCATTATATTCCACGTAAATCTCCCTGCATGCTGCCATGCTCCATACGGCGCGACGATGATCTAAACTAGCAATGATCGCTTGGACCTATGCTCGTCGACGAAGAGCCTCATGTCCTCGACGAACTTGCGAGAATCGGCGAGCTCCGGGAACGCGTAGAAGCCGTGGAAGGCGTCCGGGTACTCGACCACGCTCACCACCTTCCCCTTCCGGCGCAGCGTCTCCACGTACCTCGTGTGCCAGTCCTTGAGCAGGTCGAACCCACCGACCACCACCATCGCCGGCGGGAACGCCTCGGCGATCTCGACGCCGTCACCGCACACGCGCGCCGCCGGGTGGTCCCGCGTCGCGCCCTCCGGCAGGAACTCCCGCCAGTAGTGATCCGCCCGCGCGATCGTCAGTATGCGGCAGGCCTTGTCGAAGATCATCTCGGCTGCCGTCCGCTCCTCCCCGCCGAAGAATGGCTGGATCATGATGGCGCCGGCAAGGCGGAGGCGGAGTGGAGGCGACGCCGCCGACATGGCCGCCCAGCGCTGGGCCACGTGGTGAACCATGTTGCCGCCCGAGCTGTCGCCGGCGAGGAAGCAGCTGGAGAGGTCGACGGGGACCGGTGCCAGGTCGGCCGGAACGGCAATGCCGTCGAGGTATTGGAGCGCGGCGACGCCGTCTTCGTAGGCCGCCGGGAAGCGGTGCTCGGGGACGAGGCGGTAGTTGACGGACACGACGACGGCGCCCACCCCGCGGCAGAGGCGGCGGCAGAGCGTGTCGTAGGGGCGGGACGCGGCGGAGAAGAGCGCGAACCCGCCGCCGTGGAAGAAGACGACGACGGGGAGCGGGGTGGTGTCTCCGGCGGCCGTCGAGGGGGAGAACACGCGCGCCGAGATGCCGCGGGAGGCGTCGATGGTGATGTCGGCGGAACGGACCTCCGAGGCGTTGGGGCGTGGAGCCTTCTTGAGGTCGCCGATGGAGAAGAGGGAGCGCCGGATGCTGCCGTCCAGGCGGTGCGCGATTGCGTAAGCGGCCGTTTGGATGCTCACCGTCCACGGCAGGGATGGCATCCGGCGGACGCTGTCGGAGCCGGCCATTTCTTGCTATGCTTTGCTTTGCTTTGCTTGGGACTGTGCACTGATGCTCTACTCCTTGGGTGTATATATAGTAGTGTACTCGCGGAACCTTGTCATTGTATATATCGTTGCTATCTCCTTTACTACGAGAAGGTGATGTTATCCTTACCTAGTTACCTTGGCAATTGTCATTGTCTTGTTTCGATCTCGTCATTTCCTTGCCCGTACGTCTTGAAGATGACCTTGAGTCTCCGATTAAGCACATATGAAAAATCCGCCAAGATGCCAAGCAATGAGGAAAAAATGCCCGTCTTGAAGATGACCTTGAGCCTCCGATTAAGCGCACATGAAAAATCCGCCAAGATGCCAAGCAATGAGAAAAATTTCACTATGTAGACGCCGAGACATGCGCGCCTCCCCTTCAATTTTCTCCAATGACGCCGAGTCAGCTGCCAGAGCAAGTGCTCCTTTAACTTCACCTATGTGATCTGTTTTTCCACTTGCCTTTTTTATCTGCACCGACAACACCTTCAATGTACACCAGTCTATTCACCTATGATAAGTTTCTCCTTCTTCCAACAGGCAACACACGAGATACATCTGCACATGGACCAAGCTAAGTTGCCTCACTGTTGACATTGTTCCCTTACGGCTTTCAGCAGCTGAGCTCACTCGCCTCTGCGGCTCTGCCCACTTTCCCTTCTACTCCATTTGCGTACACTCTCTCCCTCTATTTTGAACTTTCTTTCCTTCTTAATATAAAGATACGCAACTCTCCTGCGTATTCTCGAAAAACAAATACACATTCTCTAGCTGTCAATATCATCCTCCGTACTCCCATGAGATCCTCTAGCTAGATTTGCTTGCTGGAGCAACGAAAGGAGGAACTCTCAAGTCTCAACAACAGAGAATGGCACCAGCTAGCGCCGCCGCTAGATTTGCAATGATATATATATAAAAAAATATTTCAAAAAAGGAAACCAGTGAGAGCAAATAATTTACCGAAGTACGTGTTCATTTGTTTCGGTGTCATCCTCAAACGTTGTTTTCTCTGCCGCCAGTCCGGTCGTTGTCCTCGGCATGGGTTAGCCAATTCGAGACGCGTCGTCGAGAGGGAACGAACTGACCCTGCTGGAGAGGCTCAGGTAGGGTGGCGCATTCTATTTCTGTGGCGTTGGCAGGTAGTAGCTGGTGGTGCGCGTTATGGAAGTGATGACCTAGAGACGTGGGCTTGCAGTTGACGCACAACCAAACAAATTAAATATTCTCTCACTCATAATACTTGTTGCATTGCATTATTTTGTTTGGCCTAGATCTGATCCTCTCTTTATATCTCCATGTCTAAAGCGTGCACATGTATATGACGCCATTGTCGCCATAATTAAAGCACACATTCCCTCTCTCCCATGCTAGCAGTGAAGAGGAATACATTTAAGTAGGGTAAGATTTTGAAGAAAAAAAAGTGGATCAAACTTGCAAAGTTAAAATAATAGCATGTATTATGAAGATAAAGAGGAGAGGCCAAATAACAGGTATTGTGAATTAGGGGGGGTGGGGGGGTTAATAATCAACAATATAAATGTTGTTTCAACAAATAATATGAATTGGACAATACAAACACTCTTTTTTTCGCATCGGTTGCTGCATACCTATCCTCGTTGCTCAACCTGTCTGAGTTTGCATTAATCATGTCTTTGCATTCACATATATTAGAGCGTTTCCATATGACGAACAATAGGTAGTACAATCAATAGATAGCCTGCTATCTATAGGATTTATCCATGTCAACAATAGGTGGTAGCACAACAGATAACATCTCTAATGGTCTATCTATAGCATGCTATTCAAATCTAATACGGTTCCACTAATAATATGTGTTAAAAGTTACTATATGTATGTGTGTGCGTGTGTGTCTATATATAGGCCTCCGTCCCTGAATGCCTAAATATAAGGCCTTCTGACATTTAAATTTTGTCCCAAAATAGAAGGACCTGTAGGTGTCAAATTAAGAGCTGGCCAATCGTAGGTGGGACTGAGCCCCTTGACATTGATTGCTCTAATCAAATCATGAGCTGGCCAAACAGGGGCGGCCCCAGCCACTAACTGCGCCAATAAAGAGCTTGCGCGACTTGGACTTTAAAGGATGAAAGACATGTTTTCCGGTTTAGTTTGTCCTAAAGTTCTCCGATGTTGTTATACTCCTAGTAACTGATGGAGTAGTACGTCTTCAAACAATTGTCATTTCAAGATGTGTGTAGTCAAACACAATTCAATTCCTGACAAGAAAAAGATCTCAGTAGGAGCCTAATTTAGTTAATTAGGTCATATAACCTTTATTTATATATGTGCCCTCATAATTTGAATTCGTCGAAAATTTTCAACTGATTTGATTTTTTACAGGTAAACTAAGAAATCTGGTTTCTCGGCAACAACCGGCGAGGAATGAAAACCCTGCATGCGAGTGGGATACATCAGGCAGCACAAGCATCCACCTCACATTCCGAGCTCAAACGCGGCTGCATCAAATGAATCAGACGGCCCGGTGCCCGTCTTGAAGGTCACCTTGCCAGGAGCCGCCTCATCCACGTACACTTCCACGACGCTGAGCCAAGTCCGACCCGGCCTACTTCGGCTTCGCGCCGGGAGCCCGGGAGGCACACGGCCCGTACCGGCAGGATGATGGCAAAATTTAAGCTTCCCCGTTGGGGAGATCAGGCAAACAAACACAGGCACATCAAGATTTATGGGTACTAGGAGTTCAGGGAGCAGAAATACACAGCGCTGGAGCCTGCAAGTACAATACAACTAGTGGCTAAACTGAAATCAATCGGTTGCTGCCAATGCCAGGCACTAACTATGCTGCTAAACTGAATTCAACTCCTCAGAGATCAGATCAGATATCTAACTACTGCATGTGCACGATGTACATTCCGGGAAGCTGTCATGCTTTCAGAGCGGGCTGCTCGTTACCACGGAGTTTTGTCCCCTGGGCCAGCAAGGATGATCTGCGAATATTCAGCCAGCAAAATTGGTCAGGGATCCGGCAATCTCTCCGATTCACAATGAGCTCGGCCACTTACATTGCAATCCATAGCGAATCTCCGGGCGAGCATGAGTGCTGAGTTGCGTTCTCTGGTTGTTTCGAAGCCCAGCACAAAGCTGAGCTCCTTTCTGGGTTGCCAAAAGATAGCTTGCGGGGCAGCATCTCCGCCGCCTCTAACACCACACAGCTGAAAACAGATGGTATAAATTAGATAGTACAATGGCCTGTGCTTCAGAACACCAGCTACCTACGGTGAGTGATCCGGAAGCAATCTCCTCTGTACACTTCAAGTGCTGAAAGTGGTTCCTACGGAATACCTGCAATGACGAGGAATAGAATTCCTTTGCAACAACCGATGCTCCTTTAGCGAGTCTCATCCGCAGTCTCCCAATGCAAAGAACGTGAAGAGAATCTGCAGGCTGAGCAACTCCATTCACTTGAAGAACAACGACCTACACCATGAGGGACAAAATGGTAAGTAAATACATGATGGCGTCGCATTTTTTGCATTCTTTTCAACCACGCTTTAATACAGATTAAAACATGGTACCAAAAAAAGGACAAGGAATGCCCAACCGTACATTATACTCGGTTTCAGGATTCCTTATAAGAGCCTCCACATAATCAGCCAATCCTGCAGCTGCTTAACAGAAATAATGTTACCAAAGTCACAATTATGAAAGCAGCTAAATATGTTACATAACCCACCAGGAAAACGTACCAGGGTCTACTGGACCAGCAGTCTTTGCGATTGAGATTTGACCACCAAATGTGATTTCAGCTTGAATGTACCGCCCAACATCATGTGGTTCTGGAGCATACACTGGCTTTGTAGCACCTAAATGTTTAAGCAGCAACAAGTGTGAAAAATCATGATGTCTAGATTATAAAATATTTTGTAGGATGAGAATAGTTCAACCTGAAATGATTTCTTTCTTGCTTCCTTCAGGTTGTATGCGAAACCACTGGATTGAACCATTTGAAAAATCTACAGATGCATTGTCCCGAGCGACTATGTGCAACATTGAACCTAAGGTTTCAAGACCTTGTAACTCATACGAGGGCATATCATTTTCTCCAAATAGTTGGTGTAGCTCCAACTGATATGAAAGCATAACTAGAAATCAGTTAACAGCATTAAAGTGAAATTTGAAAAGTAAGACAACTGAACTCCACAAGTTTGCTAAACACACGCAGAATAATATGAGCAGTTTGATTTAAATGGATTTAAAATGCATACCTCTTTCAAAAGGTGAACATAATCTGAGGATTTTTCAGCAAGTTGATCACGTAGAACTTGAATCTCGTTTTCGATGTCCATTGCCTAGACACATATTCAGAGACTTGAAATATATTTGGTACTCTATAAAATCCATACGTAATCAAGGAAATGCACCAGATGTGGAAAAATACAGCTTGCAGTTTCAACTGTAGTGTGGTGCAGTAAGCATTTAGATTTTACCTTGCTTGGGCAATGCAGCATTTTCACTCTTCTTGCTTCTTGAACTTCCTCCTTCAGTTCATTCACATCCTTAAGAGATTGCAAACAGGAAATGGTTACCATATATGCACATTTCAGCTGGAAACATTTTTTTTATATACAGCTGGAAACTGAACAAACTGCCGATTAGAAATTAAATCAACACTTAATACCTCTGAACAGCTACAGGTCAGGGGTTTCAGGCTAACAATTTCAGTTAAGATAAACATAAAAAACAAAAAATAAGATGTCAGAGAAGGCATGTGCGTAGGTAAATGATTATGGCAAACACAAAAATTAATTAACTGCTTTAGGTCACCATCTGATGTCAATACTCTAGCGAATTCAGTTTGCCAAATATGGATACACGTCTAAATATAGTGGAGCAGAAAGGTCTATTAAGAAAAAGGTTGAACTATGAGAGGACAAGCATATGAAAAAGTAAATAGGGTGAAGTGGTTCAGTGCATGTGTTGTGTTCAATGTAAATATGCAATGGATCTACAAGTATTAACGAAAGTAACACAATATTTCCATCTTTAGATATCACTAACCTGCTTCCTAGTTCGTTGAGATACATTTTCTTCCTCTTCAATTGCTAGTTGAACTCTCTGAGCAGAACCTTTAGCACTTTCCATCTCCACCCGAGCATTAGCTCTTTCTTCATCAACAATTCTCTTGGCATCTTCAGAAGCCTATGAGCAAGACAGAAAAAGAGCGGTGCTTGAAAAGATTGAATAAAATGTTGAGCCTGATGGTGATAAACAAAGCTCGAGTGTGCTTCCATATATGCAGATGCTATCAGAAAAATGAAATATGGAGAGTGTTATTTAGTTATAAATTAAAATTACAAACAGCAAATGCTGAATAGACCACAATACTAAAAACAACTTCTCACATGTATTAGTAATCATAAAAACTCTCTATTTATTGGTATCCTAATGATCACATCTCCTGTTAATAAAAAATTCAAAGGATGCATGTGCTAAGCTATTGCCTACCAAACTATCAATTCTGAACTCACCAGTTTCAACGAGGCTGCTATTTTTGTAACCTCTGTTTTTTGCCGAAGCAACTCATCTTCTCTTTTGGACAGCTGAACTGCTAAAATATCCACCTATGGAAAGTACAGAACTATTAAGGTGTCCACAAAAGGATACGATTTTAGAACATAACTTGAAATTTTATTTGAAAAAAAAGAGATGGGGAAGTTAAACTAGCCATCAAATTCAAAAGTAAATAAACATTGAGGAGCAAAAAAAATTCTGGCAGTATTCTAAATATGGTTTAAAGGAAGAAACCAACCATAGATAGAGACTCCTCAATTTCATCCCTATTTTTGCCTGCTACTCTACTTCTCAGCGACTCCAATACATTTTTTAGATTCTTCAGAAGGATGTCTCGCTCCAATAAAGCTGCATGTCTCCATTTCACCTGCAAGTTAAAAGCAGTAAATTGGGGAATACAAAAAATATATTTTTAATCTGGCATGTATTTATAGTTTATAGTAGAACCTTAAAATATAAAAAGATTATTCATATAATGTGGAAGCTCAGGATATGTAAACAACTCGTAGTATAGGCAGTTCCAGTGAATGAACCAATAGTTAAATAATTACCAAAGAACTGAACAGCTAGAGTCCAAACCTCATTAGACAACAAGGTGGCTGTGTTAAAACCCTTCTCAAATTTCATGGTGAGCTCACGGACTGAAAGGCGCTGATGCTTATCAAGCAGATCTGTTGTCTCCTTGGCAACAGCATCCTTAAGAGATGGCATTTCTGGGCTATCTGCCAATTTGATAATAATCCCATTTGAACCATTCTTGAAGGTAGGGAATTTATTTCTGATGATGTTTGCTGGACGCAGCGGTCCCGACCCAAAGAGATCGCCAAGCTTCTTCCGTCCAAAATCAATAGTCGAAGCTCGAGTCATCTACAAGAGATCCTCGACCCTGATTGCAGAAAAGTGAGCATTAGTGCACCAAAGTATCAATTCGCCTAAAAAAGTATCATTTGTATGGAACGACAACAAATTGACACCACAGTAAAAATAAAAATGCGGAACCTGAAAAAAGGAACAAAAGGTGGAAAAAGATGGAAGAGCAATTTTACAGAATACAAACGTATACCTGAATGCTTGTGCTAGTAGGCCAGTACCGACCTTATGGAATCACATGGACCCGTAGTATTGCCCAGTGCACACTAAACATGAGTACAAATCCGCACTAGAAGCAACTAAATTCAGGAGAAGCAAGTAGTGTTGACATCATGTGCCTTGAATTCCACTCAAAAGGACAGTTAGATAGCACGGAGTGCAAACTTGTCCACGAAATAAGGAGGACTTCCCTGTACCGCTGTACGAACGTACAGTTGAGTGGCCAGTGGAGAACTTGTGGTTTGTTAGCCAAAAATGGAGTACTACGATGACTGAAAGCGAAATTTTAGCATACAAGAGCGACAACTGATACAAGTAGCAATTGCAAACAGACACCTGTAGGCCCTCTACAAAGAAAACCCAAGAAAAATAACGAAGAGAAAGCAACTATTGAAACACATTAAATTTTTATTACCAATAAAACTACCGAGATTGGCTTTCGGGGAAAAAAACTACCACGAAAATCCTAGCTAACTTGAAATCCACTGTTAGTGGACTCCCGGCACCGAATGGATTCATAGCTTCATACGAATTTCTACGCGGTACCTCTGAGGCAACCAACACTGAACGAAGTACAGCCGTATCACTCAACCGTTGGAAACTATTTCCACTTTTTTCCTCTCTCCTCTCTGCGCGCTAACCAGCCAACGGCTCCATGGAAATGCGAGCACAATGCAACTGAGTAGCACTTGCTCGCAAGGCGGGGAGAAATGGGGGGCAAGCAAATCACAGCGAAAGGTCGGATTGCGCAAAGAAACTATTCGGATTTGACTGCCCCCATCAACGAAACGGAAGACCAGAACAAAACTAGAAGCTCTATAAGAACAGGCGGAAATGGGAATCCACGGGACCAAGCCAGGGGCTCCTTACCAACGCAAGAGAGGAACCAGTCGTGGCTCGGGTGGATCCGCGCTTCCAGCGTCGGCGGAGCGCAGGAGGAGAAGCCGGGCGGGGCGCGGAGAACTTGGAATGAGAAGGCGGGAGGAGCGCAGGATAACGAGAAGAAGAAGAAGAAGCAGGCTGGCTGGAGCAGAAGATCCGGCGCAGGTCTGGGCCGGGCGGGTCAGTCAGGCCAATGCGATACGAACCGGAAAGGGACAGCGCGCCCGCGCCACGGCCCGCGGAGCGGACGCAGCACCGGGGCAGCGCCGGAGATTCCCTCCCGGGGTGCGGCGGCCTCCGTCGGATCCCGATCGGGTGGATGGGAGTGGCCGGTGGGGGGAGCGTCGGGAGAGGTGGTGGTCAGGTGTGCCCGGTGATGGCGGGCGGCAACGTGGCGTGGGGCCAGGCGACGGCGATGTTTTGTCACGCTCCTCGCGATCGGGCACCCCTGTTTGAACTCTTTTCTTAATGGCTCCAAAGCCGTTGGGACTTTGCACATCACTGAATTTTTAGCTTCCTTTTGAATTTGGACCGCCGGATCTTCTCTCTTTTTCTCGTATTATCATCGTTCTACTACAGAAGCTGAAGAAAATGTGATGAGCAACAGTCAAGTGATGGAGCTAGAGCTAGCCAGGCGCATGTTTTACATTACTGCTTTGCTTCCCCGGTTTCAAAGGAAAATGACGCTGACTCCTTGATTTTTCCTCAGCTTCTTAACGTAACACCCATGTGCTCGGTTTGACTTCAAGGGCGATCATTTCTTTTTCGTTTTCTGCGAGATTCTTAAGATGGGTTTTCCCGGAACAGCGGGACATGTAGGATGGTATACGCAAATTCGCCAAGCTCTAAACAAATCGGTCACGGACAAGTTGCGCCATTGCGTGTGACGTGTTCTCCATGTCTAACTAAACTATCTCTACGCCGCAATTAATCCGTTCATGGCACATCCACATCACGGGGGTGCATTAACATGATTGCAAGGAGGAAGATAAGCTAGTTTAAGCGCCTCTAACCCCGACCAACGTGGTGCCTAGCTACCAGCGTAGCCGTTGCTAGTAGTGCACCAGCCGTGCATGTTACTACTACTCGAGCTGCATGATTTGGGAGCAGTCCCTGTCAGCAATGTCTACCGCTAGGCCGCCATCATGTATGGAGACAAAACTGACGGGGAAATAATCTATTCGGTTCACGTAAAAAAAAACGACGGGAAAAAGGGATTGCAATCTGTACTTAAAAAAAAGGAAGGGGGGGGGGGGGGGGGAGATTGCAATTGGTGGCATCATTAGAGCATCTCTTGCACGGGAAGACATGCAAAACGCTGCATGCTGCTGCTGCCGAACTCACTCAGTGTACGGTGCAAAGTCCAGATGAACATCAGTGCCGGTAGCATATTTGGTGACCAAAGCCCATGGCGGCTAGTCTTGGAGTTTAATTTCAGCAATCATGTGCACAGGAGGACACCAGCTGGAAAATGCCTTATCATGGCAAGAGAGAATGTGAGGCCAGTTTGAAGCTGTGGCTTCAGCTGAAGCTCTATCAAACAGTTTGGTAAAAAAACAGTTTTACCTCCAGAGCACTAGAGGAGCTGGAGCCGTTTTATGTGGAGAAGCCGGAGCAAAGAAAAGTGGCTCCTCCAACTCCTCATTTTAGAAGGAGCTGCAGCCCTACCAAATTAGCCCTCAGAATAACAAATGCTCGAAGAAAATTTTCCTTTATTGAATTGGCAGATGTTCCTTATCCATGGAAATTTACTTATTCAGTTCTCTGCAATAGGCGGCCAGAGCAGAACTGCTTTATGCGAGTTGTTACCAGAGGCTCCAAAAAAATTCGCAGAAAGTGATGAACTAACTGATAGGAGATTGTGCACAAGGGCCGACAGAGTTTCGTCAAGATCCTAGGTGCTCAATGCAAGGCGTGCAAGTGAGCTGACGACCCATTCAGCATTCGAGTTGGTCATAAACAATGACAGAAAGATTTTGCGTGGAATGCGCACCATGTGCTTTGTCTGATCATCATGTGACCGAGTCTGGACACAGGACACCGGGCACTGCGTAGATTCTCATGTTTGTTGCTTGATTACAAATAGACGAGACGAAACTACTCGTCCATCATGGAGGTACTGGGCCGCAGACCAAACTTGAAAACTGGAAAGCTAGCCCAAACAAATTGCATACATTTCTTGTTTCGTTGTCGCTGGGCCCTGTGGGCTGGACCAGTCGCAGGGTCCTAGCCATCCTCCCTCCTCACTCCTGGGCCAAACAAATAATACAACTCTCCATCCTCCCTGCCTCTGACTCCTCACAAAGAAAACGAGAGAGACGCAGAGGAAAAATTCTACTACTAGCAAAGGAGCAATAGGGTCAATGGCCACGAAGGAGACTGTTGCTGCTGCTTACATACCGTAGCACGCAAGCAAGCAGCAGCGGCAGTTTCAAACAGCCAGGTGACTTTGACGAGAGAGAAAAAAGATTTGGTCTAGTGGAACCAAAACTTCCACGCACATTTTCAGAGAAAAGAAATTAACAGAGAGAAGAGAGAGAAAAATCACGCATCCCGTTTGTTCCAATCAAACACAAGAGGCACTCCAACCTGCTCTAAGGACCTGATCGTTCCAAAGCCTCTGACAAACTGATACACTGTACAATTGGGAGAATGGGGGAGTGGATCGTCAGAAGGTGATCCGGTTGGACGGCACCGCGGAAAAATCTGGGAGCACTGAGCTCCTCAGCCGCAAGCGAGCGGGTGCCCAGCTGTCGAGCAGAGGGAAGGAGGGGAGGGGGGCCTTTCGTTGATTCCCGGCGCACGGCGCGTCGCCGTCGGTGAGTCACCACTCACCACCACGGCCGCCCAAACCGGCGGACCAAACAACTTGTGCGTAGTTGTGTGGGCTACGTACGAGCTCCGCACGCCGCGTGCGCGCGCGCGTTCTCCATCCCGTCACTTCACCCATCCCTGTGCGGCCTGTGGGCCAAAGCCCCTTTCTGAGATCATCATCTGAAGGAAATCTCAGCCACCACGAGCCACGTCTCGGTTGCAAGCAACGAGCGCAGCAAAACGGGGCCGTGGTAAGTGCTGGGGCTCCCCGACCTGGGCGTACGTCTCGCTTTCTGAGATCATCCTCCGAAGGAAATCCTGGAGCGGAAGAGAACGCTCGCTTTCTGTTGTGGGTGAGGTGGCGGTGCCAACATCCAGTCGAGTCGAGTCGAGTCGAGTCGTTAGTAGTTGTTGGTTGTTACTACTACCGGCCATCTACCAAAGTCGCGGTCGCGTTCGAGCGCTCCCGTGCAAGCTGCCGCTCTGGCGCGTTTGACCGCCGCGGAGGTGAGGAGGCACACGGTTCAGGTTCACGATGTCAGCAGCAACGGAACGGAACTAACCAGGACGCGGGAGCTGCGGAGTCTGTTTGGGAGAACCGAACGGGACGGTTGCAGGCACCAGGCAGGAACCCATCCCACCCTGGGTGGGATATTTGAGCAAGGCAGCAGCTGCACTGCATGCACAGAGGAGAGGACAGAAGCCTTTCGCCCTTTCGGCTCCACTGTAGCGGATGTATGGTCCCACGGGGGTCACGCGGCACGGGAGTACGGGACGCATGTTCCTCATCCCCCCACGCACTATTCGACTACTAGATCGTGTCGCCCCGTGCTACTCCTCCCTTGGTTCTACGAAACCCCGGCCAGTGGTCTCGGTGCGGGGGGAACAGCCCACGCCGTCGCCGAGTCGCTGATGCCCTGGACGGACGGGGAGGACGCCAAGAAAGCACACCCACCGGAGTCCATACCACCCCGCCCGTCCTGCACACCAACCACGTGACGGAGACGGAAAGTGCGAGCCAGCCCGCCCGCACGGCCGCACCTGGTACGCCGCGTGCGCCCGGCACAGCACCGGCAGGAAGGCCCGCAGCCCGCCCGGTCGACACGGCTGGCGACTTGGCTCGCGGCGACCCGGTCAGCAGGCCAGGTCGGTCGCGCCGCGCGCTGCCAGCGAGCGAGCGAGGCCGAGCCCCGCTGACGGAAGGGAAGATCTCCGCGCGTTCGTTCCCTTGGCCCTCGGCGGCGGCCGCAGCACGTGGGGACACCACCGGCCTGGCCCCTGACACCCTCCGTCACGTGTGCCGGGGGGCGGGCGCTCGAGCCCCGAGTCGCCCCCACGTCGTCCGTCCCCGACCCGACCAACCCCGCGGCCGCTGCTGGTCCCACGCCGAGTCCACGTACGCGGCCGCCCTACCACGCGGCGCGGGGCGACACCAAGCACGCCGCGCAGTCCTCCTGGGCGCAGGCGGTGACATCACCACGGCCCAGCCCTCCTGGGCGCTCTGGCAGGTTCTTGGCCTAGATTTGGCCGCAGCACCCGCCATTTCTGGCTCTCTCGCCGAGCTAAAAAAAGCTTCGCATTTGACGAGAGGAGCTTCGCATTTGACGAGAGGTCGGGGTCTTTGGATGTTGGATCTCCTAAAATTCATATCACATCGAATATTCGGAGGCTAATTAGGAGGATTAAATATAAGCTAATTATAAAACTCACATCGAATATTCGGAGGGTAACTAGGAGGATTAAATATAAACTAATTATAAAACTAATTACACGAATGGATGCTAATTCACGAGACAAATCTATTAAGCCTAATTAATCCATCATTAGTACATGTTTACTGTAGCATCACATTGTCAAATCATGAACTAATTAGGCTTAATAGATTTGTCTCGCAAATTAGTCTCCATCTGTACAATTAGTTTTATAATTAGTCTATATTTAATACTCCTAATTAGTATCTAAACATTCGATAGAAATTTTAGGAGGGAATTAAGAAACAAACACCACAGCACCCAGCACCCAGCAGATCGACTGCGTTTGGGAGGTGGCTGCTGGCTGTACACCACTCGTGGGCTCGTAGCATCGCTGTTGGCCTGTTGCACACAGCGTCGCCCATAAATCGCTGTGAGCAGTGATCGCACTATTCCGAGCATGTCTACCGTAACCTGGTGGTGCAGCTGCAGCCTGCCCTCCCAGCAAATGGAAAGATCGCGTGCGCGGACTGGGACTGGTGGGTGGGTGGATCCAGTGGGATCTTCTGCTCCAACAGAAACAGCAATTGAATCAGCCTGATCGAACAGAACTACACCACCACACAAGGCTCTGCGCTCTGGCCAAAGATTTGATCAGGCCAGCCATAGTATGGCCGAAGATTTCGTACCCTTCAGTTTGTTAATGGACCGTCAGCATGGCGGATTCTCTTTTCATTCTTCAGCTCGGCAGATTTGACCGGCCCTACATCATCCCGTTCTAAATTTCCCTCCTCTTTTATTCCTCTTGTCGAGTTCATTCGAGTCAAAAGACGGAACACAAAGTCCATGATGCTGGCACAAATACGCGAATATTTTACTACTTGATTGTAGGCGGGGACGCATGGGAGAAGAGAACTTTGATGGTCAATTCAACAAAAGATGGTCCGTCCGCCATGATTCTACAGTCGTGTTCCTTGACTCCGTTTCCCCGCCGGGGACCATTTTGTGCGAGTATGGAGTGCCACTTTCCCGGTTTCTCCCGGCCATTCGTCGAACACCGCAATTCGCTGGCAAATGCCATCTCCTGCCACTGCCAACTCGCCATGGTGCCGTGCGTTCCTTCCTACCTCAATGGGTGATACGAATCAAGCTTACGGAACAACGGGAATCATCTTTGCTTCGGAGCATAATTCGATTTTAACGCCGTGCGTAGTTTTTTTCTTCCTTAGGCCAACTTTGGTGGGAAATCTTGTGTTGGTGTTTCTAAAAGTACCATGTACTATGGAGGAGAGTATTTAATTGATGATTGACGTTGTCATTTTGTTCATTGTTTCGTGTTTGTTGTTTTATAGGCAACATAAGCAAGCGAGCGAACGTTTCTTCTCTCTTTTCATTGCATCTTTTGCCGCTCCCATGAAAATTTCTGACACGGGCCATTTAGAAACAATAGAAATCAAGCGCCCGTGCATATAATCGACGTTGCCTCTCATAGTGCTTGCCTTCCACGGGCTCTAGGAGATTATCAACCATTTTGGTAATTAGTATTCCCTCCATCCTAAATTATAATTTAGTTTTATTAGATTCATAAATTTTGTTTGTGCATTTGGATATATCGTAATCCTAGATGCATAATAATATCTATGCACCTAGAAAATCCAAAATGATCTATAATTTGGGACCGATGGAATAGTAGTAAACCGTTCAATCTGTAGAAATTTCTAGCAAGTGGTAGAGTTGCGCTTGTGCATTTAAGGAAAGAAACATATTCCAGGATGAGAGCATAGGAATAACCAAGAAATTAAGGGAAATGAATTGATGCAATCACAAGTGCTTTAGGAGATGCTTAACCATTTTGAATATAAATCAGCCCTCCCCTATCATAATGGGAAGTTGATTTTATCGTGGATATGGTAATTTACCCCAACAATACACTACTTCGATCATTAATTACCATTGCAATTCGCATTAATATTTCATAAAAATAAAATAAAAATAATGTTCTAACATTATTTTTAAGATCTCAATTGGGCTAAAAGACAACTTGTCTAGGTTTTAATCTTTGACTTAGCGCATGTGGTCCTATTTGGTAAATTGTACCTTCAGCTATAGGTGGTAACGTACCCGACAACATTAAGACCCACGCGTGTATTGAGAGTTCAACCAATATACCGGTAAATCTACGATGTATATATTTGTAGCCATCATATTTATGTAGCAGAATTTATCTTTTAGCAAATTATTAGGTCACACAAAGACAACTCGAACCTACTACACTTATTTTTCAAAAAGGAAAAGATTTCACAAGTCCAATAATGCGTTGCTTTGATTTGTACAGCTACTACACTGTTCTTTCATTACTTTTTGAAATAATAGTGATCATATTTGTCAACTTATCCTCTCAGCCGTAGGTAACGTACTCGGCGACATTGAGATCCACGTGTATTGAAAGTTCAACCAACATACCGGTAAATCTACGTTTACTACAACAATTATGTATTTGTAGCCATCTTATTTATGGAGCAGAATTTGTTATCTAGCAAATTATTAGAAGAGGTCCAAGCTGAACCTACCGCACTTTTTTTCAAAAAAGAAAAGATTTTGCCAGCCCGAGCTGGTGCCACGCGCGTGTGTGCGCGTAGATTATTCGGCGGCGAGCGCGCGCGCAGCGTTGCCCACTAGCGCTAGGGCAGGGCCGAAACAAACAGAGCCCGGCGCGGTGGCGACACCGCTACGTCCACGCGGCTTTACCGCTTCCTCCTCCCCTGCGCAGCTGCGCTGCTGCCCACGGCACCGCACGCCCACGCACCCGGATTGCGGCGCTGCGCTCGCGAATCCGCGAGCAATCGCAACAGCCACCGCAACGCCACCCGCCCCGACCCCCTCCTCTCTCTCCTCCCGTCGTCTCCTCCCTCTTGTGGGGGCAAGTCGCGAGGGGATAGGCAGATAGGCACAGATAGACAGGACAAAGATCAGAATTAGTCACGCACCCAGGAGGAGAGCCAGGGGGGAAGGGAAGAGAGAGCCAGACAGGGAGGAGGAAACCTTTCTTCTTCCTCGCCGCCTTCTCCTTTCCCGGTCTCGTCTTCCTGGCTCTTGTTCTTGAATCCGCCAGCGAGTTCTTGAGTCCGAGCGTGGCAATCTACGTCCTTTTCTTCGCCTGTTCAGGACCCGTGTAACCGAAGGACTCGATCAAATCGAATTGGAAAAGAACGTAAATTTTAATCTGCTAGGGGTGGGGGGAAGGGCGGGCGGTCTTGGCAGGGGGCGAGGCGGGCCGGCCGGTTGATCGGCGATGGCGCCGCCGTCGAGGGACTACTGGCTCGGCTTCTTCCGCGGCGCGGGGGACAGCATCTTCGACGCCATCGACGCGGCCATCACCGTCGCCGCGTCCGACCACCCGGGCGCCCTCCGCGAGCGCCGCGACGGCATCGCCGAGCGCCTCTTCACCGCGCTCCTGGTGACCGGCGCCACGGCGGCGGCCGGGGCGGCCGCCGTCGCGGCGGCGGCGGCGGGGACCCCCGTCGCGGGGGCGCCCACGCCGGCGCAGCTCCACCCCGAGGGCGCCGCCAGCGTGCCCAGCCTCTGCAGCTCGGACCGCGCCGAGGCCATCACCGACGACGGCGCGCCGCGCTGCGACGATCCCGTCCTCGCCGAGACCGAGCGCATCAAGGCCATCCTCCTCAACGACCAAGAAAAGGTCCCTCTCTTCCTCTCGCTGCGCTCCATGTCGTCGCCGCCGCCGTTTGTACCGCCGGTTGCTTACTGGTAACTAGTACTGAATCTTCTCTGCTCTCACGTTCCAGTCGGAGGCCGAGTTGTTGGAGCTGCTCCGGCGGCTGCAGGAGTTGGACCTAGCGTTCGACACCTTGGATGTGAGCCGCCACCGCCGCCTTCGTTGATGGATTACTCGGTGCTTAATTCGTTCATGTGTTTAACCAGTGTTCATGTGGATTCCTTTGATAGGTTACTGCGATTGGCAAGGCTGTGGCCAACTTCCGCAAGCACAGCTCCAAGCAGATTCGGAACCTCGTCAGATCGCTCATCGAGTATGTCTCCATCTGTATCATTCGGAAAGCGTTTGCATGATGTGTTCTTCCCTTGGTTCTGTATGTTGACATGTTTTGTGTGACTCCAGAGGTTGGAAGCATACAGTTGATGTGTGGATTGCTCGCCGCCGAGAGGCTGTTGTAGGTAGGTAACAAGCAAAATTAGCTCATCATTCCAAGTTCTCTACTCATATTCGCCTAACAAGGCATTACTAGTGCTGCGCTTGAGTTGTTGGTTAATGGTTCTGCAACAATTCACAGACCAAACACCTCAGTCCATGGGCCCTTCCAGTTTGGAGCAGGAGGATCGAGGGGTGGCTTCTACCCCCATGGACGAACGCGACCTTTTCGCAACACTGAGCACTACCATTCGGCTGTCTGAGGTATTTGTTTTATACACACAGAATCAATCAATTCAGCGTCTATGATGGTGCAGAAACTTTGCATGGTTCATGGTATGATCTGACACTGCTCCATCTCGGCATTCCTCAGGAAAACCAAGGTTCCAAGTTCTCTGATGGAATGGATGATGATGGAAGTGAGTGATCGATCCTTATCAGTCCCTTCCCTCCTTAATTATTCTTGACTAGGCATTTGTATTTATTATTATCTTCCTTTTGTGAATTCAATACAGGCGTCATGAACAATTCCGGTAGGGACTGTGGCCAGCAGTATCCGATCAACCAAGAACCAGCTAGAAGGCCTCCTTCAATGGGCCAACTGTATGATCCAGAGCCGTATTGGAGGCAAGAACAACCTGCAATGAAGCAGTCTCGGCCGCAGGAACTGAGCAATGGCCAGAAGAAAGAGCAATTTGTTGCTGAAATGCTTGCAAGACCCTCAAACGCAGAGTTAGGCCCTGGGAGACCACAGGCAAGGCCTAGGCAGCATCAAGAGTCCTCACCAGCTCAAGGCAGGCCACAGTCGGCTTCGTCTGAGGTGAGCATTTCGTGTTGTCAACAAACTGTACATACTTATTTGATTGCTGCAAAGTTTGGTTTGGTCTGAATTTCGGTTGATGTATAGAAACCGCCAGCCCACCATGATACAAACTCTGTCCGAGCAAAGCTAGAACTGGCCAAGAATGCGAAGCTAGAGGCCACTAAGAGAAAGCTTCAGGAAGGCTACCAAGAATTTGATAATGGTATGCATGCTGCCTTGTCAGTAGATTTTTTTTCTCTCTTCTCATTGTTAATCATGGTGTCCTTGATGCATCTGGTAGTGAAAAATATTTGATCTGGGCATCTTTCTTCCTGATTGCTACATCGTGCTACTTGAGCGATTATGTGATGAAGTTTGATCCTGAATTCTTTACTTTGCTCCAATGCAGCTAAGAAGCAGAGAACCATACAAATGGTGGATCCGCAAAATCTGCCGAAGCAAGGGAACAACCGGAATTTCCAACCTAGTGGCAAGCCAAGGAATAACAGCAACATCAACAGCAACCGGAATTGGTCAAGATGAGGCACCAATTCCATTGAGCAGCAGTGATCATAGATTGCAACCATCAAATCCCCTTGAAAACTTCATTCTTCTCCTCTCTTTTTTTATTTATCATCGGCTAAATTTTTAGTCCAGGCCAGTACATAAACAGCAGCAATAAGGCTTGTTTCAGAATTGCTCACAGTGCCCCAACAGACACTTCCCCAGAGGAGCATTGCATGCCTGCATTCTCTGACCTTGGTCACCAATGGCTGGTCCTAGTGTTTGTCAAACCTGTAAAGATACGATGCTGAGTCCTACTACCAATTCTGATCTTGAGCTCCGAAATGGGTGGTTTCGCGCCTCGGTCGCGACTCAGGGTGCTTTCTACTACGCTGTCATCGGAATGAGGATGTTCTCTGCTTGCTTTGGCGCTGCGCCCTGCTTTTCAGACTCGAGTGCCTTTTGGGGGCCTGTCTTTTCGCTGAATTCAGCGTAGCTTGTCCCCTGCAACTGGAACTGCTAGGCATCGTCGTTCTTGGCTCCTAGTTTCACCATGGCAGAACTGCATGGAGACATTGTTTTTTCAGGTAGAGAAAGTGTCATAGGAACTATACTAGCGTTTGTTGCAAACTTCCGCGAACCTCCGGCGCAAGTTGTATGACTCTGGCGGTGAACTTGGTCTCGAGGTTATTTGGTCCAGGGTTTAGGGTCAATGTTGGCGAAATACGCGAAAATCTGGTCAAATTTGACACGAGATAAAGAAAAACCAAGTTTGGTCAAAATTTTGTTTTAGAGACGAGGTTTTTGAAATTCTTTGAGAATTGGTCAATTCGCTTGTGCTTTTTTTTTCTTTTGTTGTCCCAAGCAAAAAGGGTAGGGTAGGCAGGCTTTGTGTGAACACCATAAACCAACACTGCGGCTGGTTTGACAAGCCCGAAGCAGATCATTCATTGGCCGTGATCATTCATGCCTCGGCCGCGAGGGGCATCGGCATCTCCCGCGTCGCGTGCGGGGGGCACCGAGCAGAGGACGCACCCCTCCCACTGCCGCGTGGGTCCATGTTGTCCGGGGACCCCCCGGCCCCACCGCTCAGTGGGACGGCGTCGCGCGTGGCCGCGGGGTGCTCCGCCCGAGGCGCGTTTAAATATGGAGGGAATGGACAACATTGGCTTCAAAGCTCGAAGCGCTTGTGTGAGGCGTTGAAAGTTGGCTGGGGGGTGATCTGCTGTGGCTGCCAACTCTGTGGTCAGGTTTGTGGTCGTCATGCAAGCAAAATCGCAAATGGGAAGGCCAGCTGGGTGGATGGGAATTTTAAATCCAGCCATCATTTTAAAATAACGACAGTACTAGTGGTAATAGTGATTTGTGCTAGATGTACTTGCCTATTTGCCTCCTTAACAATTAAGTATGCGTTGGATTTGAATTTTGAAAAGGGGAAAAAAATACGGCATCAAAAGTACATGACACGTCCCGTGCATGCATCCCGTTAAAATAAGAGTGGGATTTGGGTACGATCTTATGCTCGTTTATTCCGGCGGGATATTTTACGCCCACGCAGAAAGCTAAACTTTGCCGCCGTCCAGCATTAGTCGCTGTCACTCCCCCCCAGCCTTTTTTTCTAATGCTCATCCGTAACCTTTTCTCAAGTCGACGGCCGACGCATGTTGATTTCCATTTCCACACGGCTACTGTTCGCTTTGCATTTTCCGCCCGCTTGAAGATTGGGTTCCCGCTTTGATTAACAAAAACGATACGCAACCACATATTTTTTAAGTTTATCTCCCATCCTCCAAATCTTAAACCGAATGAAGCAAACTCTAAACTTGCATCTAAATAAATAATTAGATTAAATTAAGATAAAAGAATGGCGAAATGGCCAGATTTACAATTTATTTGATCCTGGTGGTCCAGAGGTCGTCCGAAACTATTATTATAAGCCATCATACTCTGATCTATTCCAACTGAAATCTTTAAACCCAACTCGATGGAGAAAGCAAAGCAGGGATCCGAAGCAAGTGAAGCAACTGTCCCCTTCCACCAAACCAACCACCAGCTGCCGTTTCCTGTCAAGATCAGCCACCAATGGTACGATTATTGCAGGGCTAGATCAAAGTAGTATTAGGGCCTGTTTGGGAAGGGGGTGTTAAAGTTTAACACCCCCTTTTTAACAGATTTTAACACTTTTGGTTGCCAAACACAAGTGTTAAAGATGAAGTGTTAAAATTTAACACCCCTCTTTTCATAAACACATGGAGGGGGTGTTAAAATGTGCTAAAGGTGTTAAAAGTGGTCCCCCTCCCCACTTATTCCCTGGTTGCCCCCCTCTCTCTCCTCTTCTCTCTCCTCCACTGCCCTCATCTTCCTTCCCCGATCCGCACGTCGCGCACCGCCGCCAGTCCGCCCGTCGCGCCGCCGCTGGTCCGCCCATCGCGCGCCACCGCCGGTCCGCGCCGCTCCTGCGCCGGGATGCCGCGCTGGGCAGCACGCGGCGGGCTCGCGCGGGCAGCCTCGCGCGGGCGGCGGGCGGCGGCCAGCGCGGGCGGCCTCGCGCGGGCGGCGGGCGGCGCAGGTGGTGGCGGTGGGGGCTTGGGCGGGCGCGGTGGTGGCGTTGGGGGCTCGGGCGGGCGCGGCCGCTAGCGCCGCGGTAGGGGACGCCGGCGGCGGGGCGGGGCCGGAGGCGGCAGGCGCAGGGGAGGGGCCGACGGGGCGGCCGGCAGCGCCGACGCCGACGCTGGCGCCGGGCACGGCGTGGACCGAGCAGGGGTGGGGCCGGAGGCGCCAGGCGCAGGAAAGGAGGAAGAAGGAAGGAGGAGGAAGGAGAAGAAGGAAGAAGGGGTATTTGGCTGCCATTGAGAGGAGTGATGAGGGGTAAAGTTGTCAATTACAACCTAAGATGTTAAATTTTAACAGATCATCCAAACACCTCAAGATACTAAAGTTTAACACCTTTATTTGAGGGTGTTAAAGTTTAACACCCTGTTAAATTTTAACACGCCCTTCCCAAACAGGGCCTTACTCCTGCATTAAGCAGAGGAGTTTGCGTCGTCTAAGCAAAAAAACCAGAGAATATTTTGGGGAGGCGTCGGCACGCATCGGGTCCGGGACGTGTCTCTACGTGCAGCCTCGCGTGTTTTGCCAGGCAAAAAGGAAAGTGGGAATAAAACACGTGGTCTCATCTTGATCTCTTGCAAGCCTTTGCACCGGATGTTCGTGTTCCCAGGCCCAGCGTTTCGCACGTTTCAGGCTGCCACGGATGGATATGGTTGGCTACTGTGGTGAGGTCGACGCGGCGTGTACCGTCGTCCATCTCGCGGCAGCCACCATCTGTGGGCGTGGAACACGTGTCCACGTTTCTTGCGTGCCGAGGCCGAGCCCGGGTGCTGCTGCTACCGACCTGTCTGGCTGTCTGGAGGTTTGGGAGGGTAGCGATGGCTGGCGAGCTATACTACGGTTCGGACGGAGTACATGGTAGACTCTGACCTGCCAGCAAACAAGAAATCTCAGGGAAGAAACACGGGTACAGTCCAGATGCGTTAACTAGACAGTTACTTGGGTCCAGACACTCGGACATTGGTCACTGCTCAGGGATGGCTCCTCGCTGGAGGAGATCCTGCCATCCCCTCGTCAACCGGCGTCGTCGGGATCTTGGGCTACTTGGGATCAGGCTCGAGCTCTGCAGCCCGCGAAAGCGCTGCCCAGGCCCGGCACAGCAGCGTACGTGCATGGCTGCCGCTGGCTGCTCAGTTCTTCAGCTCATTTTTTGACGGTTCCTGACTATTTGGTGGTTTTGCTGAAGTTCTTCAGCACTCGTTTTGTCTTTAATCTCGAATCTTA
The DNA here is from genome assembly GCF_000263155.2 of Setaria italica. Classification (NCBI taxonomy): domain Eukaryota; kingdom Viridiplantae; phylum Streptophyta; class Magnoliopsida; order Poales; family Poaceae; genus Setaria; species Setaria italica. Next base: position 46,892,382 of record NC_028451.1, on the reverse strand, counting down.
CGCCGGTTTACCTGGAGATTCACTTGGGTTTCTCAGGCCAAGATGATGTATGCTGGCTTAGATCTAGGATGCGAGGCTAGCTGCAAGCACCATCATCAGTGTAAGTATGTACTGGCCACCAAGAGTGGGTGCAGGGTTTGAAAGTCACGGAACGAAAGGCTCAAAAGCTCAGCACACAAGACAGTGATGATTCTAGTGCAACCTCAGTAGCAGCAGCATTTTTTTTTCTGGGGAGATAAGCTGTAGTAGTGTTTGTTGGAGAAAATGAGGCAGTAAAATGACCACTTGCACATTACCTATGTGTTTGCAAACTTGAGAATTTATATGCACCTGACTTTGCTCGTCATCTTCACTTTATTGATGAATTGAACAGGTCGTTCAATACCCACTTTCCTATGTGGATTCGTAGGAGTCCTAAAAAGGATAATGTACCTTCTGCACCTCATGATCAGCAGCTGATGCTGGCTCTCAGGCTCTGTGTAATGTTCATGTGCAGATGTGCTAATGGTAAATTGAGACGGCAGATGTGCTTGTATGCAACAGTCAGGGAACTTTGAGCTCTTTCTTATTCAGTTCTTGGTTGCTTTTTCGTGCACAGAGTATTCAACATGCCAGCTTACGCCTTTTCGATGCAAATTTTGGCACCAACAAAAATTTAGAGAGAGAGTTGGGAGTTGGGACAATGACAACCTCCTTGTCATTGTTCAGAAACAGCAAACAGGAGTAATTCTTCGACATACAGAGAAAACTGAATGGCAACATCATCTGGTTATCAGGTCATTCGCTCAAAGATTAAATTGTTGTGCACCTGAACCCATCAAATCTGAAGAGTTGTGCAGATAAAAAAAAAATCTACAATATAACTCAGCAACTCATCCAAAGTTTTTAAAAATGCAATTGCATTTGCATCCACTTTAAAGTTTCTGAACCGAGCACGTATGCCCACCAAATTAGTCTCCTGAAATTCTCAGTAAGTCAGCAGCAAGGTGATTTTCAAATTTCAAGTTTCAACAACTCCAATAGATCAAAAAACAAAAAAAAAAAACCAACTCTTCGCTGCCTTCCCGGACAGCAGCGAGCAGTGAGCAGTCCATTTGACAAGGAGATAAGGCGCGCGCCACCACACACGCACAGCGGCATCCCAGTAAGCTCCATCGGCGGGCATGGGGGCACTACCCGTCGCCCACAAGCTCGCTCTCACCTCCCCCTTCCTCCCGCGCCACCGCCGACCCTGCCCCGCCGCCCACCACCACGGGCAGCGCCGGCGGCGACATGGAGTGGTGGTGGCGTACATGGAGCCGAACCCCAATTCGCCGGCGGCCATCGCGGGGCGCCTCGTCGGGGCGCTCCCCGTGGTGGGCCTCGTTGCGCGCATCCTGAGTGACGAGGGCGGCGTCGGCGGCGACATCATCGACTTCGCCGAGTTCCGCCGCCGCGTCAGCAAGAAGTGCACCGTCATGGACTCCCAGGCCTTCTACGACTTCAACGAGCGCCGCGGCAAGGTCGGCGAGCTTCTTCTCGTGCTCTGATTCTTTCTCCTGTCCTACATCCGTGAGAAACTTGCAAGTAACGGAGACACTTCTTGTTCTCGCCGTTTGGGCAGCCGGGGGATCCCTTCTACGTCCTGCTGTGCTGCTGGCTCGCCGCCGTCGGCGCCGGGCTACTCAAGACAGAGGAGATCTTGGAAGGCGTGGCGCGGCTCCGCATTTCCAACGACATCGAGTTCGAGGAGGAGACCTTCATTGACATGATCAGGACGGCAAAGGAGGTAAATGCCTTTCTGCAGCTAGCTCTTGATGATAACATTCATGTCCTATCTGCATTGCAATGGTATACCAGAATTACAGAAAGGAAGTATCAGTTAGTTGGTCGCTGAGACAGTAGATGAACTGTGATGCAGAAACGAGCAAAGCTGAAGGCTCCAGCTCCGCAGATACCGATGGAAACGCGGGCGGAGAAGGCCCTTGAAGCCATCTACGTCTGCTGCTTCGGGCAGGACATGGTTGAGGAAGAGGACGAGAAGCTTCTCCGCACGATACTGAACGCTGTCTTCCCCTCCGTCGGGAGGCCGGCGATCGAGAGGATGGTGGCGTCCATGGCCAAGCAGGTGGCCTCCGGCGAGAGGAAGCGGGACGGGAGGACCGTGTCCAAGGAAGTTCAGCAGCGGCAGCTCAAGGACCTACAGTTTCTCAAACAGAACAAGCTGGACTCTGCATGAGCCATCGAGCGTGTTTGGCCGTGGTTTACTTACTCAGGTATTTGAGTTCCGTAGTTGTAGGGAGACGAGGAACAAGTCAGATGCAATTTGGTTTTTACCATAAGTGTGCTAGGAGGAATCAGCCATGATAGCTTGCAATGCAAAGATATCGAATGTAATTAGGACGGCAAGCGCGGTTCATAGAGTCAGCACAGGGAAGCAGAGTAAAAGTACAATTTTGAAACGAACCAGGGCAGTAGGGTTGCCGATTATATTAAAAGGAATATGACGTTGAGACTGAGAAAAAATAACAAAGAAAAACCTCAAACAACACCGATCGGTTGGATTATGATATCAGCACGTGTCGCACGACGCTCGCACCACTCAACTCAACAAACAACATTGATCGGTTGGATGTACCTGGATTGGTACATCAACGCAAGTTGGATTGAAACATCGACACGACCGCACACATCTCTGGCAATGCTACACCTCACGTACACACAACGCTCAACTCTAGCAATGCTACACCTCACGTACACACAACGCTCAACTCTAGCAATGCTACACCTCACGTACACACAACGCTCAACTCAGGTCGCTGCACCTTGCTGCACAACCAACCATAGCACCATGCTATCATAAGATGCCAGCACCAAAGTTCTGCTTGCGCCATCTTGACGACGATGTTCCGCACCAAGCTAGCCACTGCAAAGCAGGGTTAGTCACCATGAACCGTTGCAAGCTGTCTCGCCAAACCGCTACCCCTACCGCTTGCGCCATCTTTCGACGTTGTCCCACACTATACTAGGGCTAGCCGCTGCAGTCCGCTACATGCTGCCATAACATTACGAGTAAGACATCCCTTGACCCCTACCAACTCGCACACCATCACACAACCAACCAGCGCCGTCACATGGATCCAAAGCACGGCCTCAACCGCCACCTCTCAGACCCCTGCTGCAAGCCAAGACCATTGCCAAACAGTATATATTCTCTTATTTGCCAAACAGTAAAAGTACAATAGGCATCAAGTTAGCAACCGATGTGATCACATGAACTGGTAGTTCTCTTGCACATATGCAACAGATGTTGTTCCAGGCTTGTAAACATAAACAATTGTTTCTGATGGAAGAAATAGACAAAAATTGCAAGGAATGTGACAATTGTGAGGTATGCTGGCCACTATTTCAGCAATGAAAGGATATACTTAACAGTTAACATACACTACGCCAAAAATGATTTGTGTTACCATATGAATTTTTGATTGCTGACGGGCCTAATTACCACCCGCCACCACAAAGGATCCTGAGGCTGGCGTGTTAAAAACTGACGGGTCCGTAGACCCGGGGTCCCCAACGGAACTGCTTTCCCACGATACTTAGCCCAACGAAGGGCACAGCCACAACGTACACCTGGGCCGGCCCGGCTACGCGCGGTCAGGCCAAGGTCTTAATCCGGCCACTAGCCGTCTTCTCCGACTAGGAAGCCTAGTCGGCACCCCAACCGGAAGGAGCCGGTCGGGGTGGGGCCGCAGCCCGACCCTGGCTTGGTTCTCCCGATCGGGTCCTTACAACCAAAACCCCCGGACCGGGGATACACCGTACCGCCCGTGCTGCTCCCCTCGACCGACTAAGTCGGGGCCGGCTAGGACAACCGACCGGGGACGCCCGCCCGGTGTGGGCCCAGGGAGCAGGTGGGACAAATAACGAGGAAGCGTCCGGGTCAGCCGGCCATACGCAGAACCGTACCGCGCCACACCCTGCGCATGCCTTGCACAGTACCGCCGTAAACCTACTCGCTACGACGGAGTGACCTGATGAGGAGAATAGAGACCGAGGACAGAGGCCATACCGCACCAGATGACGTGGGCGCCAACAAGACTAGACAGTGCCCGAACACTCACTCTTTTATCCTCTCTAACCAATAAGGCCGTTCCCTTGTACTATAAAAGGGGACAGACCCCCCACTCTCGAGGAGACTCTGGGACACCCCCACATACGCACTCTTACGCTTTCGCACTCTCACACTCTTAGCGCACGTTGAGCCCCTGCCACTCTCTTCCACTGAGAAGAACAAAGCTAGGACTCAGGCACCCCCTCTCATACTCCTCTCATTTGTATCCCCACTGCAAACTTTGAGCACCTAGGCTCAGGAATAAAGTCGACCGACTGACCCCGACTGGATGTAGGGCGTGTTGCCCAAACCAGTATACATCCTGTGTCATTGTGTGCTAGACCATATCCGATCTAACGCACGGCAAAACTACAAATATTTACTTATCGGTCAGATTTTGCACTGACAAAAACCGTCACCAGAAATGCATTTGTGCTGGCGGGTGCCCGTCAGCACAAATGGAGGTAATTTGTACTGGCGGGTGCTTATGTCACCCGCCACCACAAATACGTTTTCCAAAATTTACATCACTGAGAAGGGTTAAAACTACTTAACTAGTTAAAAACTTTATCCTACATTCCATAAGATACTTTTAATATGCATTACACTAAGTATGTGTACTTGTGTAGGAGTTTCAAAAATTTTAGAAGTGATTTACTATTTTTTAAGGTTTAAATGATTTTAAGTAAGTTTATTGAAATTCATTGATATTTGAACTAAATTTTCACAAGATTAAAAAGTTTCAGAAAAATTGGTGTTAAAGACACATGTTCCATTTTAATTCTAATCATGAAAGTACATGAAAGATTCATAACTTTATTTGGCATATTTACCGCTTCTATTAAAGTCTTTTGTGAAAAACAATTCTAATACTATCTAAATATGGTCCGAAAGTTCTATAAATTGGTAGGGAGTTATTTTGTGAGTCCACAACTCTAGCATAAAAGTTTCAATATGTTATGAAGAAATTGGACTATACATTATTCACAAATGTATACTTCATTAAAAACATTTCATATAACTCAAGTCCAACTCTGAGCTTGTGAACTAACTCATCACAAAAAATTATCATGTATATTTACAATTTTTTACATGCACAGGACTATATATATATATTCTTTCATAGAAGTCCCAATAATTTTTGAACTTATATACTTGCATTAGTAAAATCAAAAGAAAAAAGAAAAATATTGATAGATTTGTACTGGCGGGCCATAATACCACCAGCCGGCACGCCTGCATCCACCACCAGTGCAAATATCGAAAAATTTTGGAGAGACAGACGTGTAATCGAAAAGACTGGTGCGCTCCACCCGGTGCATCTGCTCTATCCCTACCTTATCTCTTTGCATTGCTCAACCTTATCACTTTCACTGCACACTTCTATCCCATCCTCACCTCTCCCCTTGTCTCTGTCTCCACAGTGAAGCTGTGGCCAGCTCGGACGATGGAGCGGTGGCTGGCACGTGCTGCGTCGGCAAGCTGCAGACGGCAGAGCCGCTACTGGTGGCCCCACGCTGGTGTTTGGTGCGGGCACGAGCCGTGTCGGCCGGAGCCATAGGCAGCTGCGACAACACGGGCAGAGGCGCTGTGGCCGGCGGACCCATGGGCAGCTTCGGTGCACAACGGCGAGCTTCTGCCACTGCTCATGCAACTCGTCCGAGGTACGTGCTCAATCTTGCAAGAACAACGGCACCAGAACTAATTGCAGTAGATGAAAAAAACAAAATCACCGCAGCACTTTTGTTTTGGTTGCTCAAGTTGGCGGGGATGTGGAGGGTGATTGCCAACATGCACCGGGGATGAAGCGAACTGCCGACGAGGTGACCGTGCTGCTTATGTCCTTGGCTACCGCTGCAGCTGGCTACGACTCCGGTTGAGGAAGGAGGCATAAGAGGCACGCTGCCGCTGCCGAGCTCTATGCGGACCTACGCGCCCGGCGGCGACTCCGGTTAGGGAAGGAGCCTTTAGAAGCTCGCCGCCGCCTCCGAGCTCGACGCGCTCGCGCAGAGCTCCGCGGCTAGCGCATGGCGCATAGGCGTAGGCTGAGTCGCTGTGCCTATGCGGTGGCGCTCTAGGATGGGCGCACGCAATGGAGTCCAGAGCCAAGAAGGTGTGCCTCGGGGCTCACGACGATGTGAGTTGCAGTGCGGCCACGATGCTGACTTACGAGCGCTTGCGACCAGTTTTTTTTTTGTGCTAAAATTATCTTTGTTGACGGGCTTCTTAAGCATCCGCCAACGCAGATTGCATTTGTGGTGACGGCCAAGCACCCGCCAGCGCAGATCGCATTTGCCGCCAGGTGTTTTCTGCCATAGTGATAGTACAATGCAGTATACAGAAAGGAGAAGCAACACAAAGAATAGTTGTAGAAATTATAAATGTTTTACAAAGCAACATTTTATAAAAGAGATGGATTGGTGTTTGTTAGACATTTTTTTATATAGCAGTATGTAGAAACAGCTGTGATATTGCGGAATGCAGATTGTGCGTGCCCCTAAGGTACGGCACCGGACTTGATCATGTTGGTTTCAACTTTCAGCAGGTATCAGACGTAACACTTGCACGCACGACCTTTTTGCTTGCAAAAACTACCCGGGAATTCCGCGTCCACGAACCAGTGCTCCATGCAAAACGGAGCAGAAGCACGGCAAGAACGGCACCACAAAATCTTGCCACCGTCCGATACTGACAGCATATTTTTTCTCCATTTGATGGATGGGAAAATCCGGAGGCCACGACCAGCAACGAACGACGACGACGAGGCACGAACCACCCGGCCCCACCAACCACCCCGAAGAGGCGCATCCCATCTCCTCCGCGGAGAAGAAATGATCTGGTCACGGGCCAACACACACAAAGAAACCTCCCTCGTCCGAGAACTGGATGACGGCCGGCGGCCCACCGCCTGCCGGCCGTCTCTTTCGATGGTGATAGCACCACCAAAAGCGAGCGAGCCATGGCGACCCGCTCGGCGCTCTCGGCTACTCACACCACGTCAGATCGTCGCGGCCGAACCAGGCCAGCAGCTGGTGGCTCACGCACACGCACAGCGACGCGCACGTCGCAATGCGCCGGTAAAGCGTGCTCGTCCGGCTGCTCCAATGAATCGTCGGCGGTGATGGGGTGATGCGACGCGACGGCGGCAGCGAGCTGGTAGGGCGGACGGATTGGTTTGCACTTTGGAGAAAGGAAAGGAAGCATGGCTGCATGTGTGCGTGGGGGAGCGGCAGCGGCTGTGGCTTTTGCTTTCCGGTGGCCCAGAGTGGGAGCGGTGAGAACAGTGTAGCACAGCAGCAACGACCTGCTACCCCTTGCATTCGGAAAAACGGCCAAACAATTCATCGTTGATTTGGGGTCCGCGTTTGTTTGAAATAGGTCCTGTTTGAATCTAGGATTAATTTTTAGTCCGGATCAAATCAGATATTTGATACAAATTAGAAGGACTGAATATGAGCTAATTATTAAACTAATTGCATAAGTCGTGACTAATTCGCGAGACGAATCTATTAAACATAATTAATCCATAATTAACACGTACTTACTGTAACATCACATTGACTAATTAGGGTTGATAGATTCATCTCGCGAATTAGTCTCCATTTATACAATTGGTTTTGTAATTAACCTATATTTAATACTTCTAATTAGTATCAAATATTGTGATATAAAAGTAGTTCATGTCTCCAAACAGTAAACAAGAAGTCTAAAAAGTGGGACCGTACTTATCCTTGACTCCACGTACAACCTTTGAATTCCTAGCAGTGGAAGGACGCTGTGCCTGCTACCAGCTACTCCTATGGAATTCAAGCAGTCAGCAGCAACGCCAGCGGCCTTTGCACCGCGCCGAGACGCGCTGCCTGCTTTTGACCTCGGTGCCCTACCCGCCGGCTTAGTGCAGTGAAGTGACCAGACCGCAAGCGATGCATGCAGATGCAGAAACAAACAATGGCGTGGCGCGGCGTGTCGATCCGGCGCCTGCCCTGGCCTCTACCAGCGCAACCACCGGCATTATTTGGCGGGTGGAATGGATGCGCAGGCAACGCACGGCATGGCCTATTGGCATGTGAAGCGGCGGCCCCACCGGCGAACCTAATCCGGTGATCCCGAGCCGATGCCACAGCCATGAGCTGATTGCTTGGCTCACCGGAAACACTTGCTCATCAGGCTGCCTGCCTGAATCGGCGAGCATCAGACAGCCCTCCTCGCTGCTGGTCCGCCAGGCTGTCTGTGTGACGGGAGCGGGAGGGCCCCGTCTGGCCTTCCCCGTCTGTGTGCCGGCCGCCGGTTGGCCACGCGGACAGAATTCCCCAACGCGGGCCAGAACAAAAGATTGATTGATGGGCTCAAGAAACTGGGCCTCCGCTTGGCCCAGCTGCGCTGCCGCGTCCCCCACCTCAGCGGATCGAATCGTGGCCGTATCCTCCCGATCAAACGGATAGAAATACTGTCCGGGGTGGACGGTAAATGAAATACCCCGAGCCTCCTGGCCAGGCGCGCTCCGTGCTCGCCGCGGCGTCGCGCTTGGCATCCCCGGCGCCGGCGACGTCACGGTCACACCACCCTCCCCTAGTGTCATATCCGCGGAATTCGACGTTTCCCGCGCTCTTCCACTCGCCGCATTGCGCTCCGCCACCGCCGGCGGCCAACACATCTTCCCGCGCCGTCGTGCCCGCGGTCAGCGCCGCCCGGGACGACACCGCCCAGCCCCGTCGTCGCGCGCATTTCCTCCGCCCGCAGCTCTGGCGCGTCGAGATGTTCCAGCACCCCGGGTCCTGCCAGCGCCGCCGCTTGGACTTGGAGTTGGAGGGCCTCAACGATGTATGCTGAAGACCGCGTCCGTGGCCTGCTGGCGAAGTCGATGGCAAGGGTCTGTTTGGTATACGCCTCAGCGTGCCACGCCGACGTTGCGGCCACGGCGAACTTGAGGCGAACGAATCGTTCGCCAAACTTTCGGCAGGCTTTGGCGCAGCAAATGAACTGAAACGCTGTGGCTCCGACGCGGCGCGGCGCACTTGCGGCAGCGAACCAAACGGTCGGCTCAAGAGCTGTGGCGCCGCGTGGCCAGGTGCGGTCGTGACTCATTCATTTTCGTGTGAGTACATTGCCTTATCAAATGAACTGCAGCAGACATCGCAGTGCAGCTCATGATATGTTGATGTTCTGAAAATTTGGACTTACTGAAGTTGTGTCCTGAATCTCCAGTGCTAAGCAGCGACTTCAGTGCTAAGTAGAGACTGCAGAAGAGATCTCAATGCACTGAGCGTTGGAGGCAACAAGTTTTGAACATTTGTGAGATTTCTGAAATTCAGATGGAGACATTTCTGAGTGGATGTTTGACATCAGTGGATTGTTATTGTTACTGCCACATTGCTGCCGATGTCGTCATGGATCGAGAACCTGCACATTGAGAACTTTGAACCTGCAAATTGAGAACTTCTTGAGTGTTCCTCACCTCAAGGGTACGGCAACAGCCCACTTCGCCAGACTGCATTGTGTCGGTGCAGCAGGCCATGGACGCGGTGGTCGTCAGCATCGGCAAGGACCTCCACTACCAAGCAGCGGAGCTGGACCACGTCAATTGATGCGGAAGGGCTGCAGGCGGCGGGGCTGTCGGTGTAGTCCCGGGTGGCGCTGACCACGGGCACGGACACGAAGGACGGCGTACGGCGGGGAGATGCCGGCCGCCGCCGTGGTGGCGTGGAGCGCGACGCGGCGACGGTCGATGGCCGCATGGTGGCGGCAGGCGGCGGTCGACGTGTACACCGCGGGCGCATCGACGACGGCGAGCGCAAGGACCAAGGGCCACACGGACCGAATTCCTCAACGCGGGCCTCGACAAGAGAAGGAGGATGGGCTGAAGAAACTGGGCCTCCACTTGGCCCAGCTACGCTGCCGCGTCCCCCAAGCAGACAAGCAGATCGAATGGTGGCCGTAATCTCTCGATCCAACGGTTAGAAATGTTCCAGGGGTGGTCGGTAAATGAAATACCGTCCACCCCGAGCCTCCTGGCGCGCCGCGCGCTCCGTGCTCGCCGCGCCGTCGCGCTTGGCATCGCCGGCGCCGGCGACGTCACACCACCCTCCACTAGTGGCTACTGTCATATCCGCGGCATTTGGCCCCTCCTACGCCAGTTCCCGCGCGCCTCCACTCGCCGCATTGCGCCGTCTCGAGGTGAGGAAGGGTTCCGATGTTTAGACGGCAAACACGTCTCAGCTCGAGCTCCTTGCCGGTTCTCGATGCATGAAAACATCAGCAGACAGCAGCAGCAGCAACGTGGCTGTCACACACAGTTTAGAGTTCACTACTGTCAGCTGACATCCTATCAGAAATGGAGGGGAATTGGGGAAAGACGCTGCATCTAAATGTTCAAACTTGTTGCCTTTCAATCCTTCGGTGTTTCAATGTATGAGCCTGTGGAAAATAACAGCTCTTGTGATGTTTGCTGATGCTGATACACACCGGTTTGCTACAGGCACAGCAATGCCTACTGCCTACTGGCATTTACAACTCAGTAGCTCATCAGTTGATTGCACGCTGAAATGCAGGACTGACTGCCATTTTACAGCGTACATCAATATAAGTCAGTCAAAGCACTGGAGGATCATATCACCGGTGATTGGCATTACTACCAACATGTAAATAATTTCCCTCCAAAAATATTGTAAATAAACAGTCAGTGTTGGCGTAACATTACTGATCTGAAGGGCGAGAGTCTAGCAAACATAATTCATTGATTCAGACTTCAGAGCCAAAAATTTTATGTAGCACGACAGCTTGAAAATTCGGTTTTCAAAAGTCTAGAAACCATGACTAACCTAACCTGTGTGTTGCAACTTGTGCCTCACAAGTCAGAGTACACCACATGACCTCCATTGTTTTCGAAGATCCCAAGGAAAAACGGTAGTTGATTGGTGTGTTATCTTCATGAACAAGACTGAAACCACTTGTTTCATGGCACGAACCTTGTTATTGACCATCCGGTACAAACATTTTTTTCCAACATGAGAATGTTTACATTTGTTGTCTTCTTTAAAGATTCAACCTCTTCCATCAATTGCCGTCTTCTTCATCTATCCAATGTCTGAAATATTCGATGCAATTTTTTGGCCAGAGTTGCTCCTATAATTGTCACATCAATAATTTTAGGCGGTTCAAGTTCCTATATTCAATCCAAATGAAAAAAAAATCTCATATAAAAAAAGTAAACTTCATACAACCCTAGGTTGGTTTTATGACCCTAATGCCACGGAACTCCAGCTACTGTGATATGAACCACTTAACCCTATGTTGTATGGCTTTAGCTAGGGTATCACGAAAGACGAAGCCCCCATCCTTTTATATTTTTCATAGAATCTAAATGTCGAAATAATGATCTAAAATACAAAATGATGTGCTGATGATGATCAGTCCACACATGATACTCGAGTAACCAACGCATCAAACACTGTTGAACCGCTAACACCCACGTAGTGCCGCTGGAGAATGGATTGGGCGTCGGTAGTGGTGTTAACGGTGGGATATACCCACGGTGCCGGAAATGGCTCATGCAGCTCCGGCTTGAACTGTGCTAGCAAAACACATCTGCAGAAGCACCAAGAAAACAACACTAAAGTCTAGTAGCATGTGGATAGAACCTTTTGCTTTTGTTTGCAAAAATCGAATTGAAAAACTCACCATGATATTTTGGTTTCCTCCAATACTTCATGTATATATCATAATGTCACCATGGATCCAGTGATGATAAAAAACTGGTATGAGGCTGTCGTATCCTTTGAGTGGCATCCAGACAATGCGGATTGATTATATACATGCACACACTTGCAAGCATTGCGATTGTTGTTGCAAGTCATCCAAGAAGTGCTAATAAGGCAACAGGCGTGCCATTTCTTTTTCGTGTGAGTACATTGCCTTATCAAACTGCAGCAGAGATCGCAGTGCAGGTCACGATTTGATGATGTTCTGAAAATTTGGACTTAAGCTGTGTCCTGAATCTCCAGTGCTAAGCAGAGACTGCAGCAGAGGAGATATCGAAGTGCAGGTCACGAGGTGAGCGTTGGAGGAAACAAAGTTCTGAACATTTGTGATTTCTGAACATTCAGATGGAGGGCATTTCTGATTGGATGTCCGACAGCAGCGGATTGTTACCACCAAATTGCTGCGGGGAACCTGCAAATTGAGAACTTTTGAGTGTTCCTCACCTCTCAAGGCTACATCAAGTCAGCAGCAGCCCGCAGGAATGGCATCCACTTTGACAGACTGCATTGTGTCGGTGCAGCAGGCCACGGACGCGGTGGTCAGCATCTGCCCGGACATCCACAGCCAAGCAGCGGAGTTGGACCGCATCGATTGATGCGGAAGGCGGCGGGGAGATGCCGGGCGGCCGCCGCCGTGGAGTGCGATGCGGCGAGAGTGTGGAAGCGGCGGTAATGGATACAGCGGAGATGACACTAGGGGAGTGTGCTGTGACGTCGAGGGCGCCGGCGACGCCAAGCGCGGCGGCGCGTTGAGCACGAGAACGCGCGCCAGGCCAGGGGAAGTTTGGGGTGGACGGTATTTCATTTCCCGTTGAGACCTGGGTTCCGTGGGACCGTCAGATCCGGAGGCTGCGGCTATGATGATTCGATCAGTTAAGGTGAAACGGCAGCGTTGCTGGGCCGGCCCAGCATCCTAAGCCCATCCCTTCTTTTCTTTCCTGAGGCCGCGTCGGGGAGTTTGGTCCACGTGGCCCTCGAGCTCGTCGTCGACTCCCGTCGCCTGCCGCCGGCGCGGCAAGCCCTGGAGGCACCAGCTGCATCATCACATGATCCTCGGAGAACGAAACGGGAGAACATCTTTTGTTCAATACACGATCCTCGGAGAAGCAATCAGCTCACACTCTTCTGTAACAAGCACTCCATCGTAATACTGACATTAGCACTGGAGATTCAGAGCACAACTTCAGTAAGTCCAAATTTTCAGAACATCAACCCATGAGCTGCGTTGTCATCCCTGCTGCAGTTTGAACTACACATAACTTGAGCCTCATAATATGATCACAGCACCTTGCATAGTGCACGTACTACGACGTGGCTAGAGAGCTCGTAGACAGGTAGGTGACGCGGGCTCGTCCAAATGTTGTTGCGAGCAAAAAGGAGTATAACCAATACTAAAAATTCAGAATTGTCACACCACAAGAGGACGTGTTACTTCCAGCAGCGGCCACTAGGCACTAGCTAAACCAGTTTTGGGCTGACTGTTTGACAGATCGGCTTAACACTACATTTGTACACTACGCTAGAGACACTGCAAAAGATGGAGCTAGCAGGCAAACTGCGCTTCAAAGTTCAAAGAATCCTGCTTCTTGCGTTCCCTTAAGCTGCACACATCTGGAAGCTTCATTATTCCTTCAATTACGATGTCCGAAGCTACTATATCACGAGCAGATATGTATTCTAGGATTGAGTAATTGGCCATGTATCCATGTTCAAGAACTCTAATAACCACAACTCAGGAGTCCATAGACCATACCTGCATCCATTTTAGCACTCTTGATCTAACGCTAATGTCTAGCATCAGAGACATACATCGTTGCAGGAATTTCTTCCAGCCCCGCGCTTCAAAAACTGAAATATTAAGGGAGCTCTTCTAACATCAGATGCTCCCACTGCTAGACAGAGCGCACTCCAACAAGCCTCTCCTTGCTCTCAGCAACATCTCTACTAGCTACAACCTCCATCCCTAGAGCTATCCAACTAGTTACAACTTTCCATCCCTAGAGCCAGCACCTGTATGACAAGCAGCTTCAGAAGGGCAACTACCGCTACCACCAGCAGCCGGCCGGCCTTCCCTTATCCAGGCCCAACATCATCCGGAGCTCTTCCACACGCATCTCCTTGTCACCCTTGGCCCCCTTCTTCCCGAACGCGCTGCTGATCAGCTGCTTCTTCTTCTCCTGCAGCGACAGTATCCTCTCCTCGATGCTGTCCTTTATGATGAGCCGTATCACCTTCACCTCTTTCTTCTGACCGATACGGTGAACCCTGTCCATGGCCTGTTCCTCCACCCCGGGGTTCCACCAGGGGTCGAAGAGGTACACCGTTGAGGCAGCCGTCAGGTTCACGCCAACTCCCGCAGCTTTCAGGCTGGCAAGTAGCACGGTTGGAGAGTCAGGGCCACTGTGGGCGAACTGCTTGATGACTTGCAACCTCTTACTCATGCTCATTGACCCGTCAAGACGCAGTATATTAAAGCCTGCATTTTTTAGGGGCGCTTCCAGCAAGATCAACATCTGCTTGAACTGAGAAAAAACAACAGACTTCGACGAGGGGTCTTCATTCTGTGAAGTCTTCAGCAGCTTCAGTAGGGCTTGCACCTTGGAAGAGAGGGGTCTGTCAGACACAGGTTTGCCTGCTCCATCTTCATCGGAATGCTTTACCTCTGGAGCAAGGAAGAGGTCCTCTTTAGATAAGGAGCGCCGGCATATTGGGCAACGGGAACTCGAGCTCTTGAGGATTTTCACAATGCAGGTTTGGCAGTATATGTGAGTGCAGCTGGTTATGACAGTTTTAGTAGGTGGGGAGAGGCAAATTGGACAGTCAAAGTCATCTCCATCATCTACCAATGAGGCCAGTTTCTTCAATAGCTCTGGGTTTTTAGACACATCTGTAACAAAGCACACCAAAGTGAACAGACATGAGAATAGTCAATAGTGGTAGACAAAATTAACGGTATACAAAAAGGTATGAAGAGGGTAAGAATTTGACGAATTCATCATTACAATCAGTGGCAAAAGTAAACTTAGCACAAGAAGTCTAAAATTTGTAAATTTATGCTGATGAAAAATATACTATTCCTTTTTTCCATTCTTTTCAAATCTTAATTTCTCTACAATCCACTGTCTTCAAACAAGATTAAGCTGGACAGTATTGGGCTTTTGGAGGAAAAAAATTGAAGGAATATGCTTTTGCTGGCTATGAAATGATTTTAGGTTTCTTGGAAGAAGAACACAATATTGTGCACTTCAGTCACGGATGACCAATGTCGGTGAAGAAAAATAGATTTGTTTCCTTCTCTAAGATTTCCCAGTCACTATATGCACGTCAACCATCCCCTCCAAAGAGAGATAATATCATATAAAGCATAGAAGCATTTACTAGCATTTGCACATCTTGAATGGGAGAACCACACTTTCTGCCTGCTAGTTGGTGGTTAAACTCCATTCCAGGAAAAAGATAAGTAACATGAAACTTCAAATAAACACTAATATGCTATGCCTCACATATGGCATTTACTGAGTAACAAGGCCATCCAACTTAAATCAATATGTTTTAATTATCATTTTGATCAGATGAAAAGCTTGCTCTGGCCATACTTCATCGTGGCAAGTGGTAACATATTCAAAATAAACAAGACAAGAAAAGGGCATACCTTCAAGGGAGTTGGAGGGAAGCCATGATTTCACATCTAAAGGACATAATGAGACATCGTCACACAGCTGGCGGAGCCTCAGAATGACATAAAGCACAGTGGAATAATTACGCAAAATTGAATCTCTGTCACCAAATTCCTGCATTTTGTTTTTCACTTCCAATTCCATCCGATCATAGATCTCACGCTCCTCTGCAGAAAGATCAATACAGCATTCTAAAACAGTTTTAGGGGGAAGCTCAACCATGCTCTTGGTTCCAATGTCTGTCTCTTTGATTCTGCGCAGTGAGATTGCACCTAGGAGGTTCTAGAATAAGCAAACAGGACAAAAAAGAAGTTAATCTTTGAGAGTGAAAGATAAGCAATACTTGATTGAAAGCGCATTGTTTCAAACTGTCAATCTCCAATTTTTCCAACTAAAATAGCAGATCGTGTTATGTTTCTTACTGCATGCAGTGTCATGATGGAATTATACAAATAACATAATGTAAATATATGCAAGCAAATTGTGATGGCAACTGCCTAGTAATAACAGAGTTCAGAACATTAACCACGCAACATAGCAGCGTGCATACCACAGAATGCAGGACTTCCTACCACTCAAGTAGGATGAGGAGTTGCATAGATAAGTACGTAAATCTACGAGCAGGTTAGCAAGTCAGCTTCTTTTACCATTCAAGAGCATTTGATGTAGCTGCCCATACTTTCTAGTTCCTAGCTCTTACCAGTAGTCCAACGATAAAAATGGCCTATGCAGTGAGAATTAAGAAAGGAAAATTTGTGTTAACTTACTTGCAACCGTGACAACCCAGTCTTATTCCCTTTCTCCAAGGGGCGCTGGATCAATTTCTGCCAGTAGCTCTTGATTGAGAAAGGCTGGAACTTCAAAAATGCCATTAAGGGGTATAGATCAAATGAGCTGTTCTGAATTGGCGTCCCAGTGACCACCCACCGCCTCTCTGCATTCAGAGCAATCACTGCCTTTGTCTGCCGTGCTGTAGAATTCTTTATGACATGGGCTTCATCCAGAATCACGCGGAACCACTCAATATGTTTCACCGGTGAGTCCTCCTGCTCAAATTCTGTCCCCAAGATGCTGTAAGTGGTAAGAACAAGATCATATTTCAACAGCTCCTTCTTATCTCTTGTCCGCTCCCCATGGTACATATACACTTTCAAGCTGCCTGGTTCCAAGTGCTCCTCCAGCTGTGTCACCCAAGATGAGAACACCGAGGGCGGGCACACCACAAGCGTCGGCCGCGGTCCCTCCCCTGCATCCTCAACCCTCCTCCTCTTCGCCCTTTTAGCCTCCTTGACACCCACATTGCGAGCTTTAGTCCTCCCAATCAACGACAACAGCGTGAGAGTCTTCCCTAGCCCCATATCATCAGCGAAAATGCCACCCTTCAGGGGCGGCGGACGCTCCTCTGTCTTCTGATTGATAAGCACATTCTCGAATACCCCATCTTCAGTTTCTTCCCAGAACGGCGGCAGGTCTCCCGACTCTTCCCTGTGCACCATCCACCCCAGCGCCTCCTTCTGATGGTCGAACAGCTCCGATAGCACAACATCCCCGGGCGCCTCCATCGGATCAATCCGGGCCTTCCCTTCCTTTCCCCCCACGAGCGAGAACAGCTTATCGACGTCCCGGTCGGCCTTCTTGGTCCGCTCCATGACCGCGGCGGACTGGGAGAGGGCGAACTCGGGGTGGTTGGGGTGGATGAGGTCGAGCTCGGCCTCGTAGAGCGCGACCTCGACAACGGCGGCGGCTTCGGGGCGCGCGAAGAGGTGGACCTGGCAGGGGAGCATGTGGGGCTTGAAGTCATCGCGGTTGATCCTGGAGTCCGTGCGGGGCACGATGCCGTGCGCCGCGACGAGGAGGTCGGAGTCGAGGAGCGGGGCGAGCGCCTTGGCGACGTTGGCGGGGATGTGGCCGACCTTCTCGTTGCGGCCGTTGTGGACGGCGATGGCGTTCCCGTCGTAAGGGTTCAGCGGCTCCCGGACCAGGTTGACGTTCTCGCGGCCGGCGACCTTGGCTGTGTAGTGACGCATGCCGACGATCTTGGAGACGATGAAGCCCAGGAGGTAGGGCTCGTGGTCGTCGCCCGCGCCGCCGCCGCCGCTGGAGGAGGCGGCGGCCATGGTTGCGGCGGAAGAACGGGAGGGAGGGAAGGGGGGAAGGGTTTGGGCTGGGGGACGGGGTTTGAATAGGCGGCGGAACGGCGGAAGGGGAGGGGCGGTTGCGCTGCGGCCTTTGATTTCGTGGGTGGATGTGGGTGAAGATTGGGGAATTTTTACGGCGCCCTTTCTGCTTTTACCGTTGGCGAGCAGGAGCAGCCCTTGATTTGTATGGGCATGCGTCCCAAGCGCTCCTTTTTTTCACTTGTCACCACAGCAATTGTTATTATTGCTTGTTGGTAAATCGATTTTGTACTCGATTGTTGTATATGGCCGGTGAAAGTACATCAAATGTGTAAATTGTGACACCAAGTAGTAAACACGTGTTTGGCTAATGACAGACTCCGTTTCTAAAATTTTGAAGCATTACTGGACTAATTAGATTGTCCCAAAAGTTATTGAACTAATTATCCTGTACTAAACGTTACGTATTTTAAAACATCATAATAACACTTTGGGAAAGCAGGCAGAAAAACTGATGGAGAAGCACGTTGTCAACTCTTTCCAGATGATCTGCTAGTTAACCAGCCTGAAAAAAAGCTTTATGTCTGGATAAACACAGCAAGAACTATCGCGAGCATCACAAATGCCCTTAATTCACCGGACTAATTCAAAGCCCCGAGGCATGGAAGATATGTAGCATTTCTACAATACACACGGCAAGTGCAAATGCAATCAACGGTTTACTCATGTGACATCATGTAATACCAGAACTGGATCCACAACAAAGTACAGCAAAATGAGCATCCAGACAAGCAAACTGGCGCCCTGCTGCATGAACCTGGCCTGAAAATCAAACTAGTCATCGTCCTTGTAGGGGTATTCCTCAGGGACTTGCTTGATAAGCTTTACCCGCATCTCGTAGGCGTCATCCCCACGGAGCATGTCACGGACCCATGTCACCTCTGTCTTCATAGACACCTAAACCACAATTTCAATCAGTCAGGGCAATCAATAAAAAACAAAGTCTAAAAGAATGATAATCTGATAAAGGCAACTAAATAAACAAACTAAGTACATAAGACACTGGTTCATAGATACTCAATATCAGATGAGGTAGATGCTAGTGCTATCATGTAACAGTAATCTGGAAAAATTTCCACATGAACTGCTATACTATTTTTTAGGACAAATATACTAGTACAGACTGCATGTGACAAATCTCGATAATTGTAGATATATAATATATTGGTGGTTAAAGTATTAAAAAGTTTGCTGAACACATCCCAGAACAAACATCTTGGAAGATCAAGATGAGTAAAAGGGATAAAACCTAAATGAGATGGCAATAACAGAAGAACTAACCATTTCCAATGCTCCCCTGATTACTCCACTTAACACATTGCAATACTGAAGGCCTTGGCAAGTGTCAGGGAGCTCAACAAAATCAACAAGAGGATTGTCCTCCAATACAAAGCTACAGCTTGTACCCTCAGCATCCCAGTTGGTTACAGTTGCAGTCACACCCAAGAACATCTTGAATCCAAGCTGTTTTAAAAATGCAAGAAAGGAATCCATCAGACCATAAAGCCATAGAGGGCATAAAATAGAAGGAAGGTTACAGGAGGAAGCGAAAAACATTTGGTAGCCAATAACTTAAGTATCTTAATGTAGCAAATGGAAGTATCAAGCCAAATAGAATTATGTAAAGAGTCGTTGGACTTCAATAAACCAGGAAAAGATATACAAAATAGAAATCTTAGCACACAATAAACACAGGAGAGAAATATAAGGTACATCATAGTACTGAATTTTCTTCACTACTGATGAGTTATTGGGGCAGGAATTGTAGAGGTGCAGGATGCAGGGCGGTGGCTGCAACAAGAACGAATGATTCCAAAGCATTTGCTTCTGAAAGAATTTGATCTAATTGTGCTACAGTTGAGGGATTTTTCCCAACCGCAACAAAGATATAATACAACATCTCACTCTCATTTGTGCCCCTTCAGTTCATTTGCTTTTGGTTTAATGACACAAAGAACAGTTAAAAATGTACAGACACATTAAATAAAAACCTAACAAAAGACACCACGTGGACTACCATTGGACCCCATAAGCATTGGCTAATACTGGATAAATACTTGTTAGGATATTAAACACACACAGAATGCACTGACTGGTATGCTGTATAGTAATTAGGAGACAAGAACAGAAGGCTCAGCAGCTATGCATTGCTGTGAACAAATTGTATTCTGGTAAATTACCAAATAATAGTGAGTTTAGCAAAGACCTTTGCGATAACATCAGCAGTCTCCTTGAAGTCAACACACCTTGATACATTTGACTTGGCTAAGAACTCATCGACCAATCGTGTTCCAATGTTGTAACCCCTGGAAGTGAAACGTTTTAAAAAACAAATAACACATATTGGAAAGTGTTCAAAGGAAAAGGCAAAGGTTTAATACAGAAAACGATGAGAATTGCAGCCAACAAACAAGAGATATTTCTCAACTCCATGAAATAAGCTACAAAATAGTATTTCTTCCACCACTCATTAATCATAATACCATTTCATTTGCGATTCTACTCCAGATCCAACTTCATCATTCTTCAATTAACAAGAAAATTGCAAGTGGGATACAACACAATTGAGCAAATCTTCTCCCTTAGTAAAACTAGGGCATATGATTATATGAATACCATGTTGCCACATCAACGGAACCAACGTCATGAAATGTGTACTATGAGTTGGATCATGAAGCCTTCATATAAACCCAGGCATGGAGACTTTAGGTTTCTGAAGCCTACATCACTCTACCGATCTACCCAATTACACTAACATCAATATATACCAGTATTCATTTTATTCACATGTTACCAACACCTCAGTGATCTCAGGCCAAAAGTCCATAGTTCAACTGTTCAAGCAATTGGAATATCCTACTACAGTATCACAATTTTCTAGTTTGAACTCCTACACTAAGATCAGTACTGTAATATCTAACTGGCTACATCATCCACCCAAAGTTCTTTAAATTAACCGGGAAAAGGAAGTGCAAGTAAGAAAAGGAGAGGCACATACATCTGATCTAGCTGCTTGTTGACCTCCTCGACCTCCTCCAGATCCGTGAGCAGCTGCCGCACGATGGCGCCATACGTGAGGGTGAACAACTCCGCATTCTGCAACCAACGAAGAACCATGAGCGAACAGACCAGGGCCAGATCCAGCGCCAGGGTCCTCCTGGGTTTCCCAAACGCGAACGGTTGAGGAGCTTACGACGCGATCGACGCTGGCGAAGAGGGCGTCGCCGGACTTGGGAGCCGTGAGAGGCGGCATCGCGAGAGGCCGCCGACGGTGGCGGAGTCGACGAGCGGAGTCGCCGCGTTGGCCCTCCCCTGCTTCCGCAGCTGTGAAACCCGAACAAGCAGATCAGAAAGCGCCCGCCCAACCCCAAAACCCCGGCTCGCTTCCGACCCGCGCAGCTAGACCCAGATCCGAACGGCGGCAAAGCGTACCTCCTCGCTTCCGGCGGGGCCTGCGGGTGTGATGGCGCCGGCTAGGCCGCTAGCAGGCGACGAGGCTGAGACGACGAAGCGCTCGGGCAGAAGAATCGGAGCAGCGATGGAGATCGGGGTGTACTCGGTTGGGTGTGCAGGGGAGATGATGCTGATGCACATCCCATGGGCCGATCCACTAATGTGTGAAACCGTTCGGCCCAGACCAAGCCTCTCTGTAATCCGGCCCAAGTAAACCTAGCCCATTCCAGCCCAGGGGAACCCAATTCCCAATCAGTTTCGAAATTTCCTTTCTTTTTTATACACAAGCCCACCTGCTGAAACACACACCATTCGTTGCGCAACCAGTTCGCGTCCGTGTTCAGTTCCTTCCAGCATGGCGGAGTTGTTGCTGTGGGCGCGTCTTCTCGTCGTGGCCGTCGCCGCGTGCTCGTCGTCGCCGGGGGCGGCGGCACGGGCGAACTGCAACGGCTGCTGCTAACCCCGTTTCTTCGCGTTCGGCGACTCGCTGACCGACACGGCCAACTTCATCCGCTACTCCGCCGCGCCGGGCCCCGTCGCCCGGCTGCCCTACGGCGAGACCTTCTTCCACCGCCCCACCAGCGCTGGTCTGACGGCCGCCTCATCGTCGACTTCATCGGTACGTCGTTACACATACATCTACCGCCGCCGTCGAGAAGAAGCGCCTCAACGTCGGCGAGATCACGCCATACTCCCTCGGCGTCCAGGTCCGCTGGTTGCAGCGAGTGCTCGCCTCCACAGACCAAGGTACGGCGGCATGCGCACAATTCCCGGTGACGCCCACGTTGCAGTTTGGTAGAACTCCAGCTTCTCCTAAGATGAGAAGGAGTCGGGAGAGATTTTCCCCCAGCTCCTCCATATAAAACGGCTTCGATTCCTCTTGTGCTTTAGAAGTGGAGCCGTTTTTGATCAAACTGTTTGGTAGGGCTTCAGCTGGAGCCGCAGGAAAAATTGGAGCTAAAGTCCTCCCAAACTGACCCTAACTTAGCCTATCGTGTCGTGGATATCAATATCACCACGTCTACGTAGAGTCCTTGGACACTTATCCTGGCTAGCTCAGAACTCAGATCTTTTCTACTTGTCGTCGGGTCGGTGGAAATGGAATTTGTGGATTGCATACACGCATAGTACATCCACCACACACTTATGAGCTAATTAGGACTGATCCTATCCTAGTCCTAGCTAGCTAGACAGTTACAATTTCTACGATGACAAGAAGATAGTGTTAGCTACGATATATGACGTTTTGCCGTACATGCAGCGCGACGCATGATCATGGCGAGCTCGTTGTTCCTGGTTGGAGAGATCGGCGCCAACTACTACATCCACCCCTTGTTCCAGAACAAGACGCTCGGCTGGGTGAAGCCCCTGGTGCCCCTTGTCATCAGGTCCATCGGGTCATCCCTGGAGACTCTGATCCAGCTCGGCGCCAAGACGCTGTACGTGCCGGGCATCTTCCCGCTGGGCTGCGTCCCGCGGTTCCTCTTCCTGTTCCGCGACAGCGACGCCGACGACTACGACGACGCCGGCTGCCTCCGGTGGCTCAATGGTCTCACCGTCCTCCACAACGATCTCCTCATGGCCAAGCTCGACGAGCTTCGCCGCGGCCACCCGGACGCCTCCATCGTCTACGTCGACAACTACGGCGAGGTCCTTGATGTCATCGCCTCCCCGGCGCGGTACGGCCGGGTTCCGTGAGCGCACGGTCCTGGACGCGTGCTGCAACGGCGGCGGGCCGTACAACGGCAACTTCACCGTTCACTGCAGCGAGCCGGGCGCCGTGCAGTGCCCCGACCCGTCCAGGTACGTGTCCTGGGACGGGCTACACTTCACTGAGGCCATGTACAAGATCATGGCCCGGAAGATGCCGATGAACTGTTCGCGACGCGTCCGATCATGTCCAGATGCAACAACTAGACGAACGTCCGATGGATTGATGCAGATCACTGGTACAAAGTTGCGTTCTGAAATCTGAACTGATGTGACAAACTGATGACAATGATAAAACACGCGTGAGGCGAGGTGCCACGGTGATGTCTTGGGAGGGGAAGTGGCCACGGTCACGGCCGGCGGCGCCCGCATTTCGCCAGTATGGGCGGCGCGGCGTGCGGCCCCCGGAGCACGCCGTCGGCGATGACCTTGTACGCGTGGTCCGTGAAGCGGAATCCGTCCCACGACACCGCGGCGTAGCTAGGGATCGCGGCACGTCGTCGCCGTCCTCATGCCGCAGTGCACCGTCAGGTTGGTGTTGTATGGCCCCCCGCCGCCGCAGCACGACACCAGCGGCTCGCCGCCGAACCCTGACGATCAGATCCAGGGAAAGAAAAGTGCGAGCATTTCGCCACGGATGATGTTGATGACATGATCTGATGCGAAACCAAGAAAGAGTGCACGAGGAATCAGAGTACCGTGCTTGCGGGGGTCGGCGGTGAGGTCCATGGCGGCGGCGTAGTAGTCGGCGTAGACGACGGCGACGCGGCGGTGCCACCGCCCGAGCTCGGCCAGCTCCGCCCTGAGCGCGCGGTTGTGGAGCTCGGTGAGGTCGTTCGGCCACCGGAGGCAGCCCATGGAGTCGTACTGAGCCGTGTCGTTGGTCTGGAACTTTGTCAGGTACCCCGGGTTGCACCCGATCGGGAAGTTCCCGGGCACTACCACGGTCCTGGCGCCTAGCTCGATCAGTTCCTGCAAATCGGCACGAACATGGATCAATTGTTGCTGGATTTGTACTAACTACGCCTGTGAAATAATTTTGTGTGGTTTTGTTGGGGGTCATGACGTACAGTGACTGAAGAGCTGATGCCGGCGACGATGTCGGGGACGTAGGTTTGACCTCGTCGAAGGACCTTCCCTGGAACAAGGCCTGGTTATAGTCGTTCCCGCCGATCTCTCCGACGAGGAACAGCGAGCTCGCCATCAGATCACTCCATCCTCGACCTGGAGTAGAAATAGGGGCCAAATTGCACTTGACGAGTCAAAATTCAGGTCGTCGGTTCAGAATTCAGATCGGCATGTGAAATGAAGCGTCCGGTGCATATTAGTTCAGTTTCGGGTGCACTGATGAAGACAAATTACAACAAGTATTTGACAGTTTTTCTTTAAAATGATTCTTGTACCCGATATATGTTAGTATTTCTTTTTTTTGAAACGAAAAGAAAAACATGTTTCTTTCCATAAAAAGAAAAGGAAAAAATGTTCTCATTGTTTTATACGGTAAGAGTGTACTGTAAGGCAAGAGCAAGCGTGATCACCTTGTTCTGGAGACAGCATGCGAAGCACTTTTTTGAGCCAACTCATCTGCCAATGCAGTGAGTAGGGCGTGAAACGGGCGTCGAGCTTCTTCCCCCTGAAGTAGTCATGTCCGAGCGCCGTCGCGCCGCCGACGGCGAAGTTGGCTCCGTGCGCGTAGTCCTCGCTGGTGTTGCCGGCGAGGTAGGGTGTCAGGAACGGCATCCCCAACGCGTCAGCTGCAAGACATAGGACATCAGTGACGAATGACGAGGGGAGCGCGGCGGCGGCGCGCGCACCGATGTGGTCGATGATGATCCGGCCGTCGCATAAGCGGCCGTTGGGGCGGCGGAAGAAGGTCTCCCCGTACGGCGGCCTCGCCACGGCTCCCGGCGAGCGGGCGTAGCGCATCCAGTTGCCGTTGTCGGTGATGGAGTCGCCGAAGCTGAAGAACCTCGTGAAACAATTACCGCCGTGGCGGCGCCGCCGCGGCTCTGTGTTGCTGCCGCCGCCGAGGACCGAGTTGGCGGCAATCAGAGAAGGACCAAAGATTCAGCGTACTGACTACTGACGTACTGAGCAATCAGAAGTATAATGTATCGTACGGAGTAACAGATTAACAGAGGTGAAAATGTGAAATGATACAGCGATGATCATTGTCTCAGAATCTGGACTGAAATAAAACTCTCTAGACTCTACAAAAACATAGTACCTGATGCATCTCTTACGGCTGGAAACTGCAGCGGTCAGGGCCAAGGTTTAGTAAACCAGTGCCATATTGCCAAATGTGTCGTACTTTTTTTTTTTTGAAAGAACCCAAATGTGTCGTACTCGTAACAGAGGCAAAATGACACAGCATGGTGTGCTGTCTTGCCGGTTCGAGATTACCTGTCAGTATCTGAAGCTTGGAAGGTAATGCTCTATGTAGCTCGACGTTTCTTATCTTCAGTCTCGTGTGGTAAGACAGATGCGTTTGCATGAGGATGCCGGGTCATTTTCAAGACAGAGCATGGCACACTGCTGGCCTCATGAGCAGGATTGCCGTTCCGCGTCACAACTCTGCAGCTGTCTCAGTTTTATTGGCCCCTTGCATTTGTACGACTGGTTCGGAGCTCCAAGTCGCAGAAAGTGGCATTTTGATTTTTGAATACCGGCAAACTCATCGAATAACCTTTGTTTTAACGGCATATTCGATTTGTAGTTTACTCCCCTTTATCACAAATATAAGCACTCCCTACGATACGGTCACGGATACTTGACGTTTTGATCAAAATCCAGTCAAACATTTGAAAAGTTTGAGCGAAATAGTTTTCAAAGTATTTAGTTTAATGACATGAATCACATGCATGGATTTTGTCTTGAAAAGTAATATCACAATCTCGTGCCTATTGGATACTATAACTATATTTAGTAAAAAAAATATTAAAGGCCACAAAAGTCATGGTGAGGGAATATTTAAGCTTTGTGGTAATACAAATAGTTTTGCAACATAAGATTGATATAATAGTACTAGATCTATCATTAAAAGTAATTTCATGGTATATATTTTTTATTTAAAAATACTCTCAACGTACCAAATTGTAGGTCATTTTAGCTTTTCTAGATTATGCACCTAGATATCGTGTCTGTCTAGATGCATAATAAATATCTATGAATCTATGAAAGTCAAAACAACCTACAATTTGAAACGGAGGGAGTATAATATATTGTTCATTGTATCTCTTTGTAGACCGTGTTGATGTTGTAATTAAACTGCTTATCACATGGAGTATTTAATTACAAACGGAATATATTATTATCATTGACCTGCATTCGAAAACACTTGTTGTTAGCATGTCATTGTCATCACTACTGGAAACACTAAATTCGCCGAGTGTAAAAAGTGTGCCGAGTGCATTTTTTTGAGCACTCGGCAAACACCGTCTTTGCCGAGTGTATACAATGAGGTACTCGGCGAACATAATACACTCGGCAAATAGGAGGTTTGCCGAGTGCCAAAAAAAAGGCACTCGGCAAACAACTCCTGGACACTCGGCAAATAAGCCACACTCGGTAAATCAACAGCGCGTGTGTCGCACGTGCGTCGTCCGTTACCGGGTTGGGCCGGCCGTTAGACCTTTGCCGAGTGCCTGCCCTTCGACACTCGGCCAAGAGGAGTTCGCCGAGTGCCACTCGCACACACTCGGCACACTGAAAACTTCGCCGAGTGCCTCGCCGGGACACTCGGCAAACACAACACTTTGTCGAGTGCCGGCCCAAAGGCACTCGGCAAACCCAACACTTCGCCGAGTGTTTTTGTCGGCACTCGGCAAAAAAAACAAAAATTTCCCTCCAACGAACCTCCACACTTTTTCTACTCCCCACGTAGGACATTTGGTTATGCATATTAAAAGTTGGTCTATTTTGGGGTCTGTTTGGGATTTTTAATGCTTTGTTTGCATTAATAGGGATTTTTTGATTGAAGTCAAATTTTAACTGCAAGTACTTGAAATAATAGATTGAAATCAGTGAAAAAATCATATTCATATTATAGAGACCGGATTGAGGTCTCAACCAGAAAATGAAAAGACATTTTGAACATTGTTTTTAAAAAACACGACCACGAACCTGTGGTTCAATGGTTGTTAAATTGTAAAAAAACCAAACGAAATCTGAAAATCACAAGATTTGTCAAGATGTCATGATATTATGTGTGGAGGCTGTGGTAAAAAATTGAGAACGTTTCGCCCAATTTCTGACATATGATGCTTAGAAACCGACTAATCTCCTGGAAGGATTCATAGAAGTTAGAAAGGAGCCAATAAGATTTGGTGTCCAAGTGACACTTGAATTAAGGTGTGGCTTCAAATCTTTTTGTATAGGCAACATACAGCACAGATTGGTTCATGTCAAAATTTGGAAATTTTTCGGATGCGTTTGATATTTTTTATTGATTAAATGCAATTATAGAATTTTATTATATATAAATGCAATTTGAGCTATAACTGCATGAAATAATGGAATAATATTAGTAGAAAACTAATTTAACAATTTTTTAGTGATTTTGACACGATTTTGACCAAGTATATTAGAAAAAGGTCACTAAAATACGTTATTTCATGTAACGTTTGCCGAGTGTCTGTAGGAAACAGTCGGCAAAGATGATGGTTTGCCGAGTGTTTTCTCGGTGCACTCGGCAAACTAGTTGCACGGGCCCACTACCTTCGGCCGTGCTTCAAATAAAAAAATTCCAACTTAACTTTGCCGAGTGCCGTAGATCTGAGCACTCGGCAAACAGTAAGGCTTTGCCGAGTGCCCCCGTTCTGGCACTCGGCAAAGTCCATCCCAATTTTTTTATTTGAAGCACGGCCGATGGTAGTGGGCCCGTGCAACTAGTTTGCCGAGTGCACCGAGAAAACACTCGGGAAACCATCATCTTTGCCGACTGTTTCCTACAGACACTCGGCAAACGTTACATGACATAACGTATTTTAGTGACCTTTTTCTAATATACTTGGTCAAAATCGCGTCCAAAATCACTAAAAATTGTTAAATTAGTTTTCTACTAATATTATTCCATTATTTCATGCAGTAATAGCTCAAATCGCTTTATATATAATACAATTACTATAATTGCATTT